>NW_027184782.1:0-343000 GCF_040668555.2 Bombus flavifrons | reverse complement strand
AATTGCATGTATCTCCGCTGCTATTGGTGGTATGTCGACAATTCGATGCGCGTTATACTCCTCATTCGCTGCCAAACACGGCGCACATCAACCGTTTTGCACAATGTCAACTCTGTGTCCTGTCCAATCCACGGTGATTGCCGTTTTGGAGATTCTACCGGATATATTCAATTGAACGTATCTCCCATTCCACTGGAGATATGACAACAATTCGATGCGCACTATACCCCACATTTGTCACATACAACCCACATTAATCGGTTTGCGCAATGTCATCTCTGTATCCTGTCGAATCCATTGTAGTTGCACTTTGGCTTATCTATTCAATTATACGTATCACCGCTGGTATTTGTGGTATGTTGACAGTTCGATGCGTGTTATTTTCAAGGTAAAGAGATGATTCGGAAATATAAATAATTTACTTTATTTCACACACAACTGCTATACATATGTCGGAGATGAAAGTACATCGGAGCCTTCCCTTTGGAACCTGGGGAAAATCCCTTAACACCGTAATCTAGATTTTATCACAGGCGTAATTAAGCAATTGTCGTCTTTCGATCCGATTGTATTTGTTCGAGATTTGTGATAATGAGTTTGGGATCGAGGCGACAGCCAATCGCCGAACGTAGCCGCGGTCACGGGATGAACGCTTTGTATATCAAAGGTGTGAAGTAATTCTGTACCCCTCCTTAAAAGAATTATTTCTGGCGACACGCGACAGTAAACATTCCAATGGTCTCTGTCCCGTGTCTCGTCTCTCGCAGACACTGTTCTTCGAGTAAGATGATTGCCAGATGTCGATGCGTCTCCGCAGTACATATTCAGCTAGCCTGAGGGCCCGTTATGAATCTTAAGATTTAGTTGGCTAAAGTCCTTCAGACAGTCAAACAATCTTTGTCCCAGGTACGGGAAGATAGGAGAGACCTATTTTTCTACGAACGCCGTCTCCCACGAGCAACATTCCCCCGAGAGCGGCTAGCATCTTTTTCTAACCACCGATATGGAGATTGACCAATTAGCAGCAACGCCATTTTCCCGCACCTTCTAAACGAAGGCTATCCTCGACGAATCCGAGGATCTCGTGTCCTTAGACACACCCAATCATAGTTTTCCTCTGCAGCATCATCGCGACGGAATGTCATTCTCTCGTGAGGTCGTATTAGCGAGTTACTTAGCGTCTGCACGCTCGGTGGATATTCCACGTTTTAACAAAGAGTCCGACTTAGATTTTGTGAGCATGTTCATCCATAATCCCGTTGACCGCGGATTCGTTATCGAACCTAGGATCATGGTCATTAGTTTCTCGAGTATCGAATTACCACGGTTACTTGTCCAATTCTATAATAATCGCATTTGCACTAGTCAATGTCTTCTATATTGCATAACGACAATGTGTAACCCAAACGAAGATTCGTTTGACGCCCCTAACCCTAATTCTAATGGAAACCCGACATATACGTATGAAAATACATGCACACGCGGGCGAACTGACCAGCTCTCTCACCCGGAAGCGGAACTCGCAGTCCACCGTGACGAGCAGCACATATATATGCCTCGATTCTCAGTCAGGCCGTCAGTCGTGCTCGCGGAACAGTGGAAGCAACATGGAGATTTTTAGATCTCTATTACGCGTCGTTGGTCTGTTCGTGCCAAGCAAGGTAGATATCATTTCCGAACTACCACTGGAGATTTCGCACTTGATACTTCGAAGATTGGATCCCCCGACCCTGCAGAGCGCCGCGCTTGTCTCGCGCAAATGGTTGAACGTATGTAGATCGGACAAGTGTCTACGACGGACAGCAAGACGTCACATGCGACATACGAGAAAGCGAGTCAGGAAAGAGTTTCTCGGGCCAGCAGCCACGAAAGCTGCCAACCAAGAATCAAGAAGTAGAGTACGTGGTGGACGGAACCTAAGACGCGAAGTAAGCTTATCCGCTGCTCGTACGGCGGTCGTCGTTGGAAGGATACGTGGTCCTCCGAAAATTTCGAAGCGAAATCGTCCCATCGATGTTGGATCACAAAAATGTATTAGATTCTAATTGATAGTATGTACCTTAATTTGACTGCTTGATTTGCGAGAACGTGAAAGGGACTTGTCCGGCGAAAACGAGTCAGAAATGTAGCGTAAATCTTGAAATAAAATGATTCCATTGAGACGGCAATTTGTTTCAGATGCACCAATATTCTGACGAAATGTCGACAATGTATCTTACATTGACGCTGCGTCGTGCAGTGCGTTACATTCTGTTGAGATATGTGTAATTTTCTGTGCTGGACTTGGTTAAATGCGTAGTAGAGATACTTGTATGTGCGTGTCGATGTGTGGAGGTATGTGTGTGTACTGCTTCCCGAAAAACGGATGACTGGAAACTAGTCAGTCGGTTTAGAGTCGGTTAAGAGTCGGGTATGGAAGAAAGTATGAATCGATGAATATATTAGGAATCGTCCATGGAATAAATATATTACTATTTTAATATGAATCGTTAATGTAAATTTAGTGTTCCTATAAAATTATCTCGGCTCCAAAGATCCAGAACTTTCAACACATTCGTCCCGTTAAAGTAGAATACTACATGTATCGTAACAGGTACATTATTGAATATTCATTTGAACGTATCACCGCTGCTATTGGAGATTGGGCGCTGATTAGGCGTGAGATGTACTTCTCATTTGCTGCCAGATACAGCGCAAATCAGCCGGTTCGCACTATGTCAACTCTTTGCCCTGTCGAATACATTATAATTGCAGTTCTGCATATTCCGGCTTCAATTTCCATTTGGACGTATTTACGCATGCTATTGGTGATATATCTACAATTCGACTCGCGTTATAATCCACAATTTCTGCCAAATACAGCACAAATCTGCCCGTTTTTGCTATGTCAATTCTGGGCCCCGTCAATTCCACCCCAACTGCAGATTTGCAAATTAAGCATTAAATATTCTATTGAACGTATCTCCGCTGCTACTGGTGGTATCACGACAATTCGACGCGCGTTATACTCCACATTTGCTGCCAAATACAGCAGACCTGCACCAGCTTACATTATGTCAACTCGGTTCTAGTTCAAATCCAATGATATTGCAGTACTGCATATTCAGGATCGAAAATTCCATTGAACGTTTCTACACTGCCATTGGTGCTATCTCGACAACGCCATGTGTGTTATACTCCACATTTGCTGCCAAATACAGGGCGCATCAACCGGTTTGCGCATTGTCAATGCTGTGTCCTGTCAAATACAGCGTTATTGCCATTTTGGAGATTCTGCCGGAAATATTCAATTGAACGTATCTCTGATTCCATTTGAAACATGTCCACAGCTCAATCCGCGAAATACTATACATTTGCTGCTGAATACAGCGCACCTGCTCCTGAATGCATTATGTCAAGTCGGGTCGAGGTCAAGTCCAATGTTATATCAGTACTGCATATTCAGGCTTCAATATTCAATTTAACGCATCTCCGCTGTTATTGGTAATATGTCCACAATTCGATGCGCGTTCTTCTCCAAATTTCCTGCCAAATACAGCGCACATCGTTCGGTTTACGCCATGTCAAGTCTGGGCCCTGTCAAGTACAGCGTTACTGCAATTTTGCAGATTCTGCCTGAAATATTCAATTGAACGTATCAGCGTTTCCATTTGAGATATTTCGACAATTCGATCCGCGTTGTACCGTACATTTGCTGCCAAAGACAGCGCACATCAACCGGGTTGCGCAATGTCAACTCTGTACTTGGGATACATATGTATTTGGGTGTTTGGGATATTTAGGCTTCAGTATGCAATTAATCGTATCTCCTCTGATATTGGTGGTATGTCGTAAATTCGATGCGCGTTGTACTCCTCATTCGCTGCAAAATTCAGCGCCAATCAGCCGGTTTTTGCAATGTCAACCCTGGTCCCTGCCAAAACATTTGTAATTGCAGTTTTGCATATTTAGGCTTCAGTATTCAATTAAACGTATCTCCGCTGATATTGGTGGCACGTCAACAATTCGATGCGCATTATACTCCACATTTGCTGCCAAATACAGCGCACCTGCTCCTGTTTTCATTACGTGAACTCCGGTCGAGGACAAATCCAATGTTATTCCAGTTCTGCATATTCAGGATTCAATATTCTATTGAACGTATCTCCGTTGCCATTGGTGATATCTCGAAAACTCGTTGCTCACTACGCAGCACAATTGCAGCCAAATGCAGCGCACACCAGCCTGTTTGCGGTATGTCAGCTCAGGCCCCTGCCAAATTCGTTATAATTGCGGTATCACACATTTAGGCTTAAATATTCAATTGCATGTGTCTCCGCTGCTATTGGTGGTATGTCGACAATTCGATGCGCCTTATACTCCTCATTCGCTGCCAAACACGGCGCACATCAACCGTTTTGCACAATGTCAACTCTGTGTCCTGTCCAATCCACGGTAATTGCCGTTTTGGAGATTCTACCGGAAATATTCAATTGAACGTATCTCCCATTCCACTGGAGATATGACAACAATTCGATGCGCACTATACCCCACATTTGTCACATACAACCCACATCAATCGGTTTGCGCAATGTCATCTCTGTATCCTGTCGAATCCATTGTAGTTGCACTTTGGCTTATCTATTCAATTATACGTATCACCGCTGGTATTGGTGGTATGTTGACAGTTCGATGCGTGTTATTGTCAAGGTAAAGAGATGATTCGGAAATATGAATAATTTACTTTATTTCACACACAACTGCTATACATATGTCGGAGATGAAAGTACATCGGAGCCTTCCCTTTGGAACCTGGGGAAAATCCCTTAACACCGTAATCTAGATTTTATCATAGGCGTAATTAAGCAATTGTCGTCTTTCGATCCGATTGTATTTGTTCGAGATTTGTGATAATGAGTTTGGGTTCGAGGCGACAGCCAGTCGCCGAACGTAGCCGCGGTCACGGGATGAACGCTTTGTATATCAAAGGTATGAAGTAATTCTGTACCCCTCCTTAAAAGAATTATTTCTGGCGACACGCGACAGTAAACATTCCAACGGTCTCTGTCCCGTGTCTCGTCTCTCGCAGACACTGTTCTTCGAGTAAGATGATTGCCAGATGTCGATGCGTCTCCGCAGTACATATTCAGCTAGCCTGAGGGCCCGTTATGAATCTTAAGATTTAGTTGGCTAAAGTCCTTCAGACAGTCAAACAATCTTTGTCCCAGGTACGGGAAGATAGGAGAGACCTATTTTTCAACGAACGCCGTCTCCCACGAGCAACATTCCCCCGAGAGCGGCTAGCATCTTTTTCTAACCACCGATATGGAGATTGACCAATTAGCAGCAACGCCATTTTCCCGCACCTTCTAAACGAAGGCTATCCTCGACGAATCCGAGGATCTCGTGTCCTTAGACACACCCAATCATAGTTTTCCTCTGCAGCATCATCGCGACGGAATGTCATTCTCTCGTGAGGTCGTATTAGCGAGTTACTTAGCGTCTGCACGCTCGGTGGATATTCCACGTTTTAACAAAGAGTCCGACTTAGATTTTGTGAGCATGTTCATCCATAATCCCGTTGACCGCGGATTCGTTATCGAACCTAGGATCATGGTCATTAGTTTCTCGAGTATCGAATTACCACGGTTACTTGTCCAATTCTATAATAATCGCATTTGCACTAGTCAATGTCTTCTATATTGCATAACGACAATGTGTAACCCAAACGAAGATTCGTTTGACGCCCCTAACCCTAATTCTAATGGAAACCCGACATATACGTATGAAAATACATGCACACGCGGGCGAACTGACCAGCTCTCTCACCCGGAAGCGGAACTCGCAGTCCACCGTGACGAGCAGCACATATATATGCCTCGATTCTCAGTCAGGCCGTCAGTCGTGCTCGCGGAACAGTGGAAGCAACATGGAGATTTTTAGATCTCTATTACGCGTCGTTGGTCTGTTCGTGCCAAGCAAGGTAGATATCATTTCCGAACTACCACTGGAGATTTCGCACTTGACACTTCGAAGATTGGATCCCCCGACCCTGCAGAGCGCCGCGCTTGTCTCGCGCAAATGGTTGAACGTATGTAGATCGGACAAGTGTCTACGACGGACAGCAAGACGTCACATGCGACATACGAGAAAGCGAGTTAGGAAAGAGTTTCTCGGGCCAGCAGCCACGAAAGCTGCCAACCAAGAATCAAGAAGTAGAGTACGTGGTGGACGGAACCTAAGACGCGAAGTAAGCTTATCCGCTGCTCGTACGGCGGTCGTCGTTGGAAGGATACGTGGTCCTCCGAAAATTTCGAAGCGAAATCGTCCCATCGATGTTGGATCACAAAAATGTATTAGATTCTAATTGATAGTATGTACCTTAATTTGACTGGTTGCTTTTGCGAGAACGTGAAAGGGACTTGTCCGGCGAAAACGATTCAGAAATGTAGCGTAAATCTTGAAATAAAATGATTCCATTGAGACGGCAATTTGTTTCAGATGCACCAATATTCTGACGAAATGTCGACAATGTATCTTACATTGACGCTGCGTCGTGCAGTGCGTTACATTCTGTTGAGATATGTGTAATTTTCTGTGCTGGACTTGGTTAAATGCGTAGTAGAGATACTTGTATGTGCGTGTCGATGTGTGGAGGTATGTGTGTGTACTGCTTCCCGAAAAACGGATGACTGGAAACTAGTCAGTCGGTTTAGAGTCGGTTAAGAGTCGGGTATGGAAGAAAGTATGAATCGATGAATATATTAGGAATCGTCCATGGAATAAATATACTACTATTTTAATATGAATCGTTAATGTAAATTTAGTGTTCCTATAAAATTATCTCGGCTCCAAAGATCCAGAACTTTCAACACATTCGTCCCGTTAAAGTAGAATACTACATGTATCGTAACAGGTACATTATTGAATATTCATTTGAACGTATCACCGCTGTTATTGGAGATTGGGCGCTGATTAGGCGTGAGATGTACTTCTCATTTGCTGCCAGATACAGCGCAAATCAGCCGGTTCGCACTATGTCAACTCTTTGCCCTGTCGAATACATTATAATTGCAGTTCTGCATATTCCGGCTTCAATTTCCATTTGGACGTATTTACGCATGCTATTGGTGATATATCTACAATTCGACTCGCGTTATAATCCACAATTTCTGCCAAATACAGCACAAATCTGCCCGTTTTTGCTATGTCAATTCTGGGCCCCGTCAATTCTACCCCAACTGCAGATTTGCAAATTAAGCATTAAATATTCTATTGAACGTATCTCCGCTGCTACTGGTGGTATCACGACAATTCGACGCGCGTTATACTCCACATTTGCTGCCAAATACAGCAGACCTGCACCAGCTTACATTATGTCAACTCGGTTCTAGTTCAAATCCAATGATATTGCAGTACTGCATATTCAGGATCGAAAATTCCATTGAACGTTTCTACACTGCCATTGGTGCTATCTCGACAACACCATGTGTGTTATACTCCACATTTGCTGCCAAATACAGGGCGCATCAACCGGTTTGCGCATTGTCAATGCTGTGTCCTGTCAAATACAGCGTTATTGCCATTTTGGAGATTCTGCCGGAAATATTCAATTGAACGTATCTCTGATTCCATTTGAAACATGTCCACAGTTCAATCCGCGAAATACTATACATTTGCTGCTGAATACAGCGCACCTGCTCCTGAATGCATTATGTCAAGTCGGGTCGAGGACAAGTCCAATGTTATATCAGTACTGCATATTCAGGCTTCAATATTCAATTTAACGCATCTCCGCTGTTATTGGTAATATGTCCACAATTCGATGCGCGTTCTTCTCCAAATTTCCTGCCAAATACAGCGCACATCGTTCGGTTTACGCCATGTCAAGTCTGGGCCCTGTCAAGTACAGCGTTACTGCAATTTTGCAGATTCTGCCTGAAATATTCAATTGAACGTATCAGCGTTTCCATTTGAGATATTTCGACAATTCGATCCGCGTTGTACCGTACATTTGCTGCCAAAGACAGCGCACATCAATCGGTTTGCGCAATGTCATCTCTGTATCCTGTCGAATCCATTGTAGTTGCACTTTGGCATATTTAGGCTTATCTATTCAATTATACGTATCACCGCTGGTATTGGTGGTATGTTGACAGTTCGATGCGTGTTATTGTCAAGGTAAAGAGATGATTCGGAAATATAAATAATTTACTTTATTTCACACACAACTGCTATACATATGTCGGAGATGAAAGTACATCGGAGCCTTCCCTTTGGAACCTGGGGAAAATCCCTTAACACCGTAATCTAGATTTTATCATAGGCGTAATTAAGCAATTGTCGTCTTTCGATCCGATTGTATTTGTTCGAGATTTGTGATAATGAGTTTGGGATCGAGGCGACAGCCAGTCGCCGAACGTAGCCGCGGTCACGGGATGAACGCTTTGTATATCAAAGGTATGAAGTAATTCTGTTAGGAAAGTGATACATTTACACTGTACATGAGAGTGTGTGTGTAAGCGTTAGAGGGTGTCCTGGTCTGAGTTGAGACAAAGTCGTCGTAAAGAAGCATCTGGAAGAGTCGGTTGGCGACAAGCGTGCGTGCAAGACGTTCTTCAGAGTGTAATATAGATGTATAGCTGTTGTGTGTGAAATAAAGTCAGTTATTTGTATTTCCAAATCCTCTGATTTCCTTAACATGGTAGCAGAGCGTGGTTTATAGTTTTGCAAGATATTTAGTGCGTGTTTTTTCAATCTTGCGAGTTAGTTCGAGTGAGTTTCAATAAGGGAAGAAACGTTCAAAGAAAGAAGAGAAAAGATATACTTCGAGCACGTGGGAACGCTTGAGTAAGATATAAGGAATCAATTAAAATGGAGAGATCGGAAATCATGATACCTAAATTCGATGGTGAGGATTATGGAATGTGGAAGCAAAGAATTACGATGTTTCTCAAGTATAAGGAATGTGATATTGTTATAACAAGAATGAAGAACGAAAGAGACAATGAAGACTGGGACAAAAAGGATTTGAAAGCAATAAATATAATTTATAGTGCAATATCGAATGGACAATTGGAGTATGTTAGGGAAGAAAAAACGGCGTATGAAATAGTAAAAAAGTTCGATGAAATGTACTTGAAAGAGTCGACGGCACTACAGATTGTGTGCAGAAGGAGATTGGAAAAGATAAGACTGGATAACTACGGTGATTCAGCATCGTTTTTCAGAGATTTCGAAAAATTAACAAATGAATTAAAAAGTGCGGGCGCACAAGTGAGTGAGAGGGAAAAACTAAATTACATGCTGAATACGTTACTCGAAGAATACAGCTACATAGCGGACATAATAGATGCATTGAAAGAAGAGGATCAAACGGTAGCGTATGTGAAAAATAAAATTGAAATGGCGGAGAAGAAAAATAAGTCCAATCGTGGAGAAAGGCAAACCAACGCCTTTTCTGCAAAAAAGGAAGGATGCTTCAAATGTGGAAGATTAGGACACTTTGCGAGAGAGTGTCAAAATGGCGTCCAAGCGGGAAGCAGTAACGGCTATAGGCATGGGCCAACACGTGGTCGCAGCAGAGGACAAGGATACAAAGGCAATACGAGCAGGGGACGTGGAAACTTCCATCGTCAATCAACAACCGGCACGGGCGAGCATGGAAACTCAAGAGCAGGCACATGGATAGCAACGGCGCACGCAGCACACAACAGCGAGACGAATGAGATAAGTGAGAAGGAAATAATGTGGCTATTAGATAGCGGTTGTACCGATCACATAATTAATGACATAAATTATTTTGATAAATCTATCGACCTAAAAGAACCGGTAAATATATATTTAGGCGATAATAGACCGATAAAAGCGACAAAAGTTGGGAATGTTATAAGTTATTTTGAAGCTTTCGGAAAACAAAATAAAATAAATATGAGGAAAGTATTTTACGCGAAAGAAATGTCCGCAAATTTGATTAGTTTAGGTAAACTAACAGACAATAAGAATACGGTTATTTCCAAAGGAAATATTGCGAAAGTAATAGATGAGGATAATAAACTTACAGCTGTCGCGTTCAAAGAGAATGGGACATATAGAATAAAAAGTATATTGAAAGGGAAGAAGCACTTAGTAAACAGCGCCGAACGTAGTGGTATGAGTAAAAAGGAAAGATGGCATAGGATGCTAGGACACGTAAATTTTAAATACTTAAAGATTTTGGGTAAAGAGCTGCTAGTGACTGGCATACCGAATGAATTTGAAAAGGAACTTTTGAAATGTAGGGTGTGTATAGAAAGCAAAATGCATAACTTACCTTTCAAAAATAATCGAACTAAGGCTAGGGAAATAATGGAAATTATTCATACGGACGTATGTGGTCCCTTTAAGACTACCGGATTGAATGGAGAAAAATATTTTATTTCATTTATCGATGATTATAGTAAAATAGCTAGGATCTATTGTATAAAATCAAAAGATGAGGTCTTTGATTCTTTCGTACAGTTCGTAAATGAAGCCGAAAATTTAACGGGCAAGAGGTTAAAAATATTAAGATGCGATAATGATAAAGAATATTTAAATAATCGAATTTATAAATTTGCTAGGGATAAAGGTATAAGAATAAATAATTGTCCAACATACGTACATGAATTAAACGGGACAGCTGAAAGGTATAATAGAACAGTGATGGACATGGCGCGTTGCTTGTTAGCGGAAGCGAAAGTACATAAAAAGTACTGGCCGGAAATAGTTTGTACAGCGGTATACTTGAAAAATCGAATATTAGCGAATACTATAGAGAGAAAGACACCTTTTGAAATATTTTTCGGGAGAAAACCAAGTGTTAAAAATCTACATCTATATGGAAGTAAAGTTTTTGTAAGAAGGCCAGAACAAAAAAGAGTTTCCAAATGGGACAAGAAGGCAGATATGGGAATTCTATTAGGATATAGTGAAGTAGGATACAGAGTCTTATTAGGTGGGAAAATAACAATAGCTAGACATGTAGAGGTCATAGAGACAGACACTAAATGTATCGGTTTTGAGGAAAATTCATTAGAGGCAGATAGAAATGATAGCGAAGATAATTATTCATTGGATGGTATGGATAAGGAAGAGTTAGAAGGTAGGGAAGATGAAAATGATAGTAGTACTGAAAGCTCAAACATTAAGTATTCAGTAATACATTCAGTATTAAGAAAACTCCAGTAAGGTATCCAGAAAAGGAAAATATTCGCGAGATTCATGCAAATTATTGTAAAATAGATATCCCTCGTACATTTGAGGAGGCGATTTGTTGCGAAAATAATGAAGATTGGAAACAGGCTATGGATAAGGAAATAGAATGTCTCTATAAGAATAAAACTTGGAAATTGGTAGAAAGGGTAAAAGGCAAAGAAGTATTAGATGTAAAATGGGTTTACACGAAAAAATCAAAGGACAGGTATAAGGCTAGATTAGTAGTAAGGGGGTTTCAACAAAGAAACGTAGCCGATGACATATATTCTCCAGTAGCGAGTAATCAGACCTTTAAAATATTGTTATCATATTGTTGTCAAAATGGATTAATAATTGAGCAAATGGATGTAGAAACTGCCTTTTTAAATGGTGAAGTAACCTCGGAGGTATATGTAAATCAACCAAAGGGATATGCGGACGGAACGAATAGAGTTTGTAAATTATCGAAAGCGCTTTATGGGTTAAAAGAAAGTCCGAGGGACTGGTATGAGTGTTTTGATAGGTATGTGACGAGATTAGGTTTTAAGAAGAATAATGTAGAATTGTGCTTATATACTTATGGAGAGGGAGAAAATGTTGTTTATTTGTTAATATACGTAGACGATTTGCTGATTTGTAGTAAAAACAAAGGGAAGATACAAAGTGTAAAAAAATTATTAACTGATAAATTTGAAATGAAAGATTTAGGTGAAGTAAAAGAATATCTTGGAATAAATATAGACTATGATTATTTAAAAAAGGAAATGAGATTAAGCCAAAAGAAATACATAGAATCATTAGTAAACAAATATAAATTACATAATAGCAAATTGTATTGTACACCTATGGAGACCAACTTAAAAATTGAAAAAGCTGATATAAATAGAGAGGACATTGGATACAAGAATTTAATTGGCGCATTGCTGTATATTAGTGTAAATACCAGACCCGATATAAGTTATAGTGTGAATTATCTGAGTAGATTTCAAGATTGTTGTAACGAGACACATTTTAAATATGCTTTGCGAATACTGAAATATTTGTACCGGACTAGAGATTTAGGGCTACATTATAAAAGCAATGAAAAATGCGAAACGATAGACTGTTATGTGGACGCCGATTGGGCAGGAGATCATATAGATAGGAAATCGACTTCTGGGTATGTAATTAGATTGTATGGAAATGTAATTGGATGGAAGTCTAAAAAACAAAGGTGTGTGACAAAAGCCTCAACGTATGCAGAGTATGTAGCTCTATCGGAAGCGGTGAGCGAAGTAATGGCTATCAGAGAATTAATAAAAATCTTCGATGTAAATCTAGACGATAACCCTGTAAAAATTTATGAGGATAACTCTGGAGTAATGAGTATAGCAAAGTACGGAAATTTTACAAAAAATTCGAAACACATTGAAGTTCATTACCACTACGTTCACGAGTACGTAAAGGAAAATAAGATAAACATAATAAAAGTAAGTACAGAAGAAAACACTGCGGATATTTTTACGAAGGCACTGTGTAGAGAGAAATTTGAAAGGTTTAGGTCATGGATGAATGTAAAATAAGAGAAATGTAAATAAAATTAAGTGTACAGTATAAATGTAAGGAGGCGTGTTAGGAAAGTGATACATTTACACTGTACATGAGAGTGTGTGTGTAAGCGTTAGAGGGTGTCCTGGTCTGAGTTGAGACAAAGTCGTCGTAAAGAAGCATCTGGAAGAGTCGGTTGGCGACAAGCGTGCGTGCAAGACGTTCTTCAGAGTGTAATATAGATGTATAGCTGTTGTGTGTGAAATAAAGTCAGTTATTTGTATTTCCAAATCCTCTGATTTCCTTAACAAATTCTGTACCCCTCCTTAAAAGAATTATTTCTGGCAACACGCGACAGTAAACATTCCAACGGTCTCTGTCCCGTGTCTCGTCTCTCGCAGACACTGTTCTTCGAGTAAGATGATTGCCAGATGTCGATGCGTCTCCGCAGTACATATTCAGCTAGCCTGAGGGCCCGTTATGAATCTTAAGATTTAGTTGGCTAAAGTCCTTCAGACAGTCAAACAATCTTTGTCCCAGGTACGGGAAGATAGGAGAGACCTATTTTTCAACGAACGCCGTCTCCCACGAGCAACATTCCCCCGAGAGCGGCTAGCATCTTTTTCTAACCACCGATATGGAGATTGACCAATTAGCAGCAACGCCATTTTCCCGCACCTTCTAAACGAAGGCTATCCTCGACGAATCCGAGGATCTCGTGTCCTTAGACACACCCAATCATAGTTTTCCTCTGCAGCATCATCGCGACGGAATGTCATTCTCTCGTGAGGTCGTATTAGCGAGTTACTTAGCGTCTGCACGCTCGGTGGATATTCCACGTTTTAACAAAGAGTCCGACTTAGATTTTGTGAGCATGTTCATCCATAATCCCGTTGACCGCGGATTCGTTATCGAACCTAGGATCATGGTCATTAGTTTCTCGAGTATCGAATTACCACGGTTACTTGTCCAATTCTATAATAATCGCATTTGCACTAGTCAATGTCTTTTATATTGCATAACGACAATGTGTAACCCAAACGAAGATTCGTTTGACGCCCCTAACCCTAATTCTAATGGAAACCCGACATATACGTATGAAAATACATGCACACGCGGGCGAACTGACCAGCTCTCTCACCCGGAAGCGGAACTCGCAGTCCACCGTGACGAGCAGCACATATATATGCCTCGATTCTCAGTCAGGCCGTCAGTCGTGCTCGCGGAACAGTGGAAGCAACATGGAGATTTTTAGATCTCTATTACGCGTCGTTGGTCTGTTCGTGCCAAGCAAGGTAGATAACATTTCCGAACTACCACTGGAGATTTCGCACTTGATACTTCGAAGATTGGATCCCCCGACCCTGCAGAGCGCCGCGCTTGTCTCGCGCAAATGGTTGAACGTATGTAGATCGGACAAGTGTCTACGACGTGTCAAGACGTCACATGCGACATACGAGAAAGCGAGTCAGGAAAGAGTTTCTCGGGCCAGCAGCCACGAAAGCTGCCAACCAAGAATCAAGAAGTAGAGTACGTGGTGGACGGAACCTAAGACGCGAAGTAAGCTTATCCGCTGCTCGTACGGCGGTCGTCGTTGGAAGGATACGTGGTCCTCCGAAAATTTCGAAGCGAAATCGTCCCATCGATGTTGGATCACAAAAATGTATTATATTCTAATTGATAGTATGTACCTTAATTTGACTGCTTGCTTTTGCGAGAACGTGAAAGGGACTTGTCCGGCGAAAACGATTCAGAAATGTAGCGTAAATCTTGAAATAAAATGATTCCATTGAGACGGCAATTTGTTTCAGATGCGCCAATATTCTGACGAAATGTCGACAATGTATCTTACATTGACGCTGCGTCGTGCAGTGCGTTACATTCTGTTGAGATATGTGTAATTTTCTGTGCTGGACATGGTTAAATGCGTAGTAGAGATACTTGTATGTGAGTGTCGATGTGTGGAGGTATGTGTGTGTACTGCTTCCCGAAAAACGGATGACTGGAAACTAGTCAGTCGGTTTAGAGTCGGTTAAGAGTCGGGTATGGAAGAAAGTATGAATCGATGAATATATTAGGAATCGTCCATGGAATAAATATATTACTATTTTAATATGAATCGTTAATGTAAATTTAGTGTTCCTATAAAATTATCTCGGCTCCAAAGATCCAGAACTTTCAACACATTCGTCCCGTTAAAGTAGAATACTACATGTATCGTAACAGGTACATTATTGAATATTCATTTGAACGTATCACCGCTGCTATTGGAGATTGGGCGCTGATTAGGCGTGAGATGTACTTCTCATTTGCTGCCAGATACAGCGCAAATCAGCCGGTTCGCACTATGTCAACTCTTTGCCCTGTCGAATACATTATAATTGCAGTTCTGCATATTCCGGCTTCAATTTCCATTTGGACGTATTTACGCATGCTATTGGTGATATATCTACAATTCGACTCGCGTTATAATCCACAATTTCTGCCAAATACAGCACAAATCTGCCCGTTTTTGCTATGTCAATTCTGGGCCCCGTCAATTCCACCCCAACTGCAGATTTGCAAATTAAGCATTAAATATTCTATTGAACGTATCTCCGCTGCTACTGGTGGTATCACGACAATTCGATGCGCGTTATACTCCACATTTGCTGCCAAATACAGCAGACCTGCACCAGCTTACATTATGTCAACTCGGTTCTAGTTCAAATCCAATGATATTGCAGTACTGCATATTCAGGATCGAAAATTCCATTGAACGTTTCTACACTGCCATTGGTGCTATCTCGACAACGCCATGTGTGTTATACTCCACATTTGCTGCCAAATACAGGGCGCATCAACCGGTTTGCGCATTGTCAATGCTGTGTCCTGTCAAATACAGCGTTATTGCCATTTTGGAGATTCTGCCGGAAATATTCAATTGAACGTATCTCTGATTCCATTTGAAACATGTCCACAGTTCAATCCGCGAAATACTATACATTTGCTGCTGAATACAGCGCACCTGCTCCTGAATGCATTATGTCAAGTCGGGTCGAGGTCAAGTCCAATGTTATATCAGTACTGCATATTCAGGCTTCAATATTCAATTTAACGCATCTCCGCTGTTATTGGTAATATGTCCACAATTCGATGCGCGTTCTTCTCCAAATTTCCTGCCAAATACAGCGCACATCGTACGGTTTACGCCATGTCAAGTCTGGGCCCTGTCAAGTACAGCGTTACTGCAATTTTGCAGATTCTGCCTGAAATATTCAATTGAACGTATCAGCGTTTCCATTTGAGATATTTCGACAATTCGATCCGCGTTGTACCGTACATTTGCTGCCAAAGACAGCGCACATCAACCGGGTTGCGCAATGTCAACTCTGTACTTGGGATACATATGTATTTGGGTGTTTGGGATATTTAGGCTTCAGTATGCAATTAATCGTATCTTCTCTGATATTGGTGGTATGTCGTAAATTCGATGCGCGTTGTACTCCTCATTCGCTGCAAAATTCAGCGCCAATCAGCCGGTTTTTGCAATGTCAACCCTGGTCCCTGCCAAAACAATTGTAATTGCAGTTTTGCATATTTAGGCTTCAGTATTCAATTAAACGTATCTCCGCTGATATTGGTGGCACGTCAACAATTCGATGCGCACTATACTCCACATTTGCTGCCAAATACAGCGCACCTGCTCCTGTTTTCATTACGTGAACTCCGGTCGAGGACAAATCCAATGTTATTCCAGTTCTGCATATTCAGGATTCAATATTCTATTGAACGTATCTCCGTTGCCATTGGTGATATCTCGAAAACTCGTTGCTCACTACGCAGCACAATTGCAGACAAATGCAGCGCACACCAGCCTGTTTGCGGTATGTCAGCTCAGGCCCCTGCCAAATTCATTATAATTGCGGTTTCACACATTTAGGCTTAAATATTCAATTGCATGTGTCTCCGCTGCTATTGGTGGTATGTCGACAATTCGATGCGCGTTATACTCCTCATTCGCTGCCAAACACGGCGCACATCAACCGTTTTGCACAATGTCAACTCTGTGTCCTGTCCAATCCACGGTAATTACCGTTTTGGAGATTCTACCGGAAATATTCAATTGAACGTATCTCCCATTCCACTGGAGATATGACAACAATTCGATGCGCACTATACCCCACATTTGTCACATACAACCCACATCAATCGGTTTGCGCAATGTCATCTCTGTATCCTGTCGAATCCATTGTAGTTGCACTTTGGCATATTTAGGCTTATCTATTCAATTATACGTATCACCGCTGGTATTGGTGGTATGTTGACAGTTCGATGCGTGCTATTGTCAAGGTAAAGAGATGATTCGGAAATATAAATAATTTACTTTATTTCACACACAACTGCTATACATATATCGGAGATGAAAGTACATCGGAGCCTTCCCTTTGGAACCTGGGGAAAATCCCTTAACACCGTAATCTAGATTTTATCATAGGCGTAATTAAGCAATTGTCGTCTTTCGATCCGATTGTATTTGTTCGAGATTTGTGATAATGAGTTTGGGATCGAGGCGACAGCCAGTCGCCGAACGTAGCCGCGGTCACGGGATGAACGCTTTGTATATCAAAGGTATGAAGTAATTCTGTACCCCTCCTTAAAAGAATTATTTCTGGCGACACGCGACAGTAAACATTCCAACGGTCTCTGTCCCGTGTCTCGTCTCTCGCAGACACTGTTCTTCGAGTAAGATGATTGCCAGATGTCGATGCGTCTCCGCAGTACATATTCAGCTAGCCTGAGGGCCCGTTATGAATCTTAAGATTTAGTTGGCTAAAGTCCTTCAGACAGTCAAACAATCTTTGTCCCAGGTACGGGAAGATAGGAGAGACCTATTTTTCTACGAACGCCGTCTCCCACGAGCAACATTCCCCCGAGAGCGGCTAGCATCTTTTTCTAACCACCGATATGGAGATTGACCAATTAGCAGCAACGCCATTTTCCCGCACCTTCTAAACGAAGGCTATCCTCGACGAATCCGAGGATCTCGTGTCCTTAGACACACCCAATCATAGTTTTCCTCTGCAGCATCATCGCGACGGAATGTCATTCTCTCGTGAGGTCGTATTAGCGAGTTACTTAGCGTCTGCACGCTCGGTGGATATTCCACGTTTTAACAAAGAGTCCGACTTAGATTTTGTGAGCATGTTCATCCATAATCCCGTTGACCGCGGATTCGTTATCGAACCTAGGATCATGGTCATTAGTTTCTCGAGTATCGAATTACCACGGTTACTTGTCCAATTCTATAATAATCGCATTTGCACTAGTCAATGTCTTCTATATTGCATAACGACAATGTGTAACCCAAACGAAGATTCGTTTGACGCCCCTAACCCTAATTCTAATGGAAACCCGACATATACGTATGAAAATACATGCACACGCGGGCGAACTGACCAGCTCTCTCACCCGGAAGCGGAACTCGCAGTCCACCGTGACGAGCAGCACATATATATGCCTCGATTCTCAGTCAGGCCGTCAGTCGTGCTCGCGGAACAGTGGAAGCAACATGGAGATTTTTAGATCTCTATTACGCGTCGTTGGTCTGTTCGTGCCAAGCAAGGTAGATATCATTTCCGAACTACCACTGGAGATTTCGCACTTGATACTTCGAAGATTGGATCCCCCGACCCTGCAGAGCGCCGCGCTTGTCTCGCGCAAATGGTTGAACGTATGTAGATCGGACAAGTGTCTACGACGGACAGCAAGACGTCACATGCGACATACGAGAAAGCGAGTCAGGAAAGAGTTTCTCGGGCCAGCAGCCACGAAAGCTGCCAACCAAGAATCAGGAAGTAGAGTACGTGGTGGACGGAACCTAGGACGCGAAGTAAGCTTATCCGCTGCTCGTACGGCGGTCGTCGTTGGAAGGATACGTGGTCCTCCGAAAATTTCGAAGCGAAATCGTCCCATCGATGTTGGATCACAAAAATGTATTAGATTCTAATTGATAGTATGTACCTTAATTTGACTGCTTGCTTTTGCGAGAACGTGAAAGGGACTTGTCCGGCGAAAACGATTCAGAAATGTCGCGTAAATCTTGAAATAAAATGATTCCATTGAGACGGCAATTTGTTTCAGATGCGCCAATATTCTGACGAAATGTCGACAATGTATCTTACATTGACGCTGCGTCGTGCAGTGCGTTACATTCTGTTGAGATATGTGTAATTTTCTGTGCTGGACATGGTTAAATGCGTAGTAGAGATACTTGTATGTGAGTGTCGATGTGTGGAGGTATGTGTGTGTACTGCTTCCCGAAAAACGGATGACTGGAAACTAGTCAGTCGGTTTAGAGTCGGTTAAGAGTCGGGTATGGAAGAAAGTATGAATCGATGAATATATTAGGAATCGTCCATGGAATAAATATATTACTATTTTAATATGAATCGTTAATGTAAATTTAGTGTTCCTATAAAATTATCTCGGCTCCAAAGATCCAGAACTTTCAACACATTCGTCCCGTTAAAGTAGAATACTACATGTATCGTAACAGGTACATTATTGAATATTCATTTGAACGTATCACCGCTGCTATTGGAGATTGGGCGCTGATTAGGCGTGAGATGTACTTCTCATTTGCTGCCAGATACAGCGCAAATCAGCCGGTTCGCACTATGTCAACTCTTTGCCCTGTCGAATACATTATAATTGCAGTTCTGCATATTCCGGCTTCAATTTCCATTTGGACGTATTTACGCATGCTATTGGTGATATATCTACAATTCGACTCGCGTTATAATCCACAATTTCTGCCAAATACAGCACAAATCTGCCCGTTTTTGCTATGTCAATTCTGGGCCCCGTCAATTCCACCCCAACTGCAGATTTGCAAATTAAGCATTAAATATTCTATTGAACGTATCTCCGCTGCTACTGGTGGTATCACGACAATTCGACGCGCGTTATACTCCACATTTGCTGCCAAATACAGCAGACCTGCACCAGCTTACATTATGTCAACTCGGTTCTAGTTCAAATCCAATGATATTGCAGTACTGCATATTCAGGATCGAAAATTCCATTGAACGTTTCTACACTGCCATTGGTGCTATCTCGACAACGCCATGTGTGTTATACTCCACATTTGCTGCCAAATACAGGGCGCATCAACCGGTTTGCGCATTGTCAATGCTGTGTCCTGTCAAATACAGCGTTATTGCCATTTTGGAGATTCTGCCGGAAATATTCAATTGAACGTATCTCTGATTCCATTTGAAACATGTCCACAGTTCAATCCGCGAAATACTATACATTTGCTGCTGAATACAGCGCACCTGCTCCTGAATGCATTATGTCAAGTCGGGTCGAGGTCAAGTCCAATGTTATATCAGTACTGCATATTCAGGCTTCAATATTCAATTTAACGCATCTCCGCTGTTATTGGTAATATGTCCACAATTCGATGCGCGTTCTTCTCCAAATTTCCTGCCAAATACAGCGCACATCGTACGGTTTACGCCATGTCAAGTCTGGGCCCTGTCAAGTACAGCGTTACTGCAATTTTGCAGATTCTGCCTGAAATATTCAATTGAACGTATCAGCGTTTCCATTTGAGATATTTCGACAATTCGATCCGCGTTGTACCGTACATTTGCTGCCAAAGACAGCGCACATCAACCGGGTTGCGCAATGTCAACTCTGTACTTGGGATACATATGTATTTGGGTGTTTGGGATATTTAGGCTTCAGTATGCAATTAATCGTATCTCCTCTGATATTGGTGGTATGTCGTAAATTCGATGCGCGTTGTACTCCTCATTCGCTGCAAAATTCAGCGCCAATCAGCCGGTTTTTGCAATGTCAACCCTGGACCCTGCCAAAACATTTGTAATTGCAGTTTTGCATATTTAGGCTTCAGTATTCAATTAAACGTATCTCCGCTGATATTGGTGGCACGTCAACAATTCGATGCGCATTATACTCCACATTTGCTGCCAAATACAGCGCACCTGCTCCTGTTTTCATTACGTGAACTCCGGTCGAGGACAAATCCAATGTTATTCCAGTTCTGCATATTCAGGATTCAATATTCTATTGAACGTATCTCCGTCGCCATTGGTGATATCTCGAAAACTCGTTGCTCACTACGCAGCACAATTGCAGCCAAATGCAGCGCACACCAGCCTGTTTGCGGTATGTCAGCTCAGGCCCCTGCCAAATTCATTATAATTGCGGTTTCACACATTTAGGCTTAAATATTCAATTGCATGTGTCTCCGCTGCTATTGGTGGTATGTCGACAATTCGATGCGCGTTATACTCCTCATTCGCTGCCAAACACGGCGCACATCAACCGTTTTGCACAATGTCAACTCTGTGTCCTGTCCAATCCACGGTAATTACCGTTTTGGAGATTCTACCGGAAATATTCAATTGAACGTATCTCCCATTCCACTGGAGATATGACAACAATTCGATGCGCACTATACCCCACATTTGTCACATACAACCCACATCAATCGGTTTGCGCAATGTCATCTCTGTATCCTGTCGAATCCATTGTAGTTGCACTTTGGCATATTTAGGCTTATCTATTCAATTATACGTATCACCGCTGGTATTGGTGGTATGTTGACAGTTCGATGCGTGCTATTGTCAAGGTAAAGAGATGATTCGGAAATATAAATAATTTACTTTATTTCACACACAACTGCTATACATATGTCGGGGATGAAAGTACATCGGAGCCTTCCCTTTGGAACCTGGGGAAAATCCCTTAACACCGTAATCTAGATTTTATCATAGGCGTAATTAAGCAATTGTCGTCTTTCGATCCGATTGTATTTGTTCGAGATTTGTGATAATGAGTTTGGGATCGAGGCGACAGCCAGTCGCCGAACGTAGCCGCGGTCACGGGATGAACGCTTTGTATATCAAAGGTATGAAGTAATTCTGTACCCCTCCTTAAAAGAATTATTTCTGGCGACACGCGACAGTAAACATTCCAACGGTCTCTGTCCCGTGTCTCGTCTCTCGCAGACACTGTTCTTCGAGTAAGATGATTGCCAGATGTCGATGCGTCTCCGCAGTATATATTCAGCTAGCCTGAGGGCCCGTTATGAATCTTAAGATTTAGTTGGCTAAAGTCCTTCAGACAGTCAAACAATCTTTGTCCCAGGTACGGGAAGAGTGGAGAGACCTATTTTTCAACGAACGCCGTCTCCCACGAGCAACATTCCCCCGAGAGCGGCTAGCATCTTTTTCTAACCACCGATATAGAGATTGACCAATTAGCAGCAACGCCATTTTCCCGCACCTTCTAAACGAAGGCTATCCTCGACGAATCCGAGGATCTCGTGTCCATAGACACACCCAATCATAGTTTTCCTCTGCAGCATCATCGCGACGGAATGTCATTCTCTCGTGAGGTCGTATTAGCGAGTTACTTAGCGTCTGCACGCTCGGTGGATATTCCACGTTTTAACAAAGAGTCCGACTTAGATTTTGTGAGCATGTTCATCCATAATCCCGTTGACCGCGGATTCGTTATCGAACCTAGGATCATGGTCATTAGTTTCTCGAGTATCGATTTACCACGGTTACTTGTCCAATTCTATAATAATCGCATTTGCACTAGTCAATGTCTTCTATATTGCATAACGACAATGTGTAACCCAAACGAAGATTCGTTTGACGCCCCTAACCCTAATTCTAATGGAAACCCGACATATACGTATGAAAATACATGCACACGCGGGCGAACTGACCAGCTCTCTCACCCGGAAGCGGAACTCGCAGTCCACCGTGACGAGCAGCACATATATATGCCTCGATTCTCAGTCAGGCCGTCAGTCGTGCTCGCGGAACAGTGGAAGCAACATGGAGATTTTTAGATCTCTATTACGCGTCGTTGGTCTGTTCGTGCCAAGCAAGGTAGATATCATTTCCGAACTACCACTGGAGATTTCGCACTTGATACTTCGAAGATTGGATCCCCCTACCCTGCAGAGCGCCGCGCTTGTCTCGCGCAAATGGTTGAACGTATGTAGATCGGACAAGTGTCTACGACGGACAGCAAGACGTCACATGCGACATACGAGAAAGCGAGTCAGGAAAGAGTTTCTCGGGCCAGCAGCCACGAAAGCTGCCAACCAAGAATCAAGAAGTAGAGTACGTGGTGGACGGAACCTAAGACGCGAAGTAAGCTTATCCGCTGCTCGTACGGCGGTCGTCGTTGGAAGGATACGTGGTCCTCCGAAAGTTTCGAAGCGAAATCGTCCCATCGATGTTGGATCACAAAAATGTATTAGATTCTAATTGATAGTATGTACCTTAATTTGACTGCTTGCTTTTGCGAGAACGTGAAAGGGACTTGTCCGGCGAAAACGATTCAGAAATGTAGCGTAAATCTTGAAATAAAATGATTCCATTGAGACGGCAATTTGCTTCAGATGCACCAATATTCTGACGAAATGTCGACAATGTATCTTACATTGACGCTGCGTCGTGCAGTGCGTTACATTCTGTTGAGATATGTGTAATTTTCTGTGCTGGACTTAGTTAAATGCGTAGTAGAGATACTTGTATGTGAGTGTCGATGTGTGGAGGTATGTGTGTGTACTGCTTCCCGAAAAACGGATGACTGGAAACTAGTCAGTCGGTTTAGAGTCGGTTAAGAGTCGGGTATGGAAGAAAGTATGAATCGATGAATAGATTAGGAATCGTCCATGGAATAAATATATTACTATTTTAATATGAATCGTTAATGTAAATTTAGTGTTCCTATAAAATTATCTCGGCTCCAAAGATCCAGAAATTTCAACACATTCGTCCCGTTAAAGTAGAATACTACATGTATCGTAACAGGTACATTATTGAATATTCATTTGAACGTATCACCGCTGCTATTGGAGATTGGGCGCTGATTAGGCGTGAGATGTACTTCTCATTTGCTGCCAGATACAGCGCAAATCTGCCGGTTCGCACTATGTCAACTCTTTGCCCTGTCGAATACATTATAATTGCAGTTCTGCATATTCCGGCTTCAATTTCCATTTGGACGTATTTACGCATGCTATTGGTGATATATCTACAATTCGACTCGCGTTATAATCCACAATTTCTGCCAAATACAGCACAAATCTGCCCGTTTTTGCTATGTCAATTCTGGGCCCCGTCAATTCCACCCCAACTGCAGATTTGCAAATTAAGCATTAAATATTCTATTGAACGTATCTCCGCTGCTACTGGTGGTATCACGACAATTCGATGCGCGTTATACTCCACATTTGCTGCCAAATACAGCAGACCTGCACCAGCTTACATTATGTCAACTCGGTTCTAGTTCAAATCCAATGATATTGCAGTACTGCATATTCAGGATCGAAAATTCCATTGAACGTTTCTACACTGCCATTGGTGCTATCTCGACAACGCCATGTGTGTTATACTCCACATTTGCTGCCAAATACAGGGCGCATCAACCGGTTTGCGCATTGTCAATGCTGTGTCCTGTCAAATACAGCGTTATTGCCATTTTGGAGATTCTGCCGGAAATATTCAATTGAACGTATCTCTGATTCCATTTGAAACATGTCCACAGTTCAATCCGCGAAATACTATACATTTGCTGCTGAATACAGCGCACCTGCTCCTGAATGCATTATGTCAAGTCGGGTCGAGGTCAAGTCCAATGTTATATCAGTACTGCATATTCAGGCTTCAATATTCAATTTAACGCATCTCCGCTGTTATTGGTAATATGTCCACAATTCGATGCGCGTTCTTCTCCAAATTTCCTGCCAAATACAGCGCACATCGTTCGGTTTACGCCATGTCAAGTCTGGGCCCTGTCAAGTACAGCGTTACTGCAATTTTGCAGATTCTGCCTGAAATATTCAATTGAACGTATCAGCGTTTCCATTTGAGATATTTCGACAATTCGATCCGCGTTGTACCGTACATTTGCTGCCAAAGACAGCGCACATCAATCGGTTTGCGCAATGTCATCTCTGTATCCTGTCGAATCCATTGTAGTTGCACTTTGGCATATTTAGGCTTATCTATTCAATTATACGTATCACCGCTGGTATTGGTGGTATGTTGACAGTTCGATGCGTGTTATTGTCAAGGTAAAGAGATGATTCGGAAATATAAATAATTTACTTTATTTCACACACAACTGCTATACATATGTCGGAGATGAAAGTACATCGGAGCCTTCCCTTTGGAACCTGGGGAAAATCCCTTAACACCGTAATCTAGATTTTATCATAGGCGTAATTAAGCAATTGTCGTCTTTCGATCCGATTGTATTTGTTCGAGATTTGTGATAATGAGTTTGGGATCGAGGCGACAGCCAGTCGCCGAACGTAGCCGCGGTCACGGGATGAACGCTTTGTATATCAAAGGTATGAAGTAATTCTGTTAGGAAAGTGATACATTTACACTGTACATGAGAGTGTGTGTGTAAGCGTTAGAGGGTGTCCTGGTCTGAGTTGAGACAAAGTCGTCGTAAAGAAGCATCTGGAAGAGTCGGTTGGCGACAAGCGTGCGTGCAAGACGTTCTTCAGAGTGTAATATAGATGTATAGCTGTTGTGTGTGAAATAAAGTCAGTTATTTGTATTTCCAAATCCTCTGATTTCCTTAACATGGTAGCAGAGCGTGGTTTATAGTTTTGCAAGATATTTAGTGCGTGTTTTTTCAATCTTGCGAGTTAGTTCGAGTGAGTTTCAATAAGGGAAGAAACGTTCAAAGAAAGAGGAGAAAAGATATACTTCGAGCACGTGGGAACGCTTGAGTAAGATATAAGGAATCAATTAAAATGGAGAGATCGGAAATCATGATACCTAAATTCGATGGTGAGGATTATGGAATGTGGAAGCAAAGAATTACGATGTTTCTCAAGTATAAGGAATGTGATATTGTTATAACAAGAATGAAGAACGAAAGAGACAATGAAGACTGGGACAAAAAGGATTTGAAAGCAATAAATATAATTTATAGTGCAATATCGAGTGGACAATTGGAGTATGTTAGGGAAGAAAAAACGGCGTATGAAATAGTAAAAAAGTTCGATGAAATGTACTTGAAAGAGTCGACGGCACTACAGATTGTGTGCAGAATGAGATTGGAAAAGATAAGACTGGATAACTACGGTGATTCAGCATCGTTTTTCAGAGATTTCGAAAAATTAACAAATGAATTAAAAAGTGCGGGCGCACAAGTGAGTGAGAGGGAAAAACTAAATTACATGCTGAATACGTTACCCGAAGAATACAGCTACATAGCGGACATAATAGATGCATTGAAAGAAGAGGATCAAACGGTAGCGTATGTGAAAAATAAAATTGAAATGGCGGAGAAGAAAAATAAGTCCAATCGTGGAGAAAGGCAAACCAACGCCTTTTCTGCAAAAAAGGAAGGATGCTTCAAATGTGGAAGATTAGGACACTTTGCGAGAGAGTGTCAAAATGGCGTCCAAGCGGGAAGCAGTAACGGCTATAGGCATGGGCCAACACGTGGTCGCAGCAGAGGACAAGGATACAAAGGCAATACGAGCAGGGGACGTGGAAACTTCCATCGTCAATCAACAACCGGCACGGGCGAGCATGGAAACTCAAGAGCAGGCACATGGATAGCAACGGCGCACGCAGCACACAACAGCGAGACGAATGAGATAAGTGAGAAGGAAATAATGTGGCTATTAGATAGCGGTTGTTCCGATCATATAATAAATAATGCAAATTATTTTGATAAATCTATCGACCTAAAAGAACCGGTAAATATATATTTAGGCGATAATAGACCGATAAAAGCGACAAAAGTTGGGAATGTTATAAGTTATTTTGAAGCTTTCGGAAAACAAAATAAAATAAATATGAGAAAAGTTTTTTACGCGAAAGAAATGTCCGCAAATTTGATTAGTTTAGGTAAACTAACAGACAATAAGAATACGGTTATTTCCAAAGGAAATATTGCGAAAGTAATAGATGAGGATAATAAACTTACAGCTGTCGCGTTCAAAGAGAATGGGACATATAGAATAAAAAGTATATTGAAAGGGAAGAAGCACTTAGTAAACAGCGCCGAACGTAGTGGTATGAGTAAAAAGGAAAGATGGCATAGGATGCTAGGACACGTAAATTTTAAATACTTAAAGATTTTGGGTAAAGAGCAGCTAGTGACTGGCATACCGAATGAATTTGAAAAGGAACTTTTGAAATGTAGGGTGTGTATAGAAAGCAAAATGCATAACTTACCTTTCAAAAATAATCGAACTAAGGCTAGGGAAATAATGGAAATTATTCATACGGACGTATGTGGTCCCTTTAAGACTACCGGATTGAATGGAGAAAAATATTTTATTTCATTTATCGATGATTATAGTAAAATAGCTAGGATCTATTGTATAAAATCAAAAGATGAGGTCTTTGATTCTTTCGTACAGTTCGTAAATGAAGCCGAAAATTTAACGGGCAAGAGGTTAAAAATATTAAGATGCGATAATGATAAAGAATATTTAAATAATCGAATTTATAAATTTGCTAGGGATAAAGGTATAAGAATAAATAATTGTTCAACATACGTACATGAATTAAACGGGACAGCTGAAAGGTATAATAGAACAGTGATGGACATGGCGCGTTGCTTGTTAGCGGAAGCGAAAGTACATAAAAAGTACTGGCCGGAAATAGTTTGTACAGCGGTATACTTGAAAAATCGAATATTAGCGAATACTATAGAGAGAAAGACACCTTTTGAAATATTTTTCGGGAGAAAACCAAGTGTTAAAAATCTACATCTATATGGAAGTAAAGTTTTTGTAAGAAGGCCAGAACAAAAAAGAGTTTCCAAATGGGACAAGAAGGCAGATATGGGAATTCTATTAGGATATAGTGAAGTAGGATACAGAGTCTTATTAGGTGGGAAAATAACAATAGCTAGACATGTAGAGGTCATAGAGACAGACACTAAATGTATCGGTTTTGAGGAAAATTCATTAGAGGCAGATAGAAATGATAGCGAAAATAATTATTCATTGGATGGTATGGATAAGGAAGAGTTAGAAGGTAGGGAAGATGAAAATGATAGTAGTACTGAAAGCTCAAACATTCCTAGGAGATCTACACGTATTAAGAAAACTCCAGTAAGGTATCCAGAAAAGGAAAATATTTGCGAGATTCATGCAAATTATTGTAAAGTAGATATCCCTTGTACATTTGAGGAGGCGATTTGTTGTGAAAATAATGAAGATTGGAAACAGGCTATGGATAAGGAAATAGAATGTCTCTATAAGAATAAAACTTGGAAATTGGTAGAAAGGGTAAAAGGCAAAGAAGTATTAGATGTAAAATGGGTTTACACGAAAAAATCAGAGGACAGGTATAAGGCTAGATTAGTGGTAAGGGGGTTTCAACAAAGAAACGTAGCCGATGACATATATTCTCCAGTAGCGAGTAATCAGACCTTTAAAATATTGTTATCATATTGTTGTCAAAATGGATTAATAATTGAGCAAATGGATGTAGAAACTGCCTTTTTAAATGGTGAAGTAACCTCGGAGGTATATGTAAATCAACCAAAGGGATATGCGGACGGAACGAATAGAGTTTGTAAATTATCGAAAGCGCTTTATGGGTTAAAAGAAAGTCCGAGGGACTGGTATGAGTGTTTTGATAGGTATGTGACGAGATTAGGTTTTAAGAAGAATAATGTAGAATTGTGCTTATATACTTATGGAGAGGGAGAAAATGTTGTTTATTTGTTAATATACGTAGACGATTTGCTGATTTGTAGTAAAAACAAAGGGAAGATACAAAGTGTAAAAAAATTATTAACTGATAAATTTGAAATGAAAGATTTAGGTGAAGTAAAAGAATATCTTGGAATAAATATAGACTATGATTATTTAAAAAGGGAAATGAGATTAAGCCAAAAGAAATACATAGAATCATTAGTAAACAAATATAAATTACATAATAGCAAATTGTACTGTACACCTATGGAGACCAACTTAAAAATTGAAAAAGCTGATATAAATAGAGAGGACATTGGATACAAGAATTTAATTGGCGCATTGCTGTATATTAGTGTAAATACCAGACCCGATATAAGTTATAGTGTGAATTATCTGAGTAGATTTCAAGATTGTTGTAACGAGATACATTTTAAATATGCTTTGCGAATACTGAAATATTTGTACCGGACTAGAGATTTAGGGCTACATTATAAAAGCAATGAAAAATGCGAAACGATAGACTGTTATGTGGACGCCGATTGGGCAGGAGATCATATAGATAGGAAATCGACTTCTGGGTATGTAATTAGATTGTATGGAAATGTAATTGGATGGAAGTCTAAAAAAACAAAGGTGTGTGACAAAAGCCTCAACGTATGCAGAGTATGTAGCTCTATCGGAAGCGGTAAGCGAAGTAATGGCTATCAGAGAATTAATGAAAATCTTCGATGTAAATCTAGACGATAACCCTGTAAAAATTTATGAGGATAACTCTGGAGTAATGAGTATAGCAAAGTACGGAAATTTTACAAAAAATTCGAAACACATTGAAGTTCATTACCACTACGTTCACGAGTACGTAAAGGAAAATAAGATAAACATAATAAAAGTAAGTACAGAAGAAAACACTGCGGATATTTTTACGAAGGCACTGTGTAGAGAGAAATTTGAAAGGTTTAGGTCATGGATGAATGTAAACTAACAGGCATGTAAATACGATTAAATGTACAGTATAAATGTAAGGAGGCGTGTTAGGAAGATGATACATTTACACTGTACATGTGAATGTGTGTGTAAGCGTTAGAGGGTGTCCTGGCCTGAGTTGAGACAAAGGACAGTCGTCGTAAAGAAGCATCTGGAAGAGTCGGTTGGCGACAAGCGTGCGTGCAAGACGTTCTTCAGAGTGGAATATAGATGTATAGCTGTTGTGTGAAATAAAGTCAGTTATTTGTATTTCCAAATCCTCATGATTTCCTTAACAATCTTAAATATCGCAAACAGTGATGTAGGTGTTACCCAAGAAAAAAGAACGTTTTATTTTTTAATTAGCACGAGTAAATGAACGAATATCGATAATATAATATAACGCTTAATATGAATTTTATCTGTCTGATTATTTAATAGCTTAACTTATTTCACAGTAACGTCATCGTCTGCACTTAGGCTCTTTTCCCTTTTTGTCCAAACTAATCGATAGTCGAAAACTAGTATCATGTAGGTGTGAATATAGTCTTAGTTTGTAGAAACTATTAAAATGATAAAAATGGATATCGTATTAAATCGTAAAAGATGCCAATTTACGATAAAAATTAAGAAATCGTTCAATTTGATTTTGTTACAATGGAAAAACCGTCTCCTGCTATGTCAAAAAATCGTTACCGTTTGATTAACAAACCGACGCCTTGTTATGTTATATAAGGAACACGGAGGTCGCGCGCGAGCTCTTTTGTGCCTGAAATTCCGGAGAGTGAACATCGAAGAAGAACATAAATATCAGGTAAGTAAGAAAAAATATCAAACAACAACATTGTAACTAGTAATTTATAACGTCTAAACCATTAATTTACAACACTTAAGCTATTAATTTATAACATTCAAGCCATTAATTTATAGCATTTAAGGAATTAATTTATAACGTCTAAACTATTAATTTATAACATTTATGCTATTAATTTATAACATTTAAGCCATTAATTTCTAACTTTTGAACTGTTATTTTATACATTTAGCCATTAATTTATAACATTTAAACTATTAATTTATATCATCTAAGCCATTAAATTATAACATTCAAGCTATTAATTTATAACATTTAAACTGTTAATTTATAACATTTAAACCATTAATTTACAGCATTTAATGTGTTATTTTATACATTTAAGCCATTAATTTATAACATTTAAGCTATTAATTTATAACATTTAAGCCATTAATTTCTAACTTTTGAACTGTTATTTTATACATTTTGCCAATAATTTATAACATTTAAACTATTAATTTATATCATGTAAGCCATTAAATTATAACATTTAAGCTATTAATTTACAACATCTAAGCCACTAATTTACAATACTTAAACTATTAATCTATATCATCTAAGCCATTAATTTATAATATTTAAGCCATTAATCTAAAACAATTCCTCCATTAATTCTTAACAACTATACCAATAATTTATAACCATATTCTCCCATTAATTCAAAGTAATTGTGCTCTTAATTTATAACAGTTGTACCATTAATCGGAAGCAACTCTACATTCATTGATTTAAATCAGTACCATCAATGTGAGTGAATTAATGATTTATATTGTATTATTTTATTAACGAAATCTTTCAGGTCCCTGGATTGCTATTTTATTTCTATATAGCATTATTTTTTAATTTTAAATACAGTACTTAATTTCTCATTTCACTAGTTTGTATAAAAGCAGTGGTAACGCAGAGTGTAATTTTAAGATGTAATTTTCCATGTCTGCTAAAAACCAAGGAAACAACACCATATTCATGGAATCAAGGAAGCAAGTGTTGTTTAACCGAAGGCAACGACATCTTATCTGTAGCTGCACATGAGTCATAGGACATTTCAAATAGTGTTGTTGTTTTGCCTCGGAGTACCAAAACCGTTAGATTACAAGTAATTTAAAAACAAATAAACTCCGGACAAAACAATGCCGCCGCTACAATGTCGCTTTATTATAAAATAATTTTACATCTCTGCTTCCAATGCGTAAAAACTCATATGTAAATGGGACCCGAGCGTAGTTACCTCCTCGTGGTGGGTCCCGGTAATTGGTATCGTTTTCCAAATAATAATACACCAAGTACTATTTCGAATATTAGTATTATTATTCGAAAACGATATCAAGCTAAAAACTACTTGAATATAGTCTGGTCTTGATCACCCAAAATAGTTTTGGTGATCTAAACTGGACTAATACCCCCCCGCGGGGGCAACGTGGGACATCGTGGGACATCGCAGGACACCGTGGGATGCGAGCGTATTAGCTTTAATTAATCATAAGATAGATACCTATGTTATGTACATTGTAAGCTCATTCTGTACAAAGATACTTATCTATCTTGGAACGACAAATAAAGATCTCGTCTCTCTTGATCCCCTCGCTTACCATACTGGGAAAATTGTCCCCACGATATATCGGTTCGCGATCACTCAGTTCTTTCAAACTGTCGCGTGGCGTACTCGCTCGCGTGTATTTCGGGTGCGTGCGGGTCAATGTGCTCTAGACAACTCTTCGGATTCGTAAGTCGCCCAAGGACAGCTCTGTCTTGGTGACTGCTCAACGTTTGCATCGGATCACGGGAGTTGTCGTCGTGCCGGTGATGCTTGCTAATCTGTTGGGGATTCAGTCGTGGATCTGCAGTCCTGTCCGATTGGTACTTCGGTACTCGGTCAGGGACCAGCAATTTCACGTCCTCCGTTATCCTGTTCGGCCCCGCGGGAGTGGACCACACTGTTCAGTTGAGGTATTGCCTTCGTAATCCTGTTCAGCGGTCCCTCCCCGTGAGTGGACCCCACTGTTCAGTTGGGGCCTCGTGCCTTGGTAATCCTGTTCAGCGGTCCCTCCCTGTGAGTGGACCCCACTGTTCAGTTGGGGCCTCTTGCCTTCGTAATCCTGTTCAGCGGTCCCTCCCCGGGTTCCACTTGTTCAGTTGGAGTGTGTCAAGTTGCTGGCCTATGTGCTGGATCCACGGCTGAATTACTAGTGGATCACTGGTATCATCTGTCGGCGCCATCGACCGCGACTCGTGTAAGTTTCGAACGGCGAAACAGGAATCGAGTTACGGCCAATTCTTGGGCTTTCCGTTGAACCTCGGGGTTATCTCGTGTACGGGGGTACGTCGCGTAGGTTTGTTAGTTCTTTCGAGAGATCGCGATCTCGTCCGTTTCGGGACAGTGTCAGTAGCTTCATCTTCTTCTTTTCGCTCCAAGTTAGATAAATGTGTCTTTGATACCGAATGTTGCCAGTAGGGATGCGAATTATTGTTTATTTGTACTGATCGATGTAATCGTTGTGTGGGAGATAGATGATGCGTTGCGTATGCCTTGTTCTACGTTTGTAAAGATTCATGTTAGCGCTGCGTTGGAGATATGTGTTTCGCAGTTAGACTACGAAACAACTATTTCTTTACGCAGGCCCATGGTCAAGTAGTGTCAAAACTGGACATTCTGCCAATAGGTTGAATGTCGAGATCGATGTGTAGTGTTAAATAACCCATGGGAGGGTCTCGTGCGTAGTCACCTCCTCGTGGTGAGACCTGGTAATTGGCATCGTTTACCAAAAATTAATCAGTCGATTAATCTTTGGAAAACGATACCAAGCCAAGAACTACGCAACAGTCCAGTTTGGATCAACAAAAGCCGCTAAGATCATTTTGGATGAACTACACTGGACTGCACTATTCATTTATAACATTTAAGCCATTAATTTACAATATTTACGTCATGAATTTACAACAATAAGTCACAAATGCATAACATTTAAGCTATTAATTTTTACATTTATACCATTAATTCCTAACACTCAAACTATTAATTTATAACACTTAAGCTATTAATTTATAACATTTAAGCAAATAATTAACAACGATTAAACTATTAATTTATAACAATTGAAACAATAATTGGCACATTTAAAACATTAATTTATAAGAATCAAACCATTCCTCGAGGAATCAGTAAGTCTCGGGCTAATAGCCCAATACATCGATAGATTTAACGAAGAAATACGTAACCGCGATTACAACCAATTAGATCATATTATTTGCTACATAATTAATAACTGTATCACGCACAGCGATGCAGGCGGTATTGAAGAAATAAAGCCATTTTATGTTACAACTATAACGAGTAAATTTAATCGTTTAACTTGTGAAGAATTAAAAAGGTACCTGACTTCTAAATAAGCATTAAATAAGAATCTTAAATATCGCAAACAGTGATGTAGGTGTTACTCAAGAAAAAAGAACGTTTTATTTTTTAATTAGCACGAGTAAATGAACGAATATCGATAATATAATGTAACGCTTAATATGAATTTTATCTGTCTGATTATTTAATAGCTTAACTTATTTCACAGTAACGTCATCGACTGCACTTAGGCTCTTTTCCCTTTTTGTCCAAACTAATCGATAGTCGAAAACTAGTATCATGTAGGTGTGAATATAGTCTTAGTTTGTAGAAACTATTAAAATGATAAAAATGGATATCGTATTAAATCGTAAAAGATGCCAATTTACGATAAAAATTAAGAAATCGTTCAATTTGATTTTGTTACAATGGAAAAACCGTCTCCTGCTATGTCAAAAAATCGTTACCGTTTGATTAACAAACCGACGCCTTGTTATGTTATATAAGGAACACGGAGGTCGCGCGCGAGCTCTTTTGTGCCTGAAATTCCGGAGAGTGAACATCGAAGAAGATCATAAATATCAGGTAAGTAAGAAAAAATATCAAACAACAACATTGTAACAAGTAATTTATAACGTCTAAACCATTAATTTACAACACTTAAGCTATTAATTTATAACATTCAAGCCATTAATTTATAACATTTTAGGAATTAATTTATAACGTCTAAACTATTAATTTATAACATTTATGCTATTAATTTATAACATTTAAGCCGTTAATTTCTAACTTTTGAACTGTTATTTTATACATTTAGCCATTAATTTATAACATTTAAACTATTAATTTATATCATCTAAGCCATTAAATTATAACATTCAAGCTATTAATTTATAACATTTAAACTGTTAATTTATAACATTTAAACCATTAATTTACAGCATTTAATGAGTTATTTTATACATTTAAGCCATTAATTTATAACATTTAAGCTATTAATTTATAACATTTAAGCCATTAATTTCTAACTTCTGAACTGTTATTTTATACATTTTGCCAATAATTTATAACATTTATACTATTAATTTATATCATCTAAGCCATTAAATTATAACATTTAAGCTATTAATTTACAACATCTAAGCCACTAATTTACAATATTTAAACTATTAATTTATATCATCTAAGCCATTAATTTATAATATTTAAGCCATTAATCTAAAACAATTCCTCCATTAATTCTTAACAACTATACCAATAATTTATAACCATATTCTCCCATTAATTCAAAGTAATTGTGCTCTTAATTTATAACAGTTGTACCATTAATCGGAAGCAACTCTACATTCATTGATTTAAATCAGTACCATCAATGTGAGTGAATTAATGATTTATATTGTATTATTTTATTAACGAAATCTTTCAGGTCCCTGGATTGCTATTTTATTTGTATATAGCATTATTTTTTAATTTTAAATACACTACTTAATTTCTCATTTCACTATTTTGTATAAAAGCAGTGGTAACGCAGAGTGTAATTTTAAGATGTAATTTTCCATGTCTGCTAAAAACCAAGGAAACAACACCATATTCATGGAATCAAGGAAGCAAGTGTAGTTTAACCGAAGGCAACGACATCTTATCTGTAGCTGCACATGAGTCATAGGACATTTCAAATAGTGTTGTTGTTTTGCCTCGGAGTACCAAAACCGTTAGATTACAAGTAATTTAAAAACAAATAAACTCCGGACAAAACAATGCCGCCGCTACAATGTCGCTTTATTATAAAATAATTTTACATCTCTGCTTCCAATGCGTAAAAACTCATATGTAAATGGGACCCGAGCGTAGTTACCTCCTCGTGGTGGATCCCGGTAATTGGTATCGTTCTCCAAATAATAATACACCAAGTACTATTTCGAATATTAGTATTATTATTCGAAAACGATATCAAGCTAAAAACTACTTGAATATAGTCTGGTCTTGATCACCCAAAATAGTTTTGGTGATCTAAACTGGACTAATACCCCCCCACGGGGGCAACGTGGGACATCGTGGGACATCGCAGGACACCGTGGGATGCGAGCGTATTAGCTTTAATTAATCATAAGATAGATACCTATGTTATGTACATTGTAAGCTCATTCTGTACTAAGATACTTATCTATCTTGGAACGACAAATAAAGATCTCGTCTCTCTTGATCCCCTCGCTTACCATACTGGAAAAATTGTTCCCACGATATATCGGTTCGCGATCACTCAGTTCTTTTAAACTGTCGCGTGGCGTACTCGCTCGCGTGTATTTCGGGTGCGTGCGGGTCAATGTGCTCTAGACAACTCTTCGGATTCGTAAGTCGCCCAAGGACAGCTCTGTCTTGGTGACTGCTCAACGTTTGCATCGGATCACGGGAGTTGTCGTCGTGCCGGTGATGCTTGCTAATCTGTTGGGGATTCAGTCGTGGATCTGCAGTCCTGTCCGATTGGTACTTCGGTACTCGGTCAGGGACCAGCAATTTCACGTCCTCCGTAATCCTGTTCGGCCCCGCGGGAGTGGACCTCACTGTTCAGTTGAGGTATTGCCTTCGTAATCCTGTTCAGCGGTCCCTCCCCGTGAGTGGACCCCACTGTTCAGTTGCGGCCTCGTGCCTTGGTAATCCTGTTCAGCGGTCCCTCCCTGTGAGTGGACCCCACTGTTCAGTTGGGGCATCTTGCCTTCGTAATCCTGTTCAGCGGTCCCTCCCCGGGTTCCACTTGTTCAGTTGGAGTGTGTCAAGTTGCTGGCCTATGTGCTGGATCCACGGCTGAATTACTAGTGGATCACTGGTATCATCTGTCGGCGCCATCGACCGCGACTCGTGTAAGTTTCGAACGGCGAAACAGGAATCAAGTTACGGCCAATTCTTGGGCTTTCCGTTGAACCTCGGGGTTATCTCGTGTACGGGGGTACGTCGCGTAGGTTTGTTAGTTCTTTCGAGAGATCGCGATCTCGTCCGTTTCGGGACAGTGTCAGTAGCTTCATCTTCTTCTTTTCGCTCCAAGTTAGATAAATGTGTCTTTGATACCGAATGTTGCCAGTAGGGATGCGAATTATTGTTTATTTGTACTGATCGATGTAATCGTTGTGTGGGAGATAGATGATGCGTTGCGTATGCCTTGTTCTACGTTTGTAAAGATTCATGTTAGCGCTGCGTTGGAGATATGTGTTTCGCAGTTAGACTACGAAACAACTATTTCTTTACGCAGGCCCATGGTCAAGTAGTGTCAAAACTGGACATTCTGCCAATAGGTTGAATGTCGAGATCGATGTGTAGTGTTAAATAACACATGGGCGGGTCTCGTGCGTAGTCACCTCCTCGTGGTGAGACCTGGTAATTGGCATCGTTTTCCAAAAATTAATCAGTCGATTAATCTTTGGAAAACGATACCAAGCCAAGAACTACGCAACAGTCCAGTTTGGATCAACAAAAGCCGCTAAGATCATTTTGGATGATCTACACTGGACTGCACTATTAATTTATAACATTTAAGCCATTAATTCACAATATTTACGTCATGAATTTACAACAATAAGTCACAAATTCATAACATTTAAGCTATTAATTTTTACATTTATACCATTAATTCCTAACATTCAAACTATTAATTTATAACACTTAAGCTATTAATTTAAAACATTTAAGCAAATAATTAACAACGATTAAACTATTAATTTATAACAATTGAAACATTAATTGGCACATTTAAAACATTAATTTATAAGAATCAAACCATTCCTCGAGGAATCAGTAAGTCTCGCGCTAATAGCCCAATACATCGATAGATTTAACGAAGAAATACGTAACCGCGATTACAACCAATTAGATCATATTATTTGCTACATAATTAATAACTGTATCACGTACAGCGATGCTGGCGGTATTGAAGAAATAAAGCCATTTTATGTTACAACTATAACGAGTAAATTTAATCGTTTAACTTGTGAAGAATTAAAAAGGTACCTGACTTCTAAATAAGCATTAAATAAGAATCTTAAATATCGCAAACAGTGATGTAGGTGTTACTCAAGAAAAAAGAACGTTTTATTTTTTAATTAGCACGAGTAAATGAACGAATATCGATAATATAATATAACGCTTAATATGAATTTTATCTGTCTGATTATTTAATAGCTTAACTTATTTCACAGTAACGTCATCGACTGCACTTAGGCTCTTTTCCCTTTTTGTCCAAACTAATCGATAGTCGAAAACTAGTATCATGTAGGTGTGAATTTAGTCTTAGTTTGTAGAAACTATTAAAATGATAAAAATGGATATCGTATTAAATCGTAAAAGATGCCAATTTACGATAAAAATTAAGAAATCGTTCAATTTGATTTTGTTACAATGGAAAAACCGTCTCCTGCTATGTCAAAAAATCGTTACCGTTTGATTAACAAATCGACGCCTTGTTAAGTTATATAAGGAACACGGAAGTCGCGCGCGAGCTCTTTTGTGCCTGAAATTCCGGAGAGTGAACATCGAAGAAGAACATAAATATCAGGTAAGTAAGAAAAAATATCGAACAACAACATTCTAACTAGTAATTTATAACGTCTAAACCATTAATTTACAACACGTAAGCTATTAATTTATAACATTCAAGCCATTAATTTATAACATTTAAGGAATTAATTTATAACGTCTAAACTATTAATTTATAACATTTATGCTATTAATTTATAACATTTAAGCCATTAATTTCTAACTTTTGAACTGTTATTTTATACATTTAGCCATTAATTTATAACATTTAAACTATTAATTTATATCATCTAAGCCATTAAATTATAACATTCAAGCTATTAATTTATAACATTTAAACTGTTAATTTATAACATTTAAACCATTAATTTACAGCATTTAAAGTGTTATTTTATACATTTAAGCCATTAATTTATAACATTTAAGCAATTAATTTATAACATTTAAACTATTAATTTCTAACATTTAAGCCATTAATTTCTAACATTTAAGCAATTAATTGACAACACCTGAGCCACTAATTTACAACATTTAAACTGTTGTTTTATACATTTAAGCTATTATTTTATAACATTTAAGCTATTAATTAACAACATCTAAGCCATTAATTTACAACATTTAAAGTGTTATTTTATACATTTAAGCTATTAATTTATAACATTTAAGCTATTAATTTATAACATTTAAGCTATTAATTTATAACATTTAAGCCATTAATTTCTAACTTCTGAACTGTTATTTTATACATTTAGCCATTAATTTATAACATTTAAACTATTAATTTATATCACCTAAGCCATTAAATTATAACATTTAAGCTATTAATTTACAACATCTAAGCCACTAATTTACAATATTTAAACTATTAATTTATATCATCTAAGCCATTAATTTATAATATTTAAGCCATTAATCTAAAACAATTCCTCCATTAATTCTTAACAACTATACCAATAATTTATAACCATATTCTCCCATTAATTCGAAGTAATTGTGCTCTTAATTTATAACAGTTGTACCATTAATCGGAAGCAACTCTACATTCATTGATTTAAATCAGTACCATCAATGTGAGTGAATTAATGATTTATATTGTATTATTTTATTAAGGAAATCTTTCAGGTCCCTGGATTGCTATTTTATTTCTATATAGCATTATTTTTTAATTTTAAATACAGTACTTAATTTCTCATTTCACTATTTTGTATAAAAGCAGTGGTAACGCAGAGTGTAATTTTGAGATGTAATTTTCCATGTCTGCTAAAAACCAAGGAAACAACACCATATTCATGGAATCAAGGAAGCAAGTGTAGTTTAACCGAAGGCAACGACATCTTATCTGTAGCTGCACATGAGTCATAGGACATTTCAAATAGTGTTGTTGTTTTGCCTCGGAGTACAAAACCGTTAGATTACAAGTAATTTAAAAACAAATAAACTCCGGACAAAACAATGCCGCCGCTACAATGTCGCTTTATTATAAAATAATTTGACGTCTCTGCTTCCAATGCGTAAAAACTCATATGTACATGGGACCCTAGCGTAGTTACCTCCTCGTGGTGGGTCCCGGTAATTGGTATCGTTTTCCAAATAATAATACATCAAGTACTATTTCGAATATTAGTATTATTATTCGAAAACGATATCAAGCTAAAAACTACTTGAATATAGTCTGGTCTTGATCACCCAAAATAGTTTTGGTGATCTAAACTGGACTAATACCCCCCCGCGGGGGCAACGTGGGACATCGTGGGACATCGCAGGACACCGTGGGATGCGAGCGTATTAACTTTAATTAATCATAAGATAGATACCTATGTTATGTACATTGTAAGCTCATTCTGTACAAAGATACTTATCTATCTTGGAACGACAAATAAAGATCTCGTCTCTCTTGATCCCCTCGCTTACCATACTGGAAAAATTGTTCCACGATATATCGGTTCGCGATCACTCAGTTCTTTCAAACTGTCGCGTGGCGTACTCTCTCGCGTGTATTTCGGGTGCTTGCGGGTCAATGTGCTCTAGACAACTCTTCGGATTCGTAAGTCGCCCAAAGACAGCTCTGACTTGGTGAATGCTCAACGTTTGCATCGGATCACGGGAGTTGTCGTCGTGCCGGTGATGCTTGCTAATCTGTTGGGGATTCACTCGTGGATCTGCAGTCCTGTCCGATTGGTACTTGGGTACTCGATCAGAGACCACCAATTTCACGTCCTCCGTAATCCTGTTCGGCCCCGCGGGAGTGGACCCCACTGTTCAGTTGAGGTATTGCCTTCGTAATCCTGTCCAGCGGTCCCTCCCGTGAGTGGACCCCACTGTTCAGTTGGGGCCTCGTGCCTTGGTAATCCTGTTCAGCGGTCCCTCCCTGTGAGTGGACCCCACTGTGCAGTTGGGGCCTCTTGCCTTCGTAATCCTGTTCAGCGGTCCCTCCCCGGGTTCCACTTGTTCAGTTGGAGTGTGTCAAGTTGCTGGCCTATGTGCTGGATCCACGGCTGAATTACTAGTGGATCACTGGCATCATCTGTCGGCGCCATCGACCGCGACTCGTGTAAGTTTCGAACGGCGAAACAGGAATCGAGTTACGGCCAATTCTTGGGCTTCCCGTTGAACCTCGGGGTTATCTCGTGTTGGGGTATTTCGCGTAGGTTTGTTAGTTCTTCCGAGAGATCGCGATCTCGTCCGTTTCGGGACAGTATCAGTAGCTTCATCTTCTTCTTTTCGTTCCATGTTAGATAAATGTGTCTTTGATACCGAATGTTGCCAGTAGGGATGCGAATTATTGTATATTTGTACTGATCGATGTAATCGTTGTGTGGGAGATAGATGATGCGTTACGTATGCCTTGTTCTACGTTTGTAAAGATTCATGTTAGCGCTGCGTTGGAGATATGTGTTTCGCAGTTAGACTACGAAACAACTATTTCTTTACGCAGGGCCATGGTCAAGTAGTGTCAAAACTGGACATTCTGCCAATAGGTTGAATGTCGAGATCGATGTGTAGTGTTAAATAACCCATGGGCGGGTCTCGTGCGTAGTCACCTCCTCGTGGTGAGACCTGGTAATTGGCATCGTTTTCCAAAAATTAATCAGTCGATTAATCTTTGGAAAACGATACCAAGCCAAGAACTACGCAACAGTCCAGATTTGATCACCAAAAGCCCCTAAGATCATTTTGGATGATCTACACTGGACTGCACTATTAATTTATAACATTTAAGCATATAATTAACAACGATTAAACTATTAATTTATAACAATTGAATCATTAATTGGCACATTTAAAACATTAATTTATAAGAATCAAACCATTCCTCGAGGAATCAGTAAGTCTGGCGCTAATAGCCCAATACATCGATAGATTTAACGAAGAAATACGTAACCGCGATTACAGCCAATTAGATCATATTATTTGCTACATAATTAATAACTGTATCACGCACAGCGATGCAGGCGGTATTGAAGAAATAAAGCCATTTTATGTTACAACTATAACGAGTAAATTTAATCGTTTAACTTGTGAAGAATTAAAAAGATACCTGACATCTAAAAAAGCATTAAATAAGAATCTTAAATATCGCAAACAGTGATGTAGGTGTTACACAAGAAAAAAGAACGTTTTATTTTTTAATTAGCACGAGTAAACGAACGAATATCGATAATATAATATAACGCTTAATATGAATTTTATCTGTCTGATTATTTAATAGCTTAACTTATTTCACAGTAACGTCATCGACTGCCCTTAGGCTCTTTTCCCTTTTTGTCCAAACTAATCGATAGTCGAAAACTAGTATCATGTAGGTGTGAATTTAGTCTTAGTTGTAGAAACTATTAAAATGATAAAAATGGATATCGTATTATATCGTAAAAGATGCCAATTTACGATAAAAATTAAGAAATCGTTCAATTTGATTTTGTTACAATGGAAAAACCGTCTCCTGCTATGTCAAAAAATCGTTACCGTTTGATTAACAAACCGACGCCTTGTTAAGTTATATAGGGAACACGGAAGTCGCGCGCGAGCTCTTTTGTGCCTGAAATTCCGGAGAGTGAACATCGAAGAAGAACATAAATATCAGGTAAGTAAGAAAAAATATCAAACAACAACATTGTAACTAGTAATTTATAACGTCTAAACCATTAATTTACAACACTTAAGCTATTAATTTATAACATTCAAGTCATTAATTTATAACATTTAAGGAATTAATTTATAACGTCTAAACTATTAATTTATAACATTTATGCTATTAATTTATAACATTTAAACCATTAATTTACAGCATTTAAAGTGTTATTTTATACATTTAAGCCATTAATTTATAACATTTAAGCAATTAATTTATAACATTTAAACTATTAATTTCTAACATTTAAGCCATTAATTTCTAACATTTAAGCAATTAATTGACAACATCTCAGCCACTAATTTACAACATTTAAACTGTTGTTTTATACATTTAAGCTATTATTTTATAACATTTAAGCTATTAATTAACAACATCTAAGCCATTAATTTACAACATTTAAAGTGTTATTTTATACATTTAAGCTATTAATTTATAACATTTAAGCCATTAATTTCTAACTTTTGAACTGTTATTTTATACATTTAGCCATTAATTTATAACATTTAAACTATTAATTTATATCATCTAAGCCATTAAATTATAACATTTAAGCTATTAATTTACAACATCTAAGCCACTAATTTACAATATTTAAACTATTAATTTATATCATCTAAACGATTAATTTATAATATTTAAGCCATTAATCTAAAACAATTCCTCCATTAATTCTTAACAACTATACCAATAATTTATAACCATATTCTCCCATTAATTCAAAGTAATTGTGCTCTTAATTTATAACAGTTGTACCATTAATCGGAAGCAACTCTACATTCATTGATTTAAATCAGTATCATCAATGTGAGTGAATTAATGATTTATATTGTATTATTTTATTAACGAAATCTTTCAGGTCCCTGGATTGCTATTTTATTTCTATATAGCATTATTTTTTAATTTTAAATACAGTACTTAATTTCTCATTTCACTATTTTGTATAAAAGCAGTGGTAACGCAGAGTGTAATTTTAAGATGTAATTTTCCATGTCTGCTAAAAACCAAGGAAACAACACCATATTCATGGAATCAAGGAAGCAAGTGTAGTTTAACCGAAGGCAACGACATCTTATCTGTAGCTGCACATGAGTCATAGGACATTTCAAATAGTGTTGTTGTTTTGCCTCGGAGTACCAAAACCGTTAGATTACAAGTAATTTAAAAACAAATAAACTCCGGACAAAACAATGCCGCCGCTACAATGTCGCTTTATTATAAAATAATTTTACATCTCTGCTTCCAATGCGTAAAAACTCATATGTAAATGGGACCCGAGCGTAGTTACCTCCTCGTGGTGGGTCCCGGTAATTGGTATCGTTTTCCAAATAATAATACACCAAGTACTATTTCGAATATTAGTATTATTATTCGAAAACGATATCAAGCTAAAAACTACTTGAATATAGTCTGGTCTTGATCACCCAAAATAGCTTTGGTGATCTAAACTGGACTAATACCCCCCCGCGGGGGCAACGTGGGACATCGTGGGACATCGCAGGACACCGTGGGATGCGAGCGTATTAGCTTTAATTAATCATAAGATAGATACCTATGTTATGTACATTGTAAGCTCATTCTGTACAAAGATACTTATCTATCTTGGAACGACAAATAAAGATCTCGTCTCTCTTGATCCCCTCGCTTACCATACTGGAAAAATTGTTCCCACGATATATCGGTTCGCGATCACTCAGTTCTTTCAAACTGTCGCGTGGCGTAATCGCTCGCGTGTATTTCGGGTGCGTGCGGGTCAATGTGCTCTAGACAACTCTTCGGATTCGTAAGTTGCCCAAGGACAGCTCTCTCTTGGTGACTGCTCAACGTTTGCATCGGATCACGGGAGTTGTCGTCGTGCCGGTGATGCTTGCTAATCTGTTGGGGATTCAGTCGTGGATCTGCAGTCCTGTCCGATTGGTACTTCGGTGCACGGTCAGGGACCAGCAATTTCACGTCCTCCGTAATCCTGTTCGGCCCCGCGGGAGTGGACCTCACTGTTCAGTTGAGGTATTGCCTTCGTAATCCTGTTCAGCGGTCCCTCCCCGTGAGTGGACCCCACTGTTCAGTTGGGGCCTCGTGCCTTGGTAATCCTGTTCAGCGGTCCCTCCCTGTGAGTTGACCCCACTGTTCAGTTGGGGCCTCTTGCCTTCGTAATCCTGTTCAGCGGTCCCACACCTGGTTCCACTTGTTCAGTTGGAGTGTGTCAAGTTGCTGGCCTATGTGCTGGATCCACGGCTGAATTACTAGTGGATCACTGGCATCATCTGTCGGCGCCATCGACCGCGACTCGTGTAAGTTTCGAACGGCGAAACAGGAATCGAGTTACGGCCAATTCTTGGGCTTTCCGTTGAACCTCGGGGTTATCTGGTGTACGGGGGTACGTCGCGTAGGTTTGTTAGTTCTTTCGAGAGATCGCGATCTCGTACGTTTCGGGACAGTGTCAGTAGCTTCATCTTCTTTTCGTTCCAAGTTAGATTAATGTGTCTTTGATACCGAATGTTGCCAGTAGGGATGCAAATTATTGTATATTTGTACTGATCGATGTAATCGTTGTGTGGGAGATAGATGATGCGTTACGTATGCCTTGTTCTACGTTTGTAAAGATTCATGTTAGCGCTGCGTTGGAGATATGTGTTTCGCAGTTAGACTACGAAACAACTATTTCTTTACGCAGGCCCATGGTCAAGTAGTGTCAAAACTGGACCTTCTGCCAATAGGTTGAATGTCGAGATCGATGTGTAGTGTTAAATAACCCATGGGTGGGTCTCGTGCGTAGTCACCTCCTCGTGGTGAGACCTGGTAATTGGCATCGTTTTCCAAAAATTAATCAGTCGATTAATCTTTGGAGAACGATACCAAGCCACGAACTACGCAACAGTCCAGTTTGGATCACCAAAAGCCCCTAAGATCACTTTGGATGATTTACACTGGACTGCACTATTAATTTATAACATTTAAGCCATTAATTTACAATATTTACGTCATGAATTTACAACAATAAGTCACAAATTCATAACATTTAAGCTATTAATTTTTACATTTATACCATTAATTCCTAACATTCAAACTATTAATTTATAACACTTAAGCTATTAATTTAAAACATTTCAGCAAATAATTAACAACGATTAAACTATTAATTTATAACAATTGAAACATTAATTGGCACATTTAAAACATTAATTTATAAGAATCAAACCATTCCTCGAGGAATCAGTAAGTCTCGCGCTAATAGCCCAATACATCGATAGATTTAACGAAGAAATACGTAACCGCGATTACAGCCAATTAGATCATATTATTTGCTACATAATTAATAACTGTATCCTCGTACAGCGATGCATGCGGTATTGAAGAAATAAAGCCATTTTATGTTACAACTATAACGAGTAAATTTAATCGTTTAACTTGTGAAGAATTAAAAAGGTACCTGACTTCTAAATAAGCATTAAATAAGAATCTTAAATATCGCAAACAGTGATGTAGGTGTTACTCAAGAAAAAAGAACGTTTTATTTTTTAATTAGCACGAGTAAATGAACGAATATCGATAATATAATATAACGCTTAATATGAATTTTATCTGTCTGATTATTTAATAGCTTAACTTATTTCACAGTAACGTCATCGACTGCACTTAGGCTCTTTTCCCTTTTTGTCCAAACTAATCGATAGTCGAAAACTAGTATCATGTAGGTGTGAATATAGTCTTAGTTTGTAGAAACTATTAAAATGATAAAAATGATAAAAATGGATATCGTATTAAATCGTAAAAGATGCCAATTTACGATAAAAATTAAGAAATCGTTCAATTTGATTTTGTTACAATGGAAAAACCGTCTCCTGCTATGTCAAAAAATCGTTACCGTTTGATTAACAAACCGACGCCTTGTTAAGTTATATAAGGAACACGGAAGTCGCGCGCGAGCTCTTTTGTGCCTGAAATTCCGGAGAGTGAACATCGAAGAAGAACATAAATATCAGGTAAGTAAGAAAAAATATCAAACAACAACATTGTAACTAGTAATTTATAGCGTCTAAACCATTAATTTACAACACTTAAGCTATTAATTTATAACATTCAAGCCATTAATTTATAACATTTAAGGAATTAATTTATAACGTCTAAACTATTAATTTATAACATTTATGCTATTAATTTATAACATTTAAACCATTAATTTACAGCATTTAAAGTGTTATTTTATACATTTAAGCCATTAATTTATAACATTTAAGCAATTAATTTATAACATTTAAACTATTAATTTCTAACATTTAAGCCATTAATTTCTAACATTTAAGCAATTAATTGACAACATCTCAGCCACTAATTTACAACATTTAAACTGTTGTTTTATACATTTAAGCTATTATTTTATAACATTTAAGCTATTAATTAACAACATCTAAGCCATTAATTTACAACATTTAAAGTGTTATTTTATACATTTAAGCTATTAATTTATAACATTTAAGCCATTAATTTCTAACTTTTGAACTGTTATTTTATACATTTAGCCATTAATTTATAACATTTAAACTATTAATTTATATCATCTAAGCCATTAAATTATAACATTTAAGCTATTAATTTACAACATCTAAGCCACTAATTTACAATATTTAAACTATTAATTTATATCATCTAAACGATTAATTTATAATATTTAAGCCATTAATCTAAAACAATTCCTCCATTAATTCTTAACAACTATACCAATAATTTATAACCATATTCTCCCATTAATTCAAAGTAATTGTGCTCTTAATTTATAACAGTTGTACCATTAATCGGAAGCAACTCTACATTCATTGATTTAAATCAGTATCATCAATGTGAGTGAATTAATGATTTATATTGTATTATTTTATTAACGAAATCTTTCAGGTCCCTGGATTGCTATTTTATTTCTATATAGCATTATTTTTTAATTTTAAATACAGTACTTAATTTCTCATTTCACTATTTTGTATAAAAGCAGTGGTAACGCAGAGTGTAATTTTAAGATGTAATTTTCCATGTCTGCTAAAAACCAAGGAAACAACACCATATTCATGGAATCAAGGAAGCAAGTGTAGTTTAACCGAAGGCAACGACATCTTATCTGTAGCTGCACATGAGTCATAGGACATTTCAAATAGTGTTGTTGTTTTGCCTCGGAGTACCAAAACCGTTAGATTACAAGTAATTTAAAAACAAATAAACTCCGGACAAAACAATGCCGCCGCTACAATGTCGCTTTATTATACAATAATTTTACATCTCTGCTTCCAATGCGTAAAAACTCTTATGTAAATGGCACCCGAGCGTAGTTACCTCCTCGTGGTGGGTCCCGGTAATTGGTATCTTTTTCCAAATAATAATACACCAAGTACTATTTCGAATATTAGTATTATTATTCGAAAACGATATCAAGCTAAAAACTACTTGAATATAGTCTGGTCTTGATCACCCAAAATAGTTTTGGTGATCTAAACTGTACTAATACCCCCCCGCGGGGGCAACGTGGGACATCGTGGGATATCGCAGGACACCGTGGGATGCGAGCGTATTAGCTTTAATTAATCATAAGATAGATACCTATGTTATGTACATTGTAAGCTCATTCTGTACAATGATACTTATCTATCTTGGAACGACAAATAAAGATCTCGTCTCTCTTGATCCCCTCGCTTACCATACTGGAAAAATTGTTCCCACGATATATCGGTTCGCGATCACTCAGTTCTTTCAAACTGTCGCGTGGCGTAATCGCTCGCGTGTATTTTGGGTGCGTGCGGGTCAATGTGCTCTAGACAACTCTTCGGATTCGTAAGTCGCCCAAGGACAGCTCTGTCTTGGTGACTGCTCAACGTTTGCATCGGATCACAGGAGTTGTCGTCGTGCCGGTGATGCTTGCTAATCTGTTGGGGATTCAGTCGTGGATCTGCAGTCCTGTCCGATTGGTACTTCGGTACTCGGTCAGGGACCAGCAATTTCACGTCCTCCGTAATCCTGTTCGGCCCCGCGGGAGTGGACCCCACTGTTCAGTTGAGGTATTGCCTTCGTAATCCTGTTCAGCGGTCCCTCCCCGTGAGTGGACCCCACTGTTCAGTTGGGGCCTCGTGCCTTCGTAATCCTGTTCAGCGGTCCCACCCTGTGAGTTGACCCCACTGTTCAGTTGGGGCCTCTTGCCTTCGTAATCCTGTTCAGCGGTCCCACCCCGGGTTCCAGTTGTTCAGTTGGAGTGTGTCAAGTTGCTGGCCTATGTGCTGGATCCACGGCTGAATTACTAGTGGATCACTGGCATCATCTGTCGGCGCCATCGACCGCGACTCGTGTAAGTTTCGAACGGCGAAACAGGAATCGAGTTACGGCCAATTCTTAGGCTTTCCGTTGAACCTCGGGGTTATCTGGTGTACGGGGGTACGTCGCGTAGGTTTGTTAGTTCTTTCGAGAGATCGCGATCTCGTACGTTTCGGGACAGTGTCAGTAGCTTCATCTTCTTTTCGTTCCAAGTTAGATTAATGTGTCTTTGATACCGAATGTTGCCAGTAGGGATGCAAATTATTGTATATTTGTACTGATCGATGTAATCGTTGTGTGGGAGATAGATGATGCGTTACGTATGCCTTGTTCTACGTTTGTAAAGATTCATGTTAGCGCTGCGTTGGAGATATGTGTTTCGCAGTTAGACTACGAAACAACTATTTCTTTACGCAGGCCCATGGTCAAGTAGTGTCAAAACTGGACCTTCTGCCAATAGGTTGAATGTCGAGATCGATGTGTAGTGTTAAATAACCCATGGGCGGGTCTCGTGCGTAGTCACCTCCTCGTGGTGAGACCTGGTAATTGGCATCGTTTTCCAAAAATTAATCAGTCGATTAATCTTTGGAAAACGATACCAAGCCACGAACTACGCAACAGTCCAGTTTGGATCACCAAAAGCCCCTAAGATCACTTTGGATGATCTACACTGGACTGCACTATTAATTTATAACATTTAAGCCATTAATTTACAATATTTACGTCATGAATTTACAACAATAAGTCACAAATTCATAACATTTAAGCTATTAATTTTTACATTTATACCATTAATTCCTAACATTCAAACTATTAATTTATAACACTTAAGCTATTAATTTATAACATTTAAGCAAATAATTAACAACGATTAAACTATTAATTTATAACAATTGAAACATTAATTGGCACATTTAAAACATTAATTTATAAGAATCAAACCATTCCTCGAGGAATCAGTAAGTCTCGCGCTAATAGCCCAATACATCGATAGATTTAACGAAGAAATACGTAACCGCGATTACAGCCAATTAGATCATATTATTTGCTACATAATTAATAACTGTATCACGTACAGCGATGCAGGCGGTATTGAAGAAATAAAGCCATTTTATGTTACAACTATAACGAGTAAATTTAATCGTTTAACTTGTGAAGAATTAAAAAGGTACCTGACTTCTAAACAAGCATTAAATAAGAATCTTAAATATCGCAAACAGTGATGTAGGTGTTACTCAAGAAAAAAGAACGTTTTATTTTTTAATTAGCACGAGTAAATGAACGAATATCGATAATATAATATAACGCTTAATATGAATTTTATCTGTCTGATTATTTAATAGCTTAACTTATTTCACAGTAACGTCATCGACTGCCCTTAGGCTCTTTTCCCTTTTTGTCCAAACTAATCGATAGTCGAAAACTAGTATCATGTAGGTGTGAATTTAGTCTTAGTTTGTAGAAACAATTAAAATGATAAAAATGGATATCGTATTAAATCGTAAAAGATGCCAATTTACGATAAAAATTAAGAAATCGTTCAATTTGATTTTGTTACAATGGAAAAACCGTCTCCTGCTATGTCAAAAAATCGTTACCGTTTGATTAACAAACCGACGCCTTGTTAAGTTATATAAGGAACACGGAAGTCGCGCGCGAGCTCTTTTGTGCCTGAAATTCCGGAGAGTGAACATCGAAGAAGAACATAAATATCAGGTAAGTAAGAAAAAATATCAAACAACAACATTGAAACTAGTAATTTATAACGTCTAAACCATTAATTTACAACACTTAAGCTATTCATTTATAACATTCAAGCCATTAATTTATAACATTTAAGGAATTAATTTATAACGTCTAAACTATTAATTTATAACATTTATGCTATTAATTTATAACATTTAAGCCATTAATTTCTAACTTTTGAACTGTTATTTTATACATTTAGCCATTAATTTATAACATTTAAACTATTAATTTATATCATCTAAGCCATTAAATTATAACATTCAAGCTATTAATTTATAACATTTATACTGTTAATTTATAACATTTAAACCATTAATTTACAGCATTTAAAGTGTTATTTTATACATTTAAGCCATTAATTTATAACATTTAAGCAATTAGTTTCTAACATTTAAACTATTAATTTCTAACATTTAAGCCATTAATTTCTAACATTTAAGCAATTAATTGACAACATCTGAGCCACTAATTTACAACATTTAAACTGTTGTTTTATACATTTAAGCTATTATTTTATAACATTTAAGCTATTAATTAACAACATCTAAGCCATTAATTTACAACATTTAAAGTGTTATTTTATACATTTAAGCTATTAATTTATAACATTTAAGCTATTAATTTATAACATTTAAGCCATTAATTTCTAACTTTTGAACTGTTATTTTATACATTTAGCCATTAATTTATAACATTTAAACTATTAATTTATATCATCTAAGCCATTAAATTATAACATTTAAGCTATTAATTTATATCATCTACGCCATTAATTTATAATATTTAAGCCATTAATCTAAAACAATTCCTCCATTAATTCTTAACAACTATACCAATAATTTATAACCATATTCTCCCATTAATTCAAAGTAATTGTGCTCTTAATTTATAACAGTTGTACCATTAATCGGAAGCAACTCTACATTCATTGATTTAAATCAGTACCATCAATGTGAGTGAATTAATGATTTATATTGTATTATTTTATTAACGAAATCTTTCAGGTCCCTGGATTGCTATTTTATTTCTATATAGCATTATTTTTTAATTTTAAATACAGTACTTAATTTCCCATTTCACTATTTTGTATAAAAGCAGTGGTAACGCAGAGTGTAATTTTAAGATGTAATTTTCCATGTCTGCTAAAAACCAAGGAAACAACACCATATTCATGGAATCATGGAAGCAAGTGTAGTTTAACCGAAGGCAACGACATCTTATCTGTAGCTGCACATGAGTCATAGGACATTTCAAATAGTGTTGTTGTTTTGCCTCGGAGTACCAAAACCGTTAGATTACAAGTAATTTAAAAACAAATAAACTCCGGACAACACAATGCCGCCGCTACAATGTCACTTTATTATACAATAATTTTACATCTCTGCTTCCAATGCGTAAAAACTCTTATGTAAATGGCACCCGAGCGTAGTTACCTCCTCGTGGTGGGTCCCGGTAATTGGTATCTTTTTCCAAATAATAATACACCAAGTACTATTTCGAATATTAGTATTATTATTCGAAAACGATATCAAGCTAAAAACTACTTGAATATAGTCTGGTCTTGATCACCCAAAATAGTTTTGGTGATCTAAACTGTACTAATACCCCCCCGCGGGGGCAACGTGGGACATCGTGGGATATCGCAGGACACCGTGGGATGCGAGCGTATTAGCTTTAATTAATCATAAGATAGATACCTATGTTATGTACATTGTAAGCTCATTCTGTACAATGATACTTATCTATCTTGGAACGACAAATAAAGATCTCGTCTCTCTTGATCCCCTCGCTTACCATACTGGAAAAATTGTTCCCACGATATATCGGTTCGCGATCACTCAGTTCTTTCAAACTGTCGCGTGGCGTAATCGCTCGCGTGTATTTTGGGTGCGTGCGGGTCAATGTGCTCTAGACAACTCTTCGGATTCGTAAGTCGCCCAAGGACAGCTCTGTCTTGGTGACTGCTCAACGTTTGCATCGGATCACAGGAGTTGTCGTCGTGCCGGTGATGCTTGCTAATCTGTTGGGGATTCAGTCGTGGATCTGCAGTCCTGTCCGATTGGTACTTCGGTACTCGGTCAGGGACCAGCAATTTCACGTCCTCCGTAATCCTGTTCGGCCCCGCGGGAGTGGACCCCACTGTTCAGTTGAGGTATTGCCTTCGTAATCCTGTTCAGCGGTCCCTCCCCGTGAGTGGACCCCACTGTTCAGTTGGGGCCTCGTGCCTTCGTAATCCTGTTCAGCGGTCCCTCCCTGTGAGTTGACCCCACTGTTCAGTTGGGGCCTCTTGCCTTCGTAATCCTGTTCAGCGGTCCCACCCCGGGTTCCACTTGTTCAGTTGGAGTGTGTCAAGTTGCTGGCCTATGTGCTGGATCCACGGCTGAATTACTAGTGGATCACTGGCATCATCTGTCGGCGCCATCGACCGCGACTCGTGTAAGTTTCGAACGGCGAAACAGGAATCGAGTTACGGCCAATTCTTAGGCTTTCCGTTGAACCTCGGGGTTATCTGGTGTACGGGGGTACGTCGCGTAGGTTTGTTAGTTCTTTCGAGAGATCGCGATCTCGTACGTTTCGGGACAGTGTCAGTAGCTTCATCTTCTTTTCGTTCCAAGTTAGATTAATGTGTCTTTGATACCGAATGTTGCCAGTAGGGATGCAAATTATTGTATATTTGTACTGATCGATGTAATCGTTGTGTGGGAGATAGATGATGCGTTACGTATGCCTTATTCTACGTTTGTAAAGATTCATGTTAGCGCTGCGTTGGAGATATGTGTTTCGCAGTTAGACTACGAAACAACTATTTCTTTACGCAGGCCCATGGTCAAGTAGTGTCAAAACTGGACATTCTGCCAATAGGTTGAATGTCGAGATCGATGTGTAGTGTTAAATAACCCATGGGCGGGTCTCGTGCGTAGTCACCTCCTCGTGGTGAGACCTGGTAATTGGCATCGTTTTCCAAAAATTAATCAGTCGATTAATCTTTGGAAAACGATACCAAGCCAAGAACTACGCAACAGTCCAGTTTGGATCAACAAAAGCCGCTAAGATCATTTTGGATGATCTACACTGGACTGCACTATTAATTTATAACATTTAAGCCATTAATTCACAATATTTACGTCATGAATTTACAACAATAAGTCACAAATTCATAACATTTAAGCAATTAATTTTTACATTTATACCATTAATTCCTAACACTCAAACTATTAATTTATAACACATAAGCTATTAATTTATAACATTTAAGCAAATAATTAACAACGATTAAACTATTAATTTATAACAATTGAAACATTAATTGGCACATTTAAAACATTAATTTATAAGAATCAAACCATTCCTCGAGGAATCAGTAAGTCTCGCGCTAATAGCCCAATACATCGATAGATTTAACGAAGAAATACGTAACCGCGATTACAGCCAATTAGATCATATTATTTGCTACATAATTAATAACTGTATCACGTACAGCGATGCAGGCGGTATTGAAGAAATAAAGCCATTTTATGTTACAACTATAACGAGTAAATTTAATCGTTTAACTTGTGAAGAATTAAAAAGGTACCTGACTTCTAAATAAGCATTAAATAAGAATCTTAAATATCGCAAACAGTGATGTAGGTGTTACTCAAGAAAAAAGAACGTTTTATTTTTTAATTAGCACGAGTAAATGAACGAATATCGATAATATAATATAACGCTTAATATGAATTTTATCTGTCTGATTATTTAATAGCTTAACTTATTTCACAGTAACGTCATCGACTGCCCTTAGGCTCTTTTCCCTTTTTGTCCAAACTAATCGATAGTCGAAAACTAGTATCATGTAGGTGTGAATTTAGTCTTAGTTTGTAGAAACAATTAAAATGATAAAAATGGATATCGTATTAAATCGTAAAAGATGCCAATTTACGATAAAAATTAAGAAATCGTTCAATTTGATTTTGTTACAATGGAAAAACCGTCTCCTGCTATGTCAAAAAATCGTTACCGTTTGATTAACAAACCGACGCCCTGTTAAGTTATATAAGGAACACGGAAGTCGCGCGCGAGTTCTTTTGTGCCTGAAATTCCGGAGAGTGAACATCGAAGAAGAACATAAATATCAGGTAAGTAAGAAAAAATATCAAACAACAACATTGTAACTAGTAATTTATAACGTCTAAACCATTAATTTACAACACTTAAGCTATTAATTTATAACATTCAAGCCATTAATTTATAACATTTAAGGAATTAATTTATAACGTCTAAACTATTAATTTATAACATTTATGCTATTAATTTATAACATTTAAGCCATTAATTTCTAACTTTTGCACTGTTATTTTATACATTTAGCCATTAATTTATAACATTTAAACTATTAATTTATATCATCTAAGCCATTAAATTATAACATTCAAGCTATTAATTTATAACATTTAAACTGTTAATTTATAACATTTAAACCATTAATTTACAGCATTTAAAGTGTTATTTTATACATTTAAGCCATTAATTTATAACATTTAAGCAATTAATTTATAACATTTAAACTATTAATTTCTAACATTTAAGCCATTAATTTCTAACATTTAAGCAATTAATTGACAACATCTGAGCCACTAATTTACAACATTTAAACTGTTGTTTTATACATTTAAGCTATTATTTTATAACATTTAAGCTATTAATTAACAACATCTAAGCCATTAATTTACAACATTTAAAGTGTTATTTTATACATTTGAGCTATTAATTTATAACATTTAAGCTATTAATTTATAACATATAAGCCATTAATTTCTAACTTTTGAACTGTTATTTTATACATTTAGCCTTTAATTTATAACATTTAAACTATTAATTTATATCATCTAAGCCATTAAATTATAACATTTAAGCTATTAATTTACAACATCTAAGCCACTAATTTACAATATTTAAACTATTAATTTATATCATCTAAGCCATTAATTTATAATATTTAAGCCATTAATCTAAAACAATTCCTCCATTAATTCTTAACAACTATACCAATAATTTATAACCATATTCTCCCATTAATTCAAAGTAATTGTGCTCTTAATTTGTAACAGTTGTACCATTAATCGGAAGCAACTCTACATTCATTGATTTAAATCAGTACCATCAATGAGAGTGAATTAATGATTTATATTGTATTATTTTATTAACGAAATCTTTCAGGTCCCTGGATTGCTATTTTATTTCTATATAACATTATTTTTTAATTTTAAATACAGTACTTAATTTCTCATTTCACTATTTTGTATAAAAGCAGTGGTAACGCAGAGTGTAATTTTAAGATGTAATTTTCCATGTCTGCTAAAAACCAAGGAAACAACACCATATTCATGGAATCAAGGAAGCAAGTGTAGTTTAACCGAAGGCAACGACATCTTATCTGTAGCTGCACATGAATCATAGGACATTTCAAATAGTGTTGTTGTTTTGCCTCGGAGTACCAAAACCGTTAGATTACAAGTAATTTAAAAACAAATAAACTCCGGACAAAACAATGCCGCCGCTACAATGTCGCTTTATTATAAAATAATTTTACATCTCTGCTTCCAATGCGTAAAAACTCATATGTAAATGGGACCCGTGCGTAGTTACCTCCTCGTGGTGAGACCTGGTAATTGGCATCGTTTTCCAAAAATTAATCAGTCGATTAATCTTTGGAAAACGATACCAAGCCACGAACTACGCAACAGTCCAGTTTGGATCACCTAAAGCCCCTAAGATCACTTTGGATGATCTACACTGGACTGCACTATTAATTTATAACATTTAAGCCATTAATTTACAATATTTACGTCATGAATTTACAACAATAAGTCACAAATTCATAACATTTAAGCTATTAATTTTTACATTTATACCATTAATTCCTAACATTCAAACTATTAATTTATAACATTTAAGCAAATAATTAACAACGATTAAACTATTAATTTATAACAATTGAAACATTAATTGGCACATTTAAAACATTAATTTATAAGAATCAAACCATTCCTCGAGGAATCAGTAAGTCTCGCGCTAATAGCCCAATACATCGATAGATTTAACGAAGAAATACGTAACCGCGATTACAGCCAATTAGATCATATTATTTGCTACATAATTAATAACTGTATCACGTACAGCGATGCAGGCGGTATTGAAGAAATAAAGCCATTTTATGTTACAACTATAACGAGTAAATTTAATCGTTTAACTTGTGAAGAATTAAAAAGGTACCTGACTTCTAAATAAGCATTAAATAAGAATCTTAAATATCGCAAACAGTGATGTAGGTGTTACTCAAGAAAAAAGAACGTTTTATTTTTTAATTAGCACGAGTAAATGAACGAATATCGATAATATAATATAACGCTTAATATGAATTTTATCTGTCTGATTATTTAATAGCTTAACTTATTTCACAGTAACGTCATCGACTGCCCTTAGGCTCTTTTCCCTTTTTGTCCAAACTAATCGATAGTCGAAAACTAGTATCATGTAGGTGTGAATTTAGTCTTAGTTTGTAGAAACTATTAAAATGATAAAAATGGATATCGTATTAAATCGTAAAAGATGCCAATTTACGATAAAAATTAAGAAATCGTTCAATTTGATTTTGTTACAATGGAAAAACCGTCTCCTGCTATGTCAAAAAATCGTTACCGTTTGATTAACAAACCGACGCCTTGTTAAGTTATATAAGGAACACGGAAGTCGCGCGCGAGCTCTTTTGTGCCTGAAATTCCGGAGAGTGAACATCGAAGAAGAACATAAATATCAGGTAAGTAAGAAAAAATATCAAACAACAACATTGTAACTAGTAATTTATAACGTCTAAACCATTAATTTACAACACTTAAGCTATTCATTTATAACATTCAAGCCATTAATTTATAACATTTAAGGAATTAATTTATAACGTCTAAACTATTAATTTATAACATTTATGCTATTAATTTATAACATTTAAACCATTAATTTACAGCATTTAAAGTGTTATTTTATACATTTAAGCCATTAATTTATAACATTTAAGCAATTAATTTATATCATCTAAGCCATTAAATTATAACATTCAAGCTATTAATTTATAACATTTAAACTGTTAATTTATAACATTTAAACCATTAATTTACAGCATTTAAAGTGTTATTTTATACATTTAAGCCATTAATTTATAACATTTAAGCAATTAATTTATAACATTTAAACTATTAATTTCTAACATTTAAGCCATTAATTTCTAACATTTAAGCAATTAATTGACAACATCTGAGCCACTAATTTACAACATTTAAAGTGTTATTTTATACATTTAAGCTATTAATTTATAACATTTAAGCTATTAATTTATAACATTTAAGCCATTAATTTCTAACTTTTGAACTGTTATTTTATACATTTAGCCATTAATTTATAACATTTAAACTATCAATTTATATCATCTAAGCCATTAAATTATAACATTTAAGCTATTAATTTACAACATCTAAGCCACTAATTTACAATATTTAAACTATTAATTTATATCATCTAAGCAATTAATTTATAATATTTAAGCCATTAATCTAAAACAATTCCTCCATTAATTCTTAACAACTATACCAATAATTTATAACCATATTCTCCCATTAATTCAAAGTAATTGTGCTCTTAATTTATAACAGTTGTACCATTAATCGGAAGCAACTCTACATTCATTGATTTAAATCAGTACCATCAATGTGAGTGAATTAATGATTTATATTGTATTATTTTATTAACGAAATCTTTCAGGTCCCTGGATTGCTATTTTATTTCTATATAGCATTATTTTTTAATTTTAAATACAGTACTTAATTTCTCATTTCACTATTTTGTATAAAAGCAGTGGTAACGCAGAGTGTAATTTTAAGATGTAATTTTCCATGTCTGCTAAAAACCAAGGAAACAACACCATATTCATGGAATCAAGGAAGCAAGTGTAGTTTAACCGAAGGCAACGACATCTTATCTGTAGCTGCACATGAGTCATAGGACATTTCAAATAGTGTTGTTGTTTTGCCTCGGAGTACCAAAACCGTTAGATTACAAGTAATTTAAAAACAAATAAACACCGGACAAAACAATGCCGCCGCTACAATGTCGCTTTATTATAAAATAATTTTACATCTCTGCTTCCAATGCGTAAAAACTCATATGTAAATGGGACCCGAGCGTAGTTACCTCCTCGTGGTGGGTCCCGGTAATTGGTATCGTTTTCCAAATAATAATACACCAAGTACTATTTCGAATATTAGTATTATTATTCGAAAACGATATCAAGCTAAAAACTACTTGAATATAGTCTGGTCTTGATTACCCAAAATAGTTTTGGTGATCTAAACTGGACTAATACCCCCCCGCGGGGGCAACGTGGGACATCGTGGGACATCGCAGGACACCGTGGGATGCGAGCGTATTAGCTTTAATTAATCATAAGATAGATACCTATGTTATGTACATTGTAAGCTCATTCTGTACAAAGATACTTATCTATCTTGGAACGACAAATAAAGATCTCGTCTCTCTTGATCCCCTCGCTTACCATACTGGAAAAATTGTTCCCACGATATATCGGTTCGCGATCACTCAGTTCTTTCAAACTGTCGCGTGGCGTACTCGCTCGCGTGTATTTCGGGTGCGTGCGGGTCAATGTGCTCTAGACAACTCTTCGGATTCGTAAGTCGCCCAAGGACAGCTCTGTGTTGGTGACATATTATTTATATTTCCGAATCATCTCTTTACCTTGACAATAACACGCTTCGAACTGTCAACATACCACCAATACCAGCGGTGATACGTATAATTGAATAGATAAGCCTAAATATGCCAAAGTGCAACTACAATGGATTCGACAGGATACAGAGATGACATTGCGCAAACCGATTGATGTGGGTTGTATGTGACAAATGTGGGATATAGTGCGCATCGAATTGTTGTCATATCTCCAGTGGAATGGGAGATACGTTCAATTGAATATTTCCGGTAGAATCTCCAAAACGGCAATTACCGTGGATTGGACAGGACACAGAGTTGACATTGTGCAAAACGGTTGATGTGCGCCGTGTTTGGCAGCGAATGTGGAGTATAACGCGCATCGAATTGTCGACATACCACCAATAGCAGCGGAGACACATGCAATTGAATATTTAAGCCTAAATGTGTGAAACCGCAATTATAATGAATTTGGCAGGGGCCTAAGCTGACATACCGCAAACAGGCTGGTGTGCGCTGCATTTGGCTGCAATTGTGCTGCGTAGTGAGCAACGAGTTTTCGAGATATCACCAATGGCAACGGAGATACGTTCAATAGAATATTGAATCCTGAATATGCAGAACTGGAATAACATTGGATTTGTCCTCGACCGGAGTTCACGTAATGAAAACAGGAGCAGGTGCGCTGTATTTGGCAGCAAATGTGGAGTATAATGCGCATCGAATAGTTGACGTGCCACCAATATCAGCGGAGATACGTTTAATTGAATACTGAAGCCTAAATATGCAAAACTGCAATTACAAATGTTTTGGCAGGGACCAGGGTTGACATTGCAAAAACCGTCTGATTGGCGCTGAATTTTGCAGCGAATGAGGAGTACTACGCGCATCGAATTTACGACATACCACCAATATCAGAGGAGATACGATTAATTGCATACTGAAGCCTAAATATCCCAAACACCCAAATACATATGTATCCCAAGTACAGAGTTGACATTGCGCAACCCGGTTGATGTGCGCTGTCTTTGGCAGCAAATGTACGGTACAACGCGGATCGAATTGTCGAAATATCTCAAATGGAAACGCTGATACGTTCAATTGAATATTTCAGGCAGAATCTGCAAAATTGCAGTAACGCTGTACTTGACAGGGCCCAGACTTGACATGGCGTAAACCGAACGATGTGCGCTGTATTTGGCAGGAAATTTGGAGAAGAACGCGCATCGAATTGTGGACATATTACCAATAACAGCGGAGATGCGTTAAATTGAATATTGAAGCCTGAATATGCAGTACTGATATAACATTGGACTTGACCTCGACCCGACTTGACATAATGCATTCAGGAGCAGGTGCGCTGTATTCAGCAGCAAATGTATAGTATTTCGCGGATTGAACTGTGGACATGTTTCAAATGGAATCAGAGATGCGTTCAATTGAATATTTCCGGCAGAATCTCCAAAATGGCAATAACGCTGTATTTGACAGGACACAGCATTGACAATGCGCAAACCGGTTGATGCGCCCTGTATTTGGCAGCAAATGTGGAGTATAACACACATGGCGTTGTCGAGATAGCACCAATGGCAGTATAGAAACGTTCAATGGAATTTTCGATCCTGAATATGCAGTACTGCAATATCATTGGATTTGAACTAGAACCGAGTTGACATAATGTAAGCTGGTGCAGGTCTGCTGTATTTGGCAGCAAATGTGGAGTATAACGCGCATCGAATTGTCGTGATACCACCAGTAGCAGCGGAGATACGTTCAATAGAATATTTAATGCTTAATTTGCAAATCTGCAGTTAGGGTGGAATTGACGGGGCCCAGAATTGACATAGCAAAAACGGGCAGATTTGTGCTGTATTTGGCAGAAATTGTGGATTATAACGCGAGTCGAATTGTAGATATATCACCAATAGCATGCGTAAATACGTCCAAATGGAAATTGAAGCCGGAATATGCAGAACTGCAATTATAATGTATTCGACAGGGCAAAGAGTTGACATAGTGCGAACCGGCTGATTTGCGCTGTATCTGGCAGCAAATGAGAAGTACATCTCACGCCTAATCAGCGCCCAATCTCCAATAGCAGCGGTGATACGTTCAAATGAATATTCAATAATGTACCTGTTACGATACATGTAGTATTCTACTTTAACGGGACGAATGTGTTGAAAGTTCTGGATCTTTGGAGCCGAGATAATTTTATAGGAACACTAAATTTACATTAACGATTCATATTAAAATAGTAATATATTTATTCCATGGACGATTCCTAATATAATCATCGATTCATACTTTCTTCCATACCCGACTCTTAACCGACTCTAAACTGACTGACTAGTTTCCAGTCATCCGTTTTTCGGGAAGCAGTACACACACATACCTCCACACATCGACACTCACATACAAGTACCTCTACTACGCATTTAACCAAGTCCAGCACAGAAAATTACACATATCTCAACAGAATGTAACGCACTGCACGACGCAGCGTCAATGTAAGGTACATTGTCGACATTTCGTCAGAATATTGGCGCATCTGAAACAAATTGCCGTCTCAATGGAATCATTTTAATTCAAGATTTACGCTACATTTCTGAATCGTTTTCGCCGGACAAGTCCCTTTCACGTTCTCGCAAAAGCAAGCAGTCAAATTAAGGTACATACTATCAATTAGAATCTAATACATTTTTGTGATCCAACATCGATGGGACGATTTCGCTTCGAAATTTTCGGAGGACCACGTATCCTTCCAACGACGACCGCCGTACGAGCAGCGGATAAGCTTACTTCGCGTCTTAGGTTCCGTCCACCACGTACTCTACTTCTTGATTCTTGGTTGGCAGCTTTCGTGGCTGCTGGCCCGAGAAACTCTTTCCTGACTCGCTTTCTCGTATGTCGCATGTGACGTCTTGCTGTCCGTCGTAGACACTTGTCCGATCTACATACGTTCAACCATTTGCGCGAGACAAGCGCGGCGCTCTGCAGGGTCGGGGGATCCAATCTTCGAAGTATCAAGTGCGAAATCTCCAGTGGTAGTTCGGAAATGATATCTACCTTGCTTGGCACGAACAGACCAACGACGCGTAATAGAGATTTAAAAATCTCCATGTTGCTTCCACTGTTCCGCGAGCACGACTGACGGCCTGACTGAGAATCGAGGCATATATATGTGCTGCTCGTCACGGTGGACTGCGAGTTCCGCTTCCGGGTGAGAGAGCTGGTCAGTTCGCCCGCGTGTGCATGTATTTTCATACGTATATGTCGGGTTTCCATTAGAATTAGGGTTAGGGGCGTCAAACGAATCTTCGTTTGAGTTACACATTGTCGTTATGCAATGTAGAAGACATTGACTAGTGCAAATGCGATTATTATAGAATTGGACAAGTAACCGTGGTAATTCGATACTCGAGAAACTAATGACCATGATCCTAGGTTCGATAACGAATCCGCGGTCAACGGGATTATGGATGAACATGCTCACAAAATCTAAGTCGGACTCTTTGTTAAAACGTGGAATATCCACCGAGCGTGCAGACGCTAAGTAACTCGCTAATACGACCTCACGAGAGAATGACATTCCGTCGCGATGATGCTGCAGAGGAAAACTATGATTGGGTGTGTCTAAGGACACGAGATCCTCGGATTCGTCGAGGATAGCCTTCGTTTAGAAGGTGCGGGAAAATGGCGTTGCTGCTAATTGGTCAATCTCCATATCGGTGGTTAGAAAAAGATGCTAGCCGCTCTCGGGGGAATGTTGCTAGTGGGAGACGGCGTTCGTTGAAAAATAGGTCTCTCCTATCTTCCCGTACCTGGGACAAAGATTGTTTGACTGTCTGAAGGACTTTAGCCAACTAAATCTTAAGATTCATAACGGGCCCTCAGGCTAGCTGAATATGTACTGCGGAGACGCATCGACATCTGGCAATCATCTTACTCGAAGAACAGTGTCTGCGAGAGACGAGACACGGGACAGAGACCGTTGGAATGTTTACTGTCGCGTGTCGCCAGAAATAATTCTTTTAAGGAGGGGTACAGAATTACTTCATACCTTTGATATACAAAGCGTTCATCCCGTGACCGCGGCTACGTTCGGCGACTGGCTGTCGCCTCGATCCCAAACTCATTATCACAAATCTCGAACAAATACAATCGGATCGAAAGACGACAATTGCTTAATTACGCATATGATAAAATCTAGATTACGGTGTTAAGGGATTTTCCCCAGGTTCCAAAGGGAAGGCTCCGATGTACTTTCATCTCCGACATATGTATAGCAGTTGTGTGTGAAATAAAGTAAATTATTTGTATTTCCGAATCATCTCTTTACCTTGACAATAACACGCATCGAACTGTCAACATACCACCAATACCAGCGGTGATACGTATAATTGAATAGATAAGCCTAAATATGCCAAAGTGCAACTACAATGGATTCGACAGGATACAGAGATGACATTGCGCAAACCGATTGATGTGGGTTGTATGTGACAAATGTGGGGTATAGTGCGCATCGAATTGTTGTCATATCTCCAGTGGAATGGGAGATACGTTCAATTGAATATTTCCGGTAGAATCTCCAAAACGGCAATTACCGTGGATTGGACAGGACACAGAGTTGACATTGTGCAAAACGGTTGATGTGCGCCGTGTTTGGCAGCGAATGAGGAGTATAACGCGCATCGAATTGTCGACATACCACCAATAGCAGCGGAGACACATGCAATTGAATATTTAAGCCTAAATGTGTGAAACCGCAATTATAATGAATTTGGCAGGGGCCTGAGCTGACATACCGCAAACAGGCTGGTGTGCGCTGCATTTGGCTGCAATTGTGCTGCGTAGTGAGCAACGAGTTTTCGAGATATCACCAATGGCAACGGAGATACGTTCAATAGAATATTGAATCCTGAATATGCAGAACTGGAATAACATTGGATTTGTCCTCGACCGGAGTTCACGTAATGAAAACAGGACCAGGTGCGCTGTATTTGGCAGCAAATGTGGAGTATAATGCGCATCGAATTGTTGACGTGCCACCAATATCAGCGGAGATACGTTTAATTGAATACTGAAGCCTAAATATGCAAAACTGCAATTACAAATGTTTTGGCAGGGACCAGGGTTGACATTGCAAAAACCGGCTGATTGGCGCTGAATTTTGCAGCGAATGAGGAGTACAACGCGCATCGAATTTACGACATACCACCAATATCAGAGGAGATACGATTAATTGCATACTTAAGCCTAAATATCCCAAACACCCAAATACATATGTATCCCAAGTACAGAGTTGACATTGCGCAACCCGGTTGATGTGCGCTGTCTTTGGCAGCAAATGTACGGTACAACGCGGATCGAATTGTCGAAATATCTCAAATGGAAACGCTGATACGTTCAATTGAATATTTCAGGCAGAATCTGCAAAATTGCAGTAACGCTGTACTTGACAGGGTCCAGACTTGACATGGCGTAAACCGAACGATGTGCGCTGTATTTGGCAGGAAATTTGGAGAAGAACGCGCATCGAATTGTGGACATATTACCAATAACAGCGGAGATGCGTTAAATTGAATATTGAAGCCTGAATATGCAGTACAGATATATCATTGGACTTGACCTCGACCCGACTTGACATAATGCATTCAGGAGCAGGTGCGCTGTATTCAGCAGCAAATGTATAGTATTTCGCGGATTGAACTGTGGACATGTTTCAAATGGAATCAGAGATACGTTCAATTGAATATTTCCGGCAGAATCTCCAAAATGGCAATAACGCTGTATTTGACAGGACACAGCATTGACAATGCGCAAACCGGTTGATGCGCCCTGTATTTGGCAGCAAATGTGGAGTATAACACACATGGCGTTGTCGAGATAGCACCAATGGCAGTGTAGAAACGTTCAATGGAATTTTCGATCCTGAATATGCAGTACTGCAATATCATTGGATTTGAACTAGAACCGAGTTGACATAATGTAAGCTGGTGCAGGTCTGCTGTATTTGGCAGCAAATGTGGAGTATAACGCGCATCGAATTGTCGTGATACCACCAGTAGCAGCGGAGATACGTTCAATAGAATATTTAATGCTTAATTTGCAAATCTGCAGTTGGGGTGGAATTGACGGGGCCCAGAATTGACATAGCAAAAACGGGCAGATTTGTGCTGTATTTGGCAGAAATTGTGGATTATATCGCGAGTCGAATTGTAGTTATATCACCAATAGCATGCGTAAATACGTCCAAATGGAAATTGAAGCCGGAATATGCAGAACTGCAATTATAATGTATTCGACAGGGCAAAGAGTTGACATAGTGCGAACCGGCTGATTTGCGCTGTATCTGGCAGCAAATGAGAAGTACATCTCACGCCTAATCAGCGCCCAATCTCCAATAGCAGCGGTGATACGTTCAAATGAATATTCAATAATGTACCTGTTACGATACATGTAGTATTCTACTTTAACGGGACGAATGTGTTGAAAGTTCTGGATCTTTGGAGCCGAGATAATTTTATAGGAACACTAAATTTACATTAACGATTCATATTAAAATAGTAATATATTTATTCCATGGACGATTCCTAATATAATCATCGATTCATACTTTCTTCCATACCCGACTCTTAACCGACTCTAAACTGACTGACTAGTTTCCAGTCATCCGTTTTTCGGGAAGCAGTACACACACATACCTCCACACATCGACACTCACATACAAGTACCTCTACTACGCATTTAACCAAGTCCAGCACAGAAAATTACACATATCTCAACAGAATGTAACGCACTGCACGACGCAGCGTCAATGTAAGGTACATTGTCGACATTTCGTCAGAATATTGGCGCATCTGAAACAAATTGCCGTCTCAATGGAATCATTTTATTTCAAGATTTACGCTACATTTCTGAATCGTTTTCGCCGGACAAGTCCCTTTCACGTTCTCGCAAAAGCAAGCAGTCAAATTAAGGTACATACTATCAATTAGAATCTAATACATTTTTGTGACCCAACATCGATGGGACGATTTCGCTTCGAAATTTTCGGAGGACCACGTATCCTTCCAACGACGACCGCTGTACGAGCAGCGGATAAGCTTACTTCGCGTCTTAGGTTCCGTCCACCACGTACTCTACTTCTTGATTCTTGGTTGGCAGCTTTCGTGGCTGCTGGCCCGAGAAACTCTTTCCTGACTCGCTTTCTCGTATGTCGCATGTGACGTCTTGCTGTCCGTCGTAGACACTTGTCCGATCTACATACGTTCAACCATTTGCGCGAGACAAGCGCGGCGCTCTGCAGGGTCGGGGGATCCAATCTTCGAAGTATCAAGTGCGAAATCTCCAGTGGTAGTTCGGAAATGATATCTACCTTGCTTGGCACGAACAGACCAACGACGCGTAATAGAGATCTAAAAATCTCCATGTTGCTTCCACTGTTCCGCGAGCACGACTGACGGCCTGACTGAGAATCGAGGCATATATATGTGCTGCTCGTCACGGTGGACTGCGAGTTCCGCTTCCGGGTGAGAGAGCTGGTCAGTTCGCCCGCGTGTGCATGTATTTTCATACGTATATGTCGGGTTTCCATTAGAATTAGGGTTAGGGGCGTCAAACGAATCTTCGTTTGGGTTACACATGGTCGTTATGCAATATAGAAGACATTGACTAGTGCAAATGCGATTATTATAGAATTGGACAAGTAACCGTGGTAATTCGATACTCGAGGAACTAATGACCATGATCCTAGGTTCGATAACGAATCCGCGGTCAACGGGATTATGGATGAACATGCTCACAAAATCTAAGTCGGACTCTTTGTTAAAACGTGGAATATCCACCGAGCGTGCAGACGCTAAGTAACTCGCTAATACGACCTCACGAGAGAATGACATTCCGTCGCGATGATGCTGCAGAGGAAAACTATGATTGGGTGTGTCTAAGGACACGAGATCCTCGGATTCGTCGAGGATAGCCTTCGTTTAGAAGGTGCGGGAAAATGGCGTTGCTGCTAATTGGTCAATCTCCATATCGGTGGTTAGAAAAAGATGCTAGCCGCTCTCGGGGGAATGTTGCTCGTGGGAGACGGCGTTCGTTGAAAAATAGGTCTCTCCTATCTTCCCGTACCTGGGACAAAGATTGTTTGACTGTCTGAAGGACTTTAGCCAACTAAATCTTAAGATTCATAACCGGCCCTCAGGCTAGCTGAATATGTACTACGGAGACGCATCGACATCTGGCAATCATCTTACTCGAAGAACAGTGTCTGCGAGAGACGAGACACGGGACAGAGACCGTTGGAATGTTTACTGTCGCGTGTCGCCAGAAATAATTCTTTTAAGGAGGGGTACAGAATTACTTCATACCTTTGATATACAAAGCGTTCATCCCGTGACCGCGGCTACGTTCGGCGACTGGCTGTCGCCTCGATCCCAAACTCATTATCACAAATCTCGAACAAATACAATCGGATCGAAAGACGACAATTGCTTAATTACGCATATGATAAAATCTAGATTACGGTGTTAAGGGATTTTCCCCAGGTTCCAAAGGGAAGGCTCCGATGTACTTTCATCTCCGACATATGTATAGCAGTTGTGTGTGAAATAAAGTAAATTATTTGTATTTCCGAATCATCTCTTTACCTTGACAATAACACGCATCGAACTGTCAACATACCACCAATACCAGCGGTGATACGTATAATTGAATAGATAAGCCTAAATATGCCAAAGTGCAACTACAATGGATTCGACAGGATACAGAGATGACATTGCGCAAACCGATTGATGTGGGTTGTATGTGACAAATGTGGGGTATAGTGCGCATCGAATTGTTGTCATATCTCCAGTGGAATGGGAGATACGTTCAATTGAATATTTCCGGTAGAATCTCCAAAACGGCAATTACCGTGGATTGGACAGGACACAGAGTTGACATTGTGCAAAACGGTTGATGTGCGCCGTGTTTGGCAGCGAATGAGGAGTATAACGCGCATCGAATTGTCGACATACCACCAATAGCAGCGGAGACACATGCAATTGAATATTTAAGCCTAAATGTGTGAAACCGCAATTATAATGAATTTGGCAGGGGCCTGAGCTGACATACCGCAAACAGGCTGGTGTGCGCTGCATTTGGCTGCAATTGTGCTGCGTAGTGAGCAACGAGTTTTCGAGATATCACCAATGGCAACGGAGATACGTTCAATAGAATATTGAATCCTGAATATGCAGAACTGGAATAACATTGGATTTGTCCTCGACCGGAGTTCACGTAATGAAAACAGGACCAGGTGCGCTGTATTTGGCAGCAAATGTGGAGTATAATGCGCATCGAATTGTTGACGTGCCACCAATATCAGCGGAGATACGTTTAATTGAATACTGAAGCCTAAATATGCAAAACTGCAATTACAAATGTTTTGGCAGGGACCAGGGTTGACATTGCAAAAACCGGCTGATTGGCGCTGAATTTTGCAGCGAATGAGGAGTACAACGCGCATCGAATTTACGACATACCACCAATATCAGAGGAGATACGATTAATTGCATACTTAAGCCTAAATATCCCAAACACCCAAATACATATGTATCCCAAGTACAGAGTTGACATTGCGCAACCCGGTTGATGTGCGCTGTCTTTGGCAGCAAATGTACGGTACAACGCGGATCGAATTGTCGAAATATCTCAAATGGAAACGCTGATACGTTCAATTGAATATTTCAGGCAGAATCTGCAAAATTGCAGTAACGCTGTACTTGACAGGGTCCAGACTTGACATGGCGTAAACCGAACGATGTGCGCTGTATTTGGCAGGAAATTTGGAGAAGAACGCGCATCGAATTGTGGACATATTACCAATAACAGCGGAGATGCGTTGAATTGAATATTGAAGCCTGAATATGCAGTACAGATATATCATTGGACTTGACCTCGACCCGACTTGACATAATGCATTCAGGAGCAGGTGCGCTGTATTCAGCAGCAAATGTATAGTATTTCGCGGATTGAACTGTGGACATGTTTCAAATGGAATCAGAGATACGTTCAATTGAATATTTCCGGCAGAATCTCCAAAATGGCAATAACGCTGTATTTGACAGGACACAGCATTGACAATGCGCAAACCGGTTGATGCGCCCTGTATTTGGCAGCAAATGTGGAGTATAACACACATGGCGTTGTCGAGATAGCACCAATGGCAGTGTAGAAACGTTCAATGGAATTTTCGATCCTGAATATGCAGTACTGCAATATCATTGGATTTGAACTAGAACCGAGTTGACATAATGTAAGCTGGTGCAGGTCTGCTGTATTTGGCAGCAAATGTGGAGTATAACGCGCATCGAATTGTCGTGATACCACCAGTAGCAGCGGAGATACGTTCAATAGAATATTTAATGCTTAATTTGCAAATCTGCAGTTGGGGTGGAATTGACGGGGCCCAGAATTGACATAGCAAAAACGGGCAGATTTGTGCTGTATTTGGCAGAAATTGTGGATTATATCGCGAGTCGAATTGTAGTTATATCACCAATAGCATGCGTAAATTCGTCCAAATGGAAATTGAAGCCGGAATATGCAGAACTGCAATTATAATGTATTCGACAGGGCAAAGAGTTGACATAGTGCGAACCGGCTGATTTGCGCTGTATCTGGCAGCAAATGAGAAGTACATCTCACGCCTAATCAGCGCCCAATCTCCAATAGCAGCGGTGATACGTTCAAATGAATATTCAATAATGTACCTGTTACGATACATGTAGTATTCTACTTTAACGGGACGAATGTGTTGAAAGTTCTGGATCTTTGGAGCCGAGATAATTTTATAGGAACACTAAATTTACATTAACGATTCATATTAAAATAGTAATATATTTATTCCATGGACGATTCCTAATATAATCATCGATTCATACTTTCTTCCATACCCGACTCTTAACCGACTCTAAACTGACTGACTAGTTTCCAGTCATCCGTTTTTCGGGAAGCAGTACACACACATACCTCCACACATCGACACTCACATACAAGTACCTCTACTACGCATTTAACCAAGTCCAGCACAGAAAATTACACATATCTCTACAGAATGTAACGCACTGCACGACGCAGCGTCAATGTAAGGTACATTGTCGACATTTCGTCAGAATATTGGCGCATCTGAAACAAATTGCCGTCTCAATGGAATCATTTTATTTCAAGATTTACGCTACATTTCTGAATCGTTTTCGCCGGACAAGTCCCTTTCACGTTCTCGCAAAAGCAAGCAGTCAAATTAAGGTACATACTATCAATTAGAATCTAATACATTTTTGTGACCCAACATCGATGGGACGATTTCGCTTCGAAATTTTCGGAGGACCACGTATCCTTCCAACGACGACCGCTGTACGAGCAGCGGATAAGCTTACTTCGCGTCTTAGGTTCCGTCCACCACGTACTCTACTTCTTGATTCTTGGTTGGCAGCTTTCGTGGCTGCTGGCCCGAGAAACTCTTTCCTGACTCGCTTTCTCGTATGTCGCATGTGACGTCTTGCTGTCCGTCGTAGACACTTGTCCGATCTACATACGTTCAACCATTTGCGCGAGACAAGCGCGGCGCTCTGCAGGGTCGGGGATCCAATCTTCGAAGTATCAAGTGCGAAATCTCCAGTGGTAGTTCGGAAATGATATCTACCTTGCTTGGCACGAACAGACCAACGACGCGTAATAGAGATCTAAAAATCTCCATGTTGCTTCCACTGTTCCGCGAGCACGACTGACGGCCTGACTGAGAATCGAGGCATATATATGTGCTGCTCGTCACGGTGGACTGCGAGTTCCGCTTCCGGGTGAGAGAGCTGGTCAGTTCGCCCGCGTGTGCATGTATTTTCATACGTATATGTCGGGTTTCCATTAGAATTAGGGTTAGGGGCGTCAAACGAATCTTCGTTTGGGTTACACATGGTCGTTATGCAATATAGAAGACATTGACTAGTGCAAATGCGATTATTATAGAATTGGACAAGTAACCGTGGTAATTCGATACTCGAGGAACTAATGACCATGATCCTAGGTTCGATAACGAATCCGCGGTCAACGGGATTATGGATGAACATGCTCACAAAATCTAAGTCGGACTCTTTGTTAAAACGTGGAATATCCACCGAGCGTGCAGACGCTAAGTAACTCGCTAATACGACCTCACGAGAGAATGACATTCCGTCGCGATGATGCTGCAGAGGAAAACTATGATTGGGTGTGTCTAAGGACACGAGATCCTCGGATTCGTCGAGGATAGCCTTCGTTTAGAAGGTGCGGGAAAATGGCGTTGCTGCTAATTGGTCAATCTCCATATCGGTGGTTAGAAAAAGATGCTAGCCGCTCTCGGGGGAATGTTGCTCGTGGGAGACGGCGTTCGTTGAAAAATAGGTCTCTCCTATCTTCCCGTACCTGGGACAAAGATTGTTTGACTGTCTGAAGGACTTTAGCCAACTAAATCTTAAGATTCATAACCGGCCCTCAGGCTAGCTGAATATGTACTGCGGAGACGCATCGACATCTGGCAATCATCTTACTCGAAGAACAGAGTCTGCGAGAGACGAGACACGGGACAGAGACCGTTGGAATGTTTACTGTCGCGTGTCGCCAGAAATAATTCTTTTAAGGAGGGGTACAGAATTACTTCATACCTTTGATATACAAAGCGTTCATCCCGTGACCGCGGCTACGTTCGGCGACTGGCTGTCGCCTCGATCCCAAACTCATTATCACAAATCTCGAACAAATACAATCGGATCGAAAGACGACAATTGCTTAATTACGCCTATGATAAAATCTAGATTACGGTGTTAAGGGATTTTCCCCAGGTTCCAAAGGGAAGGCTCCGATGTACTTTCATCTCCGACATATGTATAGCAGTTGTGTGTGAAATAAAGTAAATTATTTATATTTCCGAATCATCTCTTTACCTTGACAATAACACGCATCGAACTGTCAACATACCACCAATACCAGCGGTGATACGTATAATTGAATAGATAAGCCTAAATATGCCAAAGTGCAACTACAATGGATTCGACAGGATACAGAGATGACATTGCGCAAACCGATTGATGTGGGTTGTATGTGACAAATGTGGGGTATACTGCGCATCGAATTGTTGTCATATCTCCAGTGGAATGGGAGATACGTTCAATTGAATATTTCCGGTAGAATCTCCAAAACGGCAATTACCGTGGATTGGACAGGACACAGAGTTGACATTGTGCAAAACGGTTGATGTGCGCCGTGTTTGGCAGCGAATGAGGAGTATAACGCGCATCGAATTGTCGACATACCACCAATAGCAGCGGAGACACATGCAATTGAATATTTAAGCCTAAATGTGTGAAACCGCAATTATAATGAATTTGGCAGGGGCCTGAGCTGACATACCGCAAACAGGCTGGTGTGCGCTGCATTTGGCTGCAATTGTGCTGCGTAGTGAGCAACGAGTTTTCGAGATATCACCAATGGCAACGGAGATACGTTCAATAGAATATTGAATCCTGAAAATGCAGAACTGGAATAACATTGGATTTGTCCTCGACCGGAGTTCACGTAATGAAAACAGGAGCAGGTGCGCTGTATTTGGCAGCAAATGTGGAGTATAATGCGCATCGAATTGTTGACGTGCCACCAATATCAGCGGAGATTCGTTTAATTGAATACTGATGCCTAAATATGCAAAACTGCAATTACAAATGTTTTGGCAGGGACCAGGGTTGACATTGCAAAAACCGGCTGATTGGCGCTGAATTTTGCAGCGAATGAGGAGTACAACGCGCATCGAATTTACGACATACCACCAATATCAGAGGAGATACGATTAATTGCATACTGAAGCCTAAATATCCCAAACACCCAAATACATATGTATCCCAAGTACAGAGTTGACATTGCGCAACCCGGTTGATGTGCGCTGTCTTTGGCAGCAAATGTACGGTACAACGCGGATCGAATTGTCGAAATATCTCAAATGGAAACGCTGATACGTTCAATTGAATATTTCAGGCAGAATCTGCAAAATTGCAGTAACGCTGTACTTGACAGGGTCCAGACTTGACATGGCGTAAACCGAACGATGTGCGCTGTATTTGGCAGGAAATTTGGAGAAGAACGCGCATCGAATTGTGGACATATTACCAATAACAGCGGAGATGCGTTAAATTGAATATTGAAACCTGAATATGCAGTACTGATATAACATTGGACTTGACCTCGACCCGACTTGACATAATGCATTCAGGAGCAGGTGCGCTGTATTCAGCAGCAAATGTATAGTATTTCGCGGATTGAACTGTGGACATGTTTCAAATGGAATCAGAGATACGTTCAATTGAATATTTCCGGCAGAATCTCCAAAATGGCAATAACGCTGTATTTGACAGGACACAGCATTGACAATGCGCAAACCGGTTGATGCGCCCTGTATTTGGCAGCAAATGTGGAGTATAACACACATGGCGTTGTCGAGATAGCACCAATGGCAGTGTAGAAACGTTCAATGGAATTTTCGATCCTGAATATGCAGTACTGCAATATCATTGGATTTGAACTAGAACCGAGTTGACATAATGTAAGCTGGTGCAGGTCTGCTGTATTTGGCAGCAAATGTGGAGTATAACGCGCATCGAATTGACGTGATACCACCAGTAGCAGCGGAGATACGGTCAATAGAATATTTAATGCTTAATTTGCAAATCTGCAGTTGGGGTGGAATTGACGGGGCCCAGAATTGACATAGCAAAAACGGGCAGATTTGTGCTGTATTTGGCAGAAATTGTGGATTATATCGCGTGTCGAATTGTAGATATATCACCAATAGCATGCGTAAATACGTCCAAATGGAAATTGAAGCCGGAATATGCAGAACTGCAATTATAATGTATTCGACAGGGCAAAGAGTTGACATAGTGCGAACCGGCTGATTTGCGCTGTATCTGGCAGCAAATGAGAAGTACATCTCACGCCTAATCAGCGCCCAATCTCCAATAGCAGCGGTGATACGTTCAAATGAATATTCAATAATGTACCTGTTACGATACATGTAGTATTCTACTTTAACGGGACGAATGTGTTGAAAGTTCTGGATCTTTGGAGCCGAGATAATTTTATAGGAACACTAAATTTACATTAACGATTCATATTAAAATAGTAATATATTTATTCCATGGACGATTCCTAATATAATCATCGATTCATACTTTCTTCCATACCCGACTCTTAACCGACTCTAAACTGACTGACTAGTTTCCAGTCATCCGTTTTTCGGGAAGCAGTACACACACATACCTCCACACATCGACACTCACATACAAGTACCTCTACTACGCATTTAACCAAGTCCAGCACAGAAAATTACACATATCTCAACAGAATGTAACGCACTGCACGACGCAGCGTCAATGTAAGGTACATTGTCGACATTTCGTCAGAATATTGGCGCATCTGAAACAAATTGCCGTCTCAATGGAATCCTTTTATTTCAAGATTTACGCTACATTTCTGAATCGTTTTCGCCGGACAAGTCCCTTTCACGTTCTCGCAAAAGCAAGCAGTCAAATTAAGGTACATACTATCAATTAGAATCTAATACATTTTTGTGATCCAACATCGATGGGACGATTTCGCTTCGAAATTTTCGGAGGACCACGTATCCTTCCAACGACGACCGCCGTACGAGCAGCGGATAAGCTTACTTCGCGTCTTAGGTTCCGTCCACCACGTACTCTACTTCTTGATTCTTGGTTGGCAGCTTTCGTGGCTGCTGGCCCGAGAAACTCTTTCCTGACTCGCTTTCTCGTATGTCGCATGTGACGTCTTGCTGTCCGTCGTAGACACTTGTCCGATCTACATACGTTCAACCATTTGCGCGAGACAAGCGCGGCGCTCTGCAGGGTCGGGGGATCCAATCTTCGAAGTATCAAGTGCGAAATCTCCAGTGGTAGTTCGGAAATGATATCTACCTTGCTTGGCACGAACAGACCAACGACGCGTAATAGAGATCTAAAAATCTCCATGTTGCTTCCACTGTTCCGCGAGCACGACTGACGGCCTGACTGAGAATCGAGGCATATATATGTGCTGCTCGTCACGGTGGACTGCGAGTTCCGCTTCCGGGTGAGAGAGCTGGTCAGTTCGCCCGCGTGTGCATGTATTTTCATACGTATATGTCGGGTTTCCATTAGAATTAGGGTTAGGGGCGTCAAACGAATCTTCGTTTGGGTTACACATTGTCGTTATGCAATGTAGAAGACATTGACTAGTGCAAATGCGATTATTATAGAATTGGACAAGTAACCGTGGTAATTCGATACTCGAGAAACTAATGACCATGATCCTAGGTTCGATAACGAATCCGCGGTCAACGGGATTATGGATGAACATGCTCACAAAATCTAAGTCGGACTCTTTGTTAAAACGTGGAATATCCACCGAGCGTGCAGACGCTAAGTAACTCGCTAATACGACCTCACGAGAGAATGACATTCCGTCGCGATGATGCTGCAGAGGAAAACTATGATTGGGTGTGTCTAAGGACACGAGATCCTCGGATTCGTCGAGGATAGCCTTCGTTTAGAAGGTGCGGGAAAATGGCGTTGCTGCTAATTGGTCAATCTCCATATCGGTGGTTAGAAAAAGATGCTAGCCGCTCTCGGGGGAATGTTGCTCGTGGGAGACGGCGTTCGTTGAAAAATAGGTCTCTCCTATCTTCCCGTACCTGGGACAAAGATTGTTTGACTGTCTGAAGGACTTTAGCCAACTAAATCTTAAGATTCATAACGGGCCCTCAGGCTAGCTGAATATGTACTGCGGAGACGCATCGACATCTGGCAATCATCTTACTCGAAGAACAGTGTCTGCGAGAGACGAGACACGGGACAGAGACCGTTGGAATGTTTACTGTCGCGTGTCGCCAGAAATAATTCTTTTAAGGAGGGGTACAGAATTACTTCATACCTTTGATATACAAAGCGTTCATCCCGTGACCGCGGCTACGTTCGGCGACTGGCTGTCGCCTCGATCCCAAACTCATTATCACAAATCTCGAACAAATACAATCGGATCGAAAGACGACAATTGCTTAATTACGCCTATGATAAAATCTAGATTACGGTGTTAAGGGATTTTCCCCAGGTTCCAAAGGGAAGGCTCCGATGTACTTTCATCTCCGACATATGTATAGCAGTTGTGTGTGAAATAAAGTAAATTATTTATATTTCCGAATCATCTCTTTACCTTGACAATAACACGCATCGAACTGTCAACATACCACCAATACCAGCGGTGATACGTATAATTGAATAGATAAGCCTAAATATGCCAAAGTGCAACTACAATGGATTCGACAGGATACAGAGATGACATTGCGCAAACCGATTGATGTGGGTTGTATGTGACAAATGTGGGGTATAGTGCGCATCGAATTGTTGTCATATCTCCAGTGGAATGGGAGATACGTTCAATTGAATATTTCCGGTAGAATCTCCAAAACGGCAATTACCGTGGATTGGACAGGACACAGAGTTGACATTGTGCAAAACGGTTGATGTGCGCCGTGTTTGGCAGCGAATGAGGAGTATAACGCGCATCGAATTGTCGACATACCACCAATAGCAGCGGAGACACATGCAATTGAATATTTAAGCTTAAATGTGTGAAACCGCAATTATAATGAATTTGGCAGGGGCCTGAGCTGACATACCGCAAACAGGCTGGTGTGCGCTGCATTTGGCTGCAATTGTGCTGCGTAGTGAGCAACGAGTTTTCGAGATATCACCAATGGCAACGGAGATACGTTCAATAGAATATTGAATCCTGAAAATGCAGAACTGGAATAACATTGGATTTGTCCTCGACCGGAGTTCACGTAATGAAAACAGGAGCAGGTGCGCTGTATTTGGCAGCAAATGTGGAGTATAATGCGCATCGAATTGTTGACGTGCCACCAATATCAGCGGAGATACGTTTAATTGAATACTGATGCCTAAATATGCAAAACTGCAATTACAAATGTTTTGGCAGGGACCAGGGTTGACATTGCAAAATCCGGCTGATTGGCGCTGAATTTTGCAGCGAATGAGGAGTACAACGCGCATCGAATTTACGACATACCACCAATATCAGAGGAGATACGATTAATTGCATACTGAAGCCTAAATATCCCAAACACCCAAATACATATGTATCCCAAGTACAGAGTTGACATTGCGCAACCCGGTTGATGTGCGCTGTCTTTGGCAGCAAATGTACGGTACAACGCGGATCGAATTGTCGAAATATCTCAAATGGAAACGCTGATACGTTCAATTGAATATTTCAGGCAGAATCTGCAAAATTGCAGTAACGCTGTACTTGACAGGGCCCAGACTTGACATGGCGTAAACCGAACGATGTGCGCTGTATTTGGCAGGAAATTTGGAGAAGAACGCGCATCGAATTGTGGACATATTACCAATAACAGCGGAAATGCGTTAAATTGAATATTGAAACCTGAATATGCAGTACTGATATAACATTGGACTTGACCTCGACCCGACTTGACATAATGCATTCAGGAGCAGGTGCGCTGTATTCAGCAGCAAACGTATAGTATTTCGCGGATTGAACTGTGGACATGTTTCAAATGGAATCAGAGATACGTTCAATTGAATATTTCCGGCAGAATCTCCAAAATGGCAATAACGCTGTATTTGACAGGACACAGCATTGACAATGCGCAAACCGGTTGATGCGCCCTGTATTTGGCAGCAAATGTGGAGTATAACACACATGGCGTTGTCGAGATAGCACCAATGGCAGTGTAGAAACGTTCAATGGAATTTTCGATCCTGAATATGCAGTACTGCAATATCGTTGGATTTGAACTAGAACCGAGTTGACATAATGTAAGCTGGTGCAGGTCTGCTGTATTTTCCAGCAAATGTGGAGTATAACGCGCATCGAATTGTCGTGATACCACCAGTAGCAGCGGATATACGTTCAATAGAATATTTAATGCTTAATTTGCAAATCTGCAGTTGGGGTGGAATTGACGGGGCCCAGAATTGACATAGCAAAAACGGGCAGATTTGTGCTGTATTTGGCAGAAATTGTGGATTATAACGCGAGTCGAATTGTAGATATATCACCAATAGCATGCGTAAATACGACCAATTGGAAATTGAAGCCGGAATATGCAGAACTGCAATTATAATGTATTCGACAGGGCAAAGAGTTGACATAGTGCGAACCGGCTGATTTGCGCTGTATCTGGCAGCAAATGAGAAGTACATCTCACGCCTAATCAGCGCCCAATCTCCAATAGCAGCGGTGATACGTTCAAATGAATATTCAATAATGTACCTGTTACGATACATGTAGTATTCTACTTTAACGGGACGAATGTGTTGAAAGTTCTGGATCTTTGGAGCCGACATAATTTTATAGGAACACTAAATTTACATTAACGATTCATATTAAAATAGTAATATATTCATTCCATGGACGATTCCTAATATATTCATCGATTCATACTTTCTTCCATACCCGACTCTTAACCGACTCTAAACCGACTGACTAGTTTCCAGTCATCCGTTTTTCGGAAGCAGTACACACACATACCTCCACACATCGACACTCACATACAAGTATCTCTACTACGCATTTAACCAAGTCCAGCACAGAAAATTACACATATCTCAACAGAATGTAACGCACTGCACGACGCAGCGTCAATGTAAGATACATTGTCGACATTTCGTCAGAGTATTGGCGCATCTGAAATAAATTGCCGTCTCAATGGAATCATTTTATTTCAAGATTTACGCTACATTTCTGAATCGTTTTCGCCGGACAAGTCCGTTTCACGTTCTCGCAAAAGCAAGCAGTCAAATTAAGGTACATACTATCAATTAGAATCTAATACATTTTTGTGATCCAACATAGATGGGACGATTTCGCTTCGAAATTTTCGGAGGACCACGTATCCTTCCAACGACGACCGCCGTACGAGCAGCGGATAAGCTTACGTCGCGTCTTAGGCTCTGTCCACCACGTACTCTACTTCTTGATTCTTGGTTGGCAGCTTTCGTGGCTGCTGGCCCGAGAAACTCTTTCCTGACTCGCTTTCTCGTATGTCGCTTGTGACGTCTTGCTGTCCGTCGTAGACACTTGTCCGATCTACATACGTTCAACCATTTGCGCGAGACAAGCGCGGCGCTCTGCAGGGTCGGGGGATCCAATCTTCGAAGTATCAAGTGCGAAATCTCCAGTGGTAGTTCGGAAATGATATCTACCTTGCTTGGCACGAACAGACCAACGACGCGTAATAGAGATCTAAAAATCTCCATGTTGCTTCCACTGTTCCGCGAGCACGACTGACGGTCTGACTGAGAATCGAGGCATATATATGTGCTGCTCGTCACGGTGGACTGCGAGTTCCGCTTCCGGGTGAGAGAGCTGGTCAGTTCGCCCGCGTGTGCATGTATTTTCATACGTATATGTCGGGTTTCCATTAGAATTAGGGTTAGGGGCGTCAAACGAATCTTCGTTTGGGTTACACATTGTCGTTACGCAATATAGAAGACATTGACTAGTGCAAATGCGATTATTATAGAATTGGACAAGTAACCGTGGTAATTCGATACTCGAGAAACTAATGACCATGATCCTAGGTTCGATAACGAATCCGCGGTCAACGGGATTATGGATGAACATGCTCACAAAATCTAAGTCGGACTCTTTGTTAAAACGTGGAATATCCACCGAGCGTGCAGACGCTAAGTAACTCGCTAATACGACCTCACGAGAGAATGACATTCCGTCGCGATGATGCTGCAGAGGAAAACTATGATTGGGTGTGTCTAAGGACACGAGATCCTCGGATTCGTCGAGGATAGCCTTCGTTTAGAAGGTGCGGGAAAATGGCGTTGCTGCTAAATGGTCAATCTCCATATCGGTGGTTAGAAAAAGATGCTAGCCGCTCTCGGGGGAATGTTGCTCGTGGGAGACGGCGTTCGTTGAAAAATAGGTCTCTCCTATCTTCCCGTACCTGGGACAATGATTGTTTGACTGTCTGAAGGACTTTAGCCAACTAAATCTTAAGATTCATAACGGGCCCTCAGGCTAGCTGAATATGTACTGCGGAGACGCATCGACATCTGGCAATCATCTTACTCGAAGAACAGTGTCTGCGAGAGACGAGACACGGGACAGAGACCGTTGGAATGTTTACTGTCGCGTGTCGCCAGAAATAATTCTTTTAAGGAGGGGTACAGAATTACTTCATACCTTTGATATACAAAGCGTTCATGCCGTGACCGCGGCTACGTTCGGCGACTGGCTGTCGCCTCGATCCCAAACTCATTATCACAAATCTCGAACAAATACAGTCGGATCGAAAGACGACAATTGCTTAATTACGCCTATGATAAAATCTAGATTACGGTGTTAAGGGATTTTCCCCAGGTTCCAAAGGGAAGGCTCCGATGTACTTTCATCTCCGACATATGTATAGCAGTTGTGTGTGAAATAAAGTAAATTATTTATATTTCCGAATCATCTCTTTACCTTGACAATAACACGCATCGAACTGTCAACATACCACCAATACCAGCGGTGATACGTATAATTGAATAGATAAGCCTAAATATGCCAAAGTGCAACTACAATGGATTCGACAGGATACAGAGATGACATTGCGCAAACCGATTGATGTGGGTTGTATGTGACAAATGTGGGGTATAGTGCGCATCGAATTGTTGTCATATCTCCAGTGGAATGGGAGATACGTTCAATTGAATATTTCCGGTAGAATCTCCAAAACGGCAATTACCGTGGATTGGACAGGACACAGAGTTGACATTGTGCAAAACGGTTGATGTGCGCCGTGTTTGGCAGCGAATGAGGAGTATAACGCGCATCGAATTGTCGACATACCACCAATAGCAGCGGAGACACATGCAATTGAATATTTAAGCCTAAATGTGTGAAACCGCAATTATAATGAATTTGGCAGGGGCCTGAGCTGACATACCGCAAACAGGCTGGTGTGCGCTGCATTTGGCTGCAATTGTGCTGCGTAGTGAGCAACGAGTTTTCGAGATATCACCAATGGCAACGGAGATACGTTCAATAGAATATTGAATCCTGAATATGCAGAACTGGAATAACATTGGATTTGTCCTCGACCGGAGTTCACGTAATGAAAACAGGAGCAGGTGCGCTGTATTTGGCAGCAAATGTGGAGTATAATGCGCATCGAATTGTTGACGTGCCACCAATATCAGCGGAGATACGTTTAATTGAATACTGAAGCTTAAATATGCAAAACTGCAATTACAAATGTTTTGGCAGGGACCAGGGTTGACATTGCAAAAACCGGCTGATTGGCGCTGAATTTTGCAGCGAATGAGGAGTACAACGCGCATCGAATTTACGACATACCACCAATATCAGAGGAGATACGATTAATTGCATACTGAAGCCTAAATATCCCAAACACCCAAATACATATGTATCCCAAGTACAGAGTTGACATTGCGCAACCCGGTTGATGTGCGCTGTCTTTGGCAGCAAATGTACGGTACAACGCGGATCGAATTGTCGAAATATCTCAAATGGAAACGCCGATGCGTTCAATTGAATATTTCAGGCAGAATCTGCAAAATTGCAGTAACGCTGTACTTGACAGGGCCCAGACTTGACATGGCGTAAACCGAACGATGTGCGCTGTATTTGGCAGGAAATTTGGAGAAGAACGCGCATCGAATTGTGGACATATTACCAATAACAGCGGAGATGCGTTAAATTGAATATTGAAGCCTGAATATGCAGTACTGATATAACATTGGACTTGACCTCGACCCGACTTGACATAATGCATTCAGGAGCAGGTGCGCTGTATTCAGCAGCAAATGTATAGTATTTCGCGGATTGAACTGTGGACATGTTTCAAATGGAATCAGAGATACGTTCAATTGAAAATTTCCGGCAGAATCTCCAAAATGGCAATAACGCTGTATTTGACAGGACACAGCATTGACAATGCGCAAACCGGTTGATGCGCCCTGTATTTGGCAGCAAATGTGGAGTATACCACACATGGCGTTGTCGAGATAGCAGCAATGGCAGTGTAGAAACGTTCGATGGAATTTTCGATCCTGAATATGCAGTACAGCAATATCATTGGATTTGAACTAGAACCGAGTTGACATAATGTAAGCTGGTGCAGGTCTGCTGTATTTGGCAGCAAATGTGGAGTATAACGCGCATCGAATTGTCGTGATACCACCAGTAGCAGCGGAGATACGTTCAATAGAATATTTAATGCTTAATTTGCAAATCTGCAGTTGGGGTGGAATTGACGGGGCCCAGAATTGACATAGCAAAAGCGGGCAGATTTGTGCTGTATTTGGCAGAAATTGTGGATTATAACGCGAGTCGAATTGTGGATATATCACCAATAGCATGCGTAAATACGTCCAAATGGAAATTGAAGCCGGAATATGCAGAACTGCAATTATAATGTATTCGACAGGGCAAAGAGTTGACATAGTGCGAAGCGGCTGATTTGCGCTGTATCTGGCAGCAAATGAGAAGTACATCTCACGCCTAATCAGCGCCCAATCTCCAATAGCAGCGGTGATACGTTCAAATGAATATTCAATAATGTACCTGTTACGATACATGTAGTATTCTACTTTAACGGGACGAATGTGTTGAAAGTTCTGGATCTTTGGAGCCGAGATAATTTTATAGGAACACTAAATTTACATTAACGATTCATATTAAAATAGTAATATATTTATTCCATGGACGATTCCTAATATATTCATCGATTCATACTTTCTTCCATACCCGACTCTTAACCGACTCTAAACCGACTGACTAGTTTCCAGTCATCCGTTTTTCGGGACGCAGTCACACACATACCTCCACACATCGACACTCACATACAAGTATCTCTACTACGCATTTAACCAAGTCCAGCACAGAAAATTACACATATCTCAACAGAATGTAACGCACTGCACGACGCAGCGTCAATGTAAGATACATTGTCGACATTTCGTCAGAATATTGGTGCATCTGAAACAAATTGCCGTCTCAATGGAATCATTTTATTTCAAGATTTACGCTACATTTCTGAATCGTTTTCGCCGGACAAGTCCCTTTCACGTTCTCGCAAAAGCAAGCAGTCAAATTAAGGTACATACTATCAATTAGAATCTAATACATTTTTGTGATCCAACATCGATGGGACGATTTCGCTTCGAAATTTTCGGAGGACCACGTATCCTTCCAACGACGACCGCCGTACGAGCAGCGGATAAGATTACTTCGCGTCTTAGGTTCCGTCCACCACGTACTCTACTTCTTGATTCTTGGTTGGCAGCTTTCGTGGCTACTGGCCCGAGAAACTCTTTCCTGACTCGCTTTCTCGTATGTCGCATGTGACGTCTTGCTGTCCGTCGTAGACACTTGTCCGATCTACATACGTTCAACCATTTGCGCGAGACAAGCGCGGCGCTCTGCAGGGTCGGGGGATCCAATCTTCGAAGTATCAAGTGCGAAATCTCCAATGGTAGTTCGGAAATGATATCTACCTTGCTTGGCACGAACAAACCAACGACGCGTAATAGAGATCTAAAAATCTCCATGTTGCTTCCACTGTTCCGCGAGCACGACTGACGGCCTGACTGAGAATCGAGGCATATATATGTGCTGCTCGTCACGGTGGACTGCGAGTTCCGCTTCCGGGTGAGAGAGCTGGTCAGTTCGCCCGCGTGTGCATGTATTTTCATACGTATATGTCGGGTTTCCATTAGAATTAGGGTTAGGGGCGTCAAACGAATCTTCGTTTGGGTTACACATCGTCGTTATGCAATATAGAAGACATTGACTAGTGCAAATGCGATTATTATGGAATTGGACAAGTAACCGTGGTAATTCGATACTCGAGAAACTAATGACCATGATCCTAGGTTCGATAACGAATCCGCGGTCAACGGGATTATGGATGAACATGCTCACAAAATCTAAGTCGGACTCTTTGTTAAAACGTGGAATATCCACCGAGCGTGCAGACGCTAAGTAACTCGCTAATACGACCTCACGAGAGAATGACATTCCGTCGCGATGATGCTGCAGAGGAAAACTATGATTGGGTGTGTCTAAGGACACGAGATCCTCGGATTCGTCGAGGATAGCCTTCGTTTAGAAGGTGCGGGAAAATGGCGTTGCTGCTAATTGGTCAATCTCCATATCGGTGGTTAGAAAAAGATGCTAGCCGCTCTCGGGGGAATGTTGCTCGTGGGAGACGGCGTTCGTTGAAAAATAGGTCTCTCCTATCTTCCCGTACCTGGGACAATGATTGTTTGACTGTCTGAAGGACTTTAGCCAACTAAATCTTAAGATTCATAACGGGCCCTCAGGCTAGCTGAATATGTACTGCGGAGACGCATCGACATCTGGCAATCATCTTACTCGAAGAACAGTGTCTGCGAGAGACGAGACACGGGACAGAGACCGTTGGAATGTTTACTGTCGCGTGTCGCCAGAAATAATTCTTTTAAGGAGGGGTACAGAATTACTTCATACCTTTGATATACAAAGCGTTCATGCCGTGACCGCGGCTACGTTCGGCGACTGGCTGTCGCCTCGATCCCAAACTCATTATCACAAATCTCGAACAAATACAGTCGGATCGAAAGACGACAATTGCTTAATTACGCCTATGATAAAATCTAGATTACGGTGTTAAGGGATTTTCCCCAGGTTCCAAAGGGAAGGCTCCGATGTACTTTCATCTCCGACATATGTATAGCAGTTGTGTGTGAAATAAAGTAAATTATTTATATTTCCGAATCATCTCTTTACCTTGACAATAACACGCATCGAACTGTCAACATACCACCAATACCAGCGGTGATACGTATAATTGAATAGATAAGCCTAAATATGCCAAAGTGCAACTACAATGGATTCGACAGGATACAGAGATGACATTGCGCAAACCGATTGATGTGGGTTGTATGTGACAAATGTGGGGTATAGTGCGCATCGAATTGTTGTCATATCTCCAGTGGAATGGGAGATACGTTCAATTGAATATTTCCGGTAGAATCTCCAAAACGGCAATTACCGTGGATTGGACAGGACACAGAGTTGACATTGTGCAAAACGGTTGATGTGCGCCGTGTTTGGCAGCGAATGAGGAGTATAACGCGCATCGAATTGTCGACATACCACCAATAGCAGCGGAGACACATGCAATTGAATATTTAAGCCTAAATGTGTGAAACCGCAATTATAATGAATTTGGCAGGGGCCTGAGCTGACATACCGCAAACAGGCTGGTGTGCGCTGCATTTGGCTGCAATTGTGCTGCGTAGTGAGCAACGAGTTTTCGAGATATCACCAATGGCAACGGAGATACGTTCAATAGAATATTGAATCCTGAATATGCAGAACTGGAATAACATTGGATTTGTCCTCGACCGGAGTTCACGTAATGAAAACAGGAGCAGGTGCGCTGTATTTGGCAGCAAATGTGGAGTATAATGCGCATCGAATTGTTGACGTGCCACCAATATCAGCGGAGATACGTTTAATTGAATACTGAAGCTTAAATATGCAAAACTGCAATTACAAATGTTTTGGCAGGGACCAGGGTTGACATTGCAAAAACCGGCTGATTGGCGCTGAATTTTGCAGCGAATGAGGAGTACAACGCGCATCGAATTTACGACATACCACCAATATCAGAGGAGATACGATTAATTGCATACTGAAGCCTAAATATCCCAAACACCCAAATACATATGTATCCCAAGTACAGAGTTGACATTGCGCAACCCGGTTGATGTGCGCTGTCTTTGGCAGCAAATGTACGGTACAACGCGGATCGAATTGTCGAAATATCTCAAATGGAAACGCCGATGCGTTCAATTGAATATTTCAGGCAGAATCTGCAAAATTGCAGTAACGCTGTACTTGACAGGGCCCAGACTTGACATGGCGTAAACCGAACGATGTGCGCTGTATTTGGCAGGAAATTTGGAGAAGAACGCGCATCGAATTGTGGACATATTACCAATAACAGCGGAGATGCGTTAAATTGAATATTGAAGCCTGAATATGCAGTACTGATATAACATTGGACTTGACCTCGACCCGACTTGACATAATGCATTCAGGAGCAGGTGCGCTGTATTCAGCAGCAAATGTATAGTATTTCGCGGATTGAACTGTGGACATGTTTCAAATGGAATCAGAGATACGTTCAATTGAAAATTTCCGGCAGAATCTCCAAAATGGCAATAACGCTGTATTTGACAGGACACAGCATTGACAATGCGCAAACCGGTTGATGCGCCCTGTATTTGGCAGCAAATGTGGAGTATACCACACATGGCGTTGTCGAGATAGCAGCAATGGCAGTGTAGAAACGTTCGATGGAATTTTCGATCCTGAATATGCAGTACAGCAATATCATTGGATTTGAACTAGAACCGAGTTGACATAATGTAAGCTGGTGCAGGTCTGCTGTATTTGGCAGCAAATGTGGAGTATAACGCGCATCGAATTGTCGTGATACCACCAGTAGCAGCGGAGATACGTTCAATAGAATATTTAATGCTTAATTTGCAAATCTGCAGTTGGGGTGGAATTGACGGGGCCCAGAATTGACATAGCAAAAGCGGGCAGATTTGTGCTGTATTTGGCAGAAATTGTGGATTATAACGCGAGTCGAATTGTGGATATATCACCAATAGCATGCGTAAATACGTCCAAATGGAAATTGAAGCCGGAATATGCAGAACTGCAATTATAATGTATTCGACAGGGCAAAGAGTTGACATAGTGCGAAGCGGCTGATTTGCGCTGTATCTGGCAGCAAATGAGAAGTACATCTCACGCCTAATCAGCGCCCAATCTCCAATAGCAGCGGTGATACGTTCAAATGAATATTCAATAATGTACCTGTTACGATACATGTTGTATTCTACTTTAACGGGACGAATGTGTTGAAAGTTCTGGATCTTTGGAGCCGAGATAATTTTATAGGAACACTAAATTTACATTAACGATTCATATTAAAATAGTAATATATTTATTCCATGGACGATTCCTAATATATTCATCGATTCATACTTTCTTCCATACCCGACTCTTAACCGACTCTAAACCGACTGACTAGTTTCCAGTCATCCGTTTTTCGGGACGCAGTCACACACATACCTCCACACATCGACACTCACATACAAGTATCTCTACTACGCATTTAACCAAGTCCAGCACAGAAAATTACACATATCTCAACAGAATGTAACGCACTGCACGACGCAGCGTCAATGTAAGATACATTGTCGACATTTCGTCAGAATATTGGTGCATCTGAAACAAATTGCCGTCTCAATGGAATCATTTTATTTCAAGATTTACGCTACATTTCTGAATCGTTTTCGCCGGACAAGTCCCTTTCACGTTCTCGCAAAAGCAAGCAGTCAAATTAAGGTACATACTATCAATTAGAATCTAATACATTTTTGTGATCCAACATCGATGGGACGATTTCGCTTCGAAATTTTCGGAGGACCACGTATCCTTCCAACGACGACCGCCGTACGAGCAGCGGATAAGATTACTTCGCGTCTTAGGTTCCGTCCACCACGTACTCTACTTCTTGATTCTTGGTTGGCAGCTTTCGTGGCTACTGGCCCGAGAAACTCTTTCCTGACTCGCTTTCTCGTATGTCGCATGTGACGTCTTGCTGTCCGTCGTAGACACTTGTCCGATCTACATACGTTCAACCATTTGCGCGAGACAAGCGCGGCGCTCTGCAGGGTCGGGGGATCCAATCTTCGAAGTATCAAGTGCGAAATCTCCAATGGTAGTTCGGAAATGATATCTACCTTGCTTGGCACGAACAAACCAACGACGCGTAATAGAGATCTAAAAATCTCCATGTTGCTTCCACTGTTCCGCGAGCACGACTGACGGCCTGACTGAGAATCGAGGCATATATATGTGCTGCTCGTCACGGTGGACTGCGAGTTCCGCTTCCGGGTGAGAGAGCTGGTCAGTTCGCCCGCGTGTGCATGTATTTTCATACGTATATGTCGGGTTTCCATTAGAATTAGGGTTAGGGGCGTCAAACGAATCTTCGTTTGGGTTACACATCGTCGTTATGCAATATAGAAGACATTGACTAGTGCAAATGCGATTATTATGGAATTGGACAAGTAACCGTGGTAATTCGATACTCGAGAAACTAATGACCATGATCCTAGGTTCGATAACGAATCCGCGGTCAACGGGATTATGGATGAACATGCTCACAAAATCTAAGTCGGACTCTTTGTTAAAACGTGGAATATCCACCGAGCGTGCAGACGCTAAGTAACTCGCTAATACGACCTCACGAGAGAATGACATTCCGTCGCGATGATGCTGCAGAGGAAAACTATGATTGGGTGTGTCTAAGGACACGAGATCCTCGGATTCGTCGAGGATAGCCTTCGTTTAGAAGGTGCGGGAAAATGGCGTTGCTGCTAATTGGTCAATCTCCATATCGGTGGTTAGAAAAAGATGCTAGCCGCTCTCGGGGGAATGTTGCTCGTGGGAGACGGCGTTCGTTGAAAAATAGGTCTCTCCTATCTTCCCGTACCTGGGACAAAGATTGTTTGACTGTCTGCAGGACTTTAGCCAACTAAATCTTAAGATTCATAACGGGCCCTCAGGCTAGCTGAATATGTACTGCGGAGACGCATCGACATCTGGCAATCATCTTACTCGAAGAACAGTGTCTGCGAGAGACGAGACACGGGACAGAGACCGTTGGAATGTTTACTGTCGCGTGTCGCCAGAAATAATTCTTCTAAGGAGGGGTACAGAATTACTTCATACCTTCGATATACAAAGCGTTCATGCCGTGACCGCGGCTACGTTCGGCGACTGGCTGTCGCCTCGATCCCAAACTCATTATCACAAATCTCGAACAAATACAATCGGATCGAAAGACGACAATTGCTTAATTACGCCTATGATAAAATCTAGATTACGGTGTTAAGGGATTTTCCCCAGGTTCCAAAGGGAAGGCTCCGATGTACTTTCATCTCCGACATATGTATAGCAGTTGTGTGTGAAATAAAGTAAATTATTTATATTTCCGAACCATCTCTTTACCTTGACAATAACACGCATCGAACTGTCAACATACCACCAATACCAGCGGTGATACGTATAATTGAATAGATAAGCCTAAATATGCCAAAGTGCAACTACAATGGATTCGACAGGATACAGAGATGACATTGCGCAAACCGATTGATGTGCGCTGTCTTTGGCAGCAAATGTACGGTACAACGCGGATCGAATTGTCGAAATATCTCAAATGGAAACGCTGATACGTTCAATTGAATATTTCAGGCAGAATCTGCAAAATTGCAGTAACGCTGTACTTGACAGGGCCCAGACTTGACATGGCGTAAACCGAACGATGTGCGCTGTATTTGGCAGGAAATTTGGAGAAGAACGCGCATCGAATTGTGGACATATTACCAATAACAGCGGAGATGCGTTAAATTGAATATTGAAGCCTGAATATGCAGTACTGATATAACATTGGACTTGACCTCGACCCGACTTGACATAATGCATTCAGGAGCAGGTGCGCCGTATTCAGCAGCAAATGTATAGTATTTCGCGGATTGAACTGTGGACATGTTTCAAATGGAATCAGAGATACGTTCAATTGAATATTTCCGGCAGAATCTCCAAAATGGCAATAACGCTGTATTTGACAGGACACAGCATTGACAATGCGCAAACCGGTTGATGCGCCCTGTATTTGGCAGCAAATGTGGAGTATAACACACATGGCGTTGTCGAGATAGCACCAATGGCAGTGTAGAAACGTTCAATGGAATTTTCGATCCTGAATATGCAGTACTGCAATATCATTGGATTTGAACTAGAACCGAGTTCACATAATGTAAGCTGGTGCAGGTCTGCTGTATTTGGCAGCAAATGTGGAGTATAACGCGCATCGAATTGTCGTGATACCACCAGCAGCAGCGGAGATACGTTCAATAGAATATTTAATGCTTAATTTGCAAATCTGCAGTTGGGGTGGAATTGACGGGGCCCAGAATTGACATAGCAAAAACGGGCAGATTTGTGCTGTATTTGGCAGAAATTGTGGATTATAACGCGAGTCGAATTGTAGATATATCACAAATAGCATGCGTAAGTACGTCCAAATGGAAATTGAAGCCGGAATATGCAGAACTGCAATTATAATGTATTCGACAGGGCAAAGAGTTGACATAGTGCGAACCGGCTGATTTGCGCTGTATCTGGCAGCAAATGAGAAGTACATCTCACGCCTAATCAGCGCCCAATCTCCAATAGCAGCGGTGATACGTTCAAATGAATATTCAATAATGTACCTGTTACGATACATGTAGTATTCTACTTTAACGGGACGAATGTGTTGAAAGTTCTGGATCTTTGGAGCCGAGATAATTTTATAGGAACACTAAATTTACATTAACGATTCATATTAAAATAGTAATATATTTATTCCATGGACGATTCCTAATATATTCATCGATTCATACTTTCTTCCATACCCGACTCTTAACCGACTCTAAACCGACTGACTAGTTTCCAGTCATCCGTTTTTCGGGAAGAAGTACACACACATACCTCCACACATCGACACTCACATACAAGTATCTCTACTACGCATTTAACCAAGTCCAGCACAGAAAATTACACATATCTCAACAGAATGTAACGCACTGCACGACGCAGCGTCAATGTAAGATACATTGTCGACATTTCGTCAGAATATTGGCGCATCTGAAACAAATTGCCGTCTCAATGGAATCATTTTATTTCAAGATTTACGCTACATTTCTGAATCGTTTTCGCCGGACAAGTCCCTTTCACGTTCTCGCAAAAGCAAGCAGTCAAATTAAGGTACATACTATCAATTTGAATCTAATACATTTTTGTGATCCAACATCGATGGGACGATTTCGCTTCGAAATTTTCGGAGGACCACGTGACCTTCCAACGACGACCGCCGTACGAGCAGCGGATAAGCTTACTTCGCGTCTTAGGTTCCGTCCACCACGTACTCTACTTCTTGATTCTTGGTTGGCAGCTTTCGTGGCTGCTGGTCCGAGAAACTCTTTCCTGACTCGCTTTCTCGTATGTCGCATGTGACGTCTTGCTGTCCGTCGTAGACACTTGTCCGATCTACATACGTTCAACCATTTGCGCGAGACAAGCGCGGCGCTCTGCAGGGTCGGGGGATCCAATCTTCGAAGTATCAAGTGCGAAATCTCCAGTGGTAGTTCGGAAATGATATCTACCTTGCTTGGCACGAACAGACCAACGACGCGTAATAGAGATCAAAAATCTCCATGTTGCTTCCACTGTTCCGCGAGCACGACTGACGGCCTGACTGAGAATCGAGGCATATATATGTGCTGCTCGTCACGGTGGACTGCGAGTTCCGCTTCCGGGTGAGAGAGCTGGTCAGTTCGCCCGCGTGTGCATGTATTTTCATACGTATATGTCGGGTTTCAATTAGAATTAGGGTTAGGGGCGTCAAAGGAATCTTCGTTTGGGTTACACATTGTCGTTATGCAATGTAGAAGACATTGACTAGTGCAAATGCGATTATTATAGAATTGGACAAGTAACCGTGGTAATTCGATACTCGAGAAACTAATGACCATGATCCTAGGTTCGATAACGAATCCGCGGTCAACGGGATTATGGATGAACATGCTCACAAAATCTAAGTCGGACACTTTGTTAAAACGTGGAATATCCACCGAGCGTGCAGACGCTAAGTAACTCGCTAATACGACCTCACGAGAGAATGACATTCCGTCGCGATGATGCTGCAGAGGAAAACTATGATTGGGTGTGTCTAAGGACACGAGATCCTCGGATTCGTCGAGGATAGCCTTCGTTTAGAAGGTGCGGGAAAATGGCGTTGCTGCTAATTGGTCAATCTCCATATCGGTGGTTAGAAAAAGATGCTAGCCGCTCTCGGGGGAATGTTGCTCGTGGGAGACGGCGTTCGTTGAAAAATAGGTCTCTCCTATCTTCCCGTACCTGGGACAAAGATTGTTTGACTGTCTGAAGGACTTTAGCCAACTAAATCTTAAGATTCATAACGGGACCTCAGGCTAGCTGAATATGTACTGCGGAGACGCATCCACATCTGGCAATCATCTTACTCGAAGAACAGTGTCTGCGAGAGACGAGACACGGGACAGAGACCGTTGGAATGTTTACTGTCGCGTGTCGCCCGAAATAATTCTTTTACGGAGGGGTACAGAATTACTTCATACCTTTGATATACAAAGCGTTCATCCCGTGACCGCGGCTACGTTCGGCGACTGGCTGTCGCCTCGATCCCAAACTCATTATCACAAATCTCGAACAAATACAATCGGATCGAAAGACGACAATTGCTTAATTACGCCTATGATATAATCTAGATTACGGTGTTAAGGGATTTTCCCCAGGTTCCAAAGGGAAGGCTCCGATGTACTTTCATCTCCGACATATGTATAGCAGTTGTGTGTGAAATAAAGTAAACTATTTATATTTCCGAATCATCTCTTTACCTTGACAATAACACGCATCGAACTGTCAACATACCACCAATACCAGCGGTGATACGTATAATTGAATAGATAAGCCTAAATATGCCAAAGTGCAACTACAATGGATTCGACAGGATACAGAGATGACATTGCGCAAACCGATTGATGTGGGTTGTATGTGACAAATGTGGGGTATAGTGCGCATCGAATTGTTGTCATATCTCCAGTGGAATGGGAGATACGTTCAATTGAATATTTCCGGTAGAATCTCCAAAACGGCAATTACCGTGGATTGGACAGGACACAGAGTTGACATTGTGCAAAACGGTTGATGTGCGCCGTGTTTGGCAGCGAATGAGGAGTATAACGCGCATCGAATTGTCGACATACCACCAATAGCAGCGGAGACACATGCAATTGAATATTTAAGCCTAAATGTGTGAAACCGCAATTATATTGAATTTGGCAGGGGCCTGAGCTGACATACCGCAAACAGGCTGGTGTGCGCTGCATTTGGCTGCAATTGTGCTGCGTAGTGAGCAACGAGTTTTCGAGATATCACCAATGGCAACGGAGATACGTTCAATAGAATATTGAATCCTGAATATGCAGAACTGGAATAACATTGGATTTGTCCTCGACCGGTGTTCACGTAATGAAAACAGGAGCAGGTGCGCTGTATTTGGCAGCAAATGTGGAGTTAATGCGCATCGAATTGTTGACGTGCCACCAATATCAGCGGAGATACGTTTAATTGAATACTGAAGCCTAAATATGCAAAACTGCAATTACAAATGTTTTGGCAGGGACCAGGGTTGATATTCCAAAAACCGGCTGATTGGCGCTGAATTTTGCAGCGAATGAGGAGTACAACGCGCATCGAATTTACGACATACCACCAATATCAGAGGAGATACGATTAATTGCATACTAAAGCCTAAATATCCCAAACACCCAAATACATATGTATCCCAAGTACAGAGTTGACATTGCGCAATCCGGTTGATGTGCGCTGTCTTTGGCAGCAAATGTACGGTACAACGCGGATCGAATTGTCGAAATATCTCAAATGGAAACGCTGATACGTTCAACTGAATATTTCAGGCAGAATCTGCAAAATTGCAGTAACGCTGTACATGACAGGGCCCAGACTTGACATGGCGTAAACCGAACGATGTGCGCTGTATTTGGCAGGAAATTTGGAGAAGAACGCGCATCGAATTGTGGACATATTACCAATAACAGCGGAGATGCGTTAAATTGAATATTGAAGCCTGAATATGCAGTACTGATATAACATTGGACTTGACCTCGACCCGACTTGACATAATGCATTCAGGAGCAGGTGCGCTGTATTCAGCAGCAAATGTATAGTATTTCGCGGATTGAACTGTGGACATGTTTCAAATGGAATCAGAGATACGTTCAATTGAATATTTCCGGCAGAATCTCCAAAATGGCAATAACGCTGTATTTGACAGGACACAGCATTGACAATGCGCAAACCGGTTGATGCGCCCTGTATTTGGCAGCAACTGTGGAGTATAACACACATGGCGTTGTCGAGATAGCACCAATGGCAGTGTAGAAACGTTCAATGGAATTTTCGATCCTGAATATGCAGTACTGCAATATCATTGGATTTGAACTAGAACCGAGTTGACATAATGTAAGCTGGTGCAGGTCTGCTGTATTTGGCAGCAAATGTGGAGTATAACGCGCATCGAATTGTCGTGATACCACCAGTAGCAGCGGAGATACGTTCAATAGAATATTTAATGCTTAATTTGCAAATCTGCAGTTGGGGTGGAATTGACGGGGCCCAGAATTGACATAGCAAAAACGGGCAGATTTGTGCTGTATTTGGCAGAAATTGTGGATTATAACGCGAGTCGAATTGTAGATATATCACCAATAGCATGCGTAAATACGTCCAAATGGAAATTGAAGCCGGAATATGCAGAACTGCAATTATAATGTATTCGACAGGGCAAAGAGTTGACATAGTGCGAACCGGCTGATTTGCGCTGTATCTGGTAGCAAATGAGAAGTACATCTCACGCCTAATCAGCGCCCAATCTCCAATAGCAGCGGTGATACGTTCAAATGAATATTCAATAATGTACCTGTTACGATACATGTAGTATTCTACTTTTACGGGACGAATGTGTTGAAAGTTCTGGATCTTTGGAGCCGAGATAATTTTATAGGAACACTAAATTTACATTAACGATTCATATTAAAATAATAATATATTTATTCCATGGACGATTCCTAATATATTCATCGATTCATACTTTCTTCCATACCCGACTCTTAACCGACTCTAAACCGACTGACTAGATTCCAGTCATCCGTTTTTCGGGAAGCAGTACACACACATACCTCCACACATCGACACTCACATACAAGTATCTCTACTACGCATTTAACCAAGTCCAGCACAGAAAATTACACATATCTCAACAGAATGTAACGCACTGCACGACGCAGCGTCAATGTAAGATACATTGTCGACATTTCGTCAGAATATTGGTGCATCTGAAACAAATTGCCGTCTCAATGGAATCATTTTATTTCAAGATTTACGGTACATTTCTGAATCGTTTTCGCCGGACAAGTCCCTTTCACGTTCTCGCAAAAGCAAGCAGTCAAATTAAGGTACATACTATCAATTAGAATCTAATACATTTTTGTGATCCAACATCGATGGGACGATTTCGCTTCGAAATTTTCGGAGGACCACGTATCCTTCCAACGACGACCGCCGTACGAGCAGCGGATAAGCTTACTTCGCGTCTTAGGTTCCGTCCACCACGTACTCTACTTCCTGATTCTTGGTTGGCAGCTTTCGTGGCTGCTGGCCCGAGAAACTCTTTCCTGACTCGCTTTCTCGTATGTCGCATGTGACGTCTTGCTGTCCGTCGTAGACACTTGTCCGATCTACATACGTTCAACCATTTGCGCGAGACAAGCGCGGCGCTCTGCAGAGTCGGGGGATCCAATCTTCGAAGTATCAAGTGCGAAATCTCCAGTGGTAGTTCGGAAATGATATCTACCTTGCTTGGCACGAACAGACCAACGACGCGTAATAGAGATCTAAAAATCTCCATGTTGCTTCCACTGTTCCGCGAGCACGACTGACGGCCTGACTGAGAATCGAGGCATATATATGTGCTGCTCGTCACCGTGGACTGCGAGTTCCGCTTCCGGGTGAGAGAGCTGGTCAGTTCGCCCGCGTGTGCATGTATTTTCATACGTATATGTCGGGTTTCCATTAGAATTAGGGTTAGGGGCGTCAAACGAATCTTCGTTTGGGTTACACATTGTCGTTATGCAATATAGAAGACATTGACTAGTGCAAATGCGATTATTATAGAATTGGACAAGTAACCGTGGTAATTCGATACTCGAGAAACTAATGACCATGATCCTAGGTTCGATAACGAATCCGCGGTCAACGGTATTATGGATGAACATGCTCACAAAATCTAAGTCGGTCTCTTTGTTAAAACGTGGAATATCCACCGAGCGTGCAGACGCTAAGTAACTCGCTAATACGACCTCACGAGAGAATGACATTCCGTCGCGATGATGCTGCAGAGGAAAACTATGATTGGGTGTGTCTAAGGACACGAGATCCTCGGATTCGTCGAGGATATCCTTCGTTTCGAAGGTGCGGGAAAATGGCGTTGCTGCTAATTGGTCAATCTCCATATCGGTGGTTAGAAAAAGATGCTAGCCGCTCTCGGGGGAATGTTGCTCGTGGGAAACGGCGTTCGTTGAAAAATAGGTCTCTCCTATCTTCCCGTACCTGGGACAAAGATTGTTTGACTGTCTGAAGGACTTTAGCCAACTAAATCTTAAGATTCATAACGGGCCCTCAGGCTAGCTGAATATGTACTGCGGAGACGCATCGACATCTGGCAATCATCTTACTCGAAGAACAGTGTCTGCGAGAGACGTGACACGGGACAGAGACCGTTGGAATGTTTACTGTCGCGTGTCGCCAGAAATAATTCTTTTAAGGAGGGGTACAGAATTACTTCATACCTTTGATATACAAAGCGTTCATCCCGTGACCGCGGCTACGTTCGGCGACTGGCTGTCGCCTCGATCCCAAACTCATTATCACAAATCTCGAACAAATACAATCGGATCGAAAGACGACAATTGCTTAATTACGCCTATGATAAAATCTAGATTACGGTGTTAAGGGATTTTCCCCAGGTTCCAAAGGGAAGGCTCCGATGTACTTTCATCTCCGACATATGTATAGCAGTTGTGTGTGAAATAAAGTAAATTATTTATATTTCCGAATCATCTCTTTACCTTGACAATAACACGCATCGAACTGTCAACATACCACCAATACCAGCGGTGATACGTATAATTGAATAGATAAGCCTAAATATGCCAAAGTGCAACTACAATGGATTCGACAGGATACAGAGATGACATTGCGCAAACCGATTGATGTAGGTTGTATGTGACAAATGTGGGGTATAGTGCGCATCGAATTGTTGTCATATCTCCAGTGGAATGGGAGATACGTTCAATTGAATATTTTCGGTAGAATCTCCAAAACGGCAATTACCGTGGATTGGACAGGACACAGAGTTGACATTGTGCAAAACGGTTGATGTGCGCCGTGTTTGGCAGCGCATGAGGAGTATAACGCGCATCGAATTGTCGACATACCACCAATAGCAGCGGAGACACATGCAATTGAATATTTAAGCCAAAATGTGTGAAACCGCAATTATAATGAATTTGGCAGGGGCCTGAGCTGACATACCGCAAACAGGCTGGTGTGCGCTGCATTTGGCTGCAATTGTGCTGCGTAGTGAGCAACGAGTTTTCGAGATATCACCAATGGCAACGGAGATACGTTCAATAGAATATTGAATCCTGAATATGCAGAACTGGGATAACATTGGATTTGTCCTCGACCGGAGTTCACGTAATGAAAACAGGAGCAGGTGCGCTGTATTTGGCAGCAAATGTGGAGTATAATGCGCATCGAATTGTTGACGTGCCACCAATATCAGCGGAGATACGTTTAATTGAATACTGAAGCCTAAATATGCAAAACTGCAATTACAAATGTTTTGGCAGAGACCAGGGTTGACATTGCAAAAACCGGCTGATTGGCACTGAATTTTGCAGCGAATGAGGAGTACAACGCGCATCGAATTTGCGACATACCACCAATATCAGAGGAGATACGATTAATTGCATACTGAAGCCTAAATATCCCAAACACCCAAATACATATGTATCCCAAGTACAGAGTTGACATTGCGCAACCCGGTTGATGTGCGCTGTCTTTGGCAGCAAATGTACGGTACAACGCGGATCGAATTGTCGAAATATCTCAAATGGAAACGCTGATACGTTCAATTGAATATTTCAGGCAGAATCTGCAAAATTGCAGTAACGCTGTACTTGACAGGGCCCAGACTTGACATGGCGTAAACCGAACGATGTGCGCTGTATTTGGCAGGAAATTTGGAGAAGAACGCGCATCGAATTGTGGACATATTACCAATAACAGCGGAGATGCGTTAAATTGAATATTGAAGCCTGAATATGCAGTACTGATATAACATTGGACTTGACCTCGACCCGACTTGACATAATGCATTCAGGAGCAGGTGCGCTGTATTCAGCAGCAAATGTATAGTATTTCGCGGATTGAACTGTGGACATGTTTCAAATGGAATCAGAGATACGTTCAATTGAATATTTCCGGCAGAATCTCCAAAATGGCAATAACGCTGTATTTGACAGGACACAGCATTGACAATGCGCAAACCGGTTGATGCGCCCTGTATTTGGCAGCAAATGTGGAGTATAACACACATGGCGTTGTCGAGATAGCACCAATGGCAGTGTAGAAACGTTCAATGGAATTTTCGATCCTGAATATGCAGTACTGCAATATCATTGGATTTGAACTAGAACCGAGTTGACATAATGTAAGCTGGTGCAGGTCTGCTGTATTTGGCAGCAAATGTGGAGTATAACGCGCATCGAATTGTCGTGATACCACCAGTAGCAGCGGAGATACGTTCAATAGAATATTTAATGCTTAATTTGCAAATCTGCAGTTGGGGTGGAATTGACGGGGCCCAGAATTGACATAGCAAAAACGGGCAGATTTGTGCTGTATTTGGCAGAAATTGTGGATTATAACGCGAGTCGAATTGTAGATATATCACCAATAGCATGCGTAAATACGTCCAACTGGAAATTGAAGCCGGAATATGCAGAACTGCAATTATAATGTATTCGACAGGGCAAAGAGTTGACATAGTGCGAACCGGCTGATTTGCGCTGTATCTGGCAGCAAATGAGAAGTACATCTCACGCCTAATCAGCTCCCAATCTCCAATAGCAGCGGTGATACGTTCAAATGAATATTCAATAATGTACCTGTTACGATACATGTAGTATTCCACTTTAACGGGACGAATGTGTTGAAAGTTCTGGATCTTTGGAGCCGAGATAATTTTATAGGAACACTAAATTTAAATTAACGATTCATATTAAAATAGTAATATATTTATTCCATGGACGATTCCTAATATATTCATCGATTCATACTTTCTTCCATACCCGACTCTTAACCGACTCTAAACCGACTGACTAGTTTCCAGTCATCCGTTTTTCGGGAAGCAGTACACACACATACCTCCACACATCGACACTCACATACAAGTATCTCTACCCTGCATTTAACCAAGTCCAGCACAGAAAATTACACATATCTCAACAGAATGTAACGCACTGCACGACGCAGCGTCAATGTAAGATACATTGTCGACATTTCGTCAGAATATTGGTGCATCTGAAACAAATTGCCGTCTCAATGGAATCATTTTATTTCAAGATTTACGCTACATTTCTGAATCGTTTTCGCCGGACAAGTCCCTTTCACGTTCTCGCAAAAGCAAGCAGTCAAATTAAGGTACATTCTATCAATTAGAATCTAATACATTTTTGTGATCCAACATCGATGGGACGATTTCGCTTCGAAATTTTCGGAGGATCACGTATCCTTCCAACGACGACCGCCGTACGAGCAGCGGATAAGCTTACTTCGCGTCTTAGGTTCCGTCCACCACGTACTCTACTTCTTGATTCTTGGTTGGCAGCTTTGATGGCTGCTGGCCCGAGAAACTCTTTCCTGACTCGCTTTCTCGTATGTCGCATGTGACGTCTTGCTGTCCGTCGTAGACACTTGTCCGATCTACATACGTTCAACCATTTGCGCGAGACAAGCGCGGCGCTCTGCAGGGTCGGGGGATCCAATCTTCGAAGTATCAAGTGCGAAATCTCCAATGGTAGTTCGGAAATGATATCTACCTTGCTTGGCACGAACAGACCAACGACGCGTAATAGAGATCTAAAAATCTCCATGTTGCTTCCACTGTTCCGCGAGCACGACTGACGGCCTGACTGAGAATCGAGGCATATATATGTGCTGCTCGTCACGGTGGACTGCGAGTTCCGCTTCCGGGTGAGAGAGCTGGTCAGTTCGCCCGCGTGTGCATGTATTTTCATACGTATATGTCGGGTTTCCATTAGAATTAGGGTTAGGGGCGTCAAACGAATCTTCGTTTGGGTTACACATTGTCGTTATGCAATATAGAAGACATTGACTAGTGCAAATGCGATTATTATAGAATTGGACAAGTAACCGTGGTAATTCGATACTCGAGAAACTAATGACCATGATCCTAGGTTCGATAACGAATCCGCGGTCAACGGGATTATGGATGAACATGCTCACAAAATCTAAGTCGGACTCTTTGTTAAAACGTGGAATATCCACCGAGCGTGCAGACGCTAAGTAACTCGCTAATACGACCTCACGAGAGAATGACATTCCGTCGCGATGATGCTGCAGAGGAAAACTATGATTGGGTGTGTCTAAGGACACGAGATCCTCGGATTCGTCGAGGATAGCCTTCGTTTAGAAGGTGCGGGAAAATGGCGTTGCTGCTAATTGGTCAATCTCCATATCGGTGGTTAGAAAAAGATGCTAGCCGCTCTCGGGGGAATGTTGCTCGTGGGAGACGGCGTTCGTTGAAAAATAGGTCTCTCCTATCTTCCCGTACCTGGGACAAAGATTGTTTGACTGTCTGCAGGACTTTAGCCAACTAAATCTTAAGATTCATAACGGGCCCTCAGGCTAGCTGAATATGTACTGCGGAGACGCATCGACATCTGGCAATCATCTTACTCGAAGAACAGTGTCTGCGAGAGACGAGACACGGGACAGAGACCGTTGGAATGTTTACTGTCGCGTGTCGCCAGAAATAATTCTTTTAAGGAGGGGTACAGAATTACTTCATACCTTTGATATACAAAGCGTTCATCCCGTGACCGCGGCTACGTTCGGCGACTGGCTGTCGCCTCGATCCCAAACTCATTATCACAAATCTCGAACAAATACAATCGGATCGAAAGACGACAATTGCTTAATTACGCCTATGATAAAATCTAGATTACGGTGTTAAGGGATTTTCCCCAGGTTCCAAAGGGAAGGCTCCGATGTACTTTCATCTCCGACATATGTATAGCAGTTGTGTGTGAAATAAAGTAAATTATTTATATTTCCGAATCATCTCTTTACCTTGACAATAACACGCATCGAACTGTCAACATACCACCAATACCAGCGGTGATACGTATAATTGAATAGATAAGCCTAAGTGCAACTACAATGGATTCGACAGGATACAGAGATGACATTGCGCAAACCGATTGATGTGGGTTGTATGTGACAAATGTGGGGTATAGTGCGCATCGAATTGTTGTCATATCTCCAGTGGAATGGGAGATACGTTCAATTGAATATTTCCGGTAGAATCTCCAAAACGGCAATTACCGTGGATTGGACAGGACACAGAGTTGACATTGTGCAAAACGGTTGATGTGCGCCGTATTTGGCAGCGAATGAGGAGTATAACGCGCATCGAATTGTCGACATACCACCAATAGCAGCGGAGACACATGCAATTGAATATTTAAGCCTAAATGTGTGAAACCGCAATTATAATGAATTTGGCAGGGGCCTGAGCTGACATACCGCAAACAGGCTGGTGTGCGCTGTATTTGGCAGCAAATGTGGAGTATAATGCGCATCGAATTGTTGACGTGCCACCAATATCAGCGGAGATATGTTTAATTGAATACTGAAGCCTAAATATGCAAAACTGCAATTACAAATGTTTTGGCATGGACCAGGGTTGACATTGCAAAAACCGGCTGATTGGCGCTGAATTTTGCAGCGAATAAGGAGTACAACGCGCATCGAATTTACGACATACCACCAATATCAGAGGAGATACGATTAATTGCATACTGAAGCCTAAATATCCCAAACACCCAAATACATATGTATCCCAAGTACAGAGTTGACATTGCGCAACCCGGTTGATGTGCGCTGTCTTTGGCAGCAAATGTAAGGTACAACGCGGATCGAATTGTCGAAATATCTCAAATGGAAACGCTGATACGTTCAATTGAATATTTCAGGCAGAATCTGCAAAATTGCAGTAACGCTGTAATTGACAGGGCCCAGACTTGACATGGCGTAAACCGAACGATGTGCGCTGTATTTGGCAGGAAATTTGGAGAAGAACGCGCATCGAATTGTGGACATATTACCAATAACAGCGGAGATGCGTTAAATTGAACATTGAAGCCTGAATATGCAGTACTGATATAACATTGGACTTGACCTCGACCCGACTTGACATAATACATTCAGGAGCAGGTGCGCTGTATTCAGCAGCAAATGTATAGTATTTCGCGGATTGAACTGTGGACATGTTTCAAATGGAATCAGAGATACGTTCAATTGAATATTTCCGACAGAATCTCCAAAATGGCAATAACGCTGTATTTGACAGGACACAGCATTGACAATGCGCAAACCGGTTGATGCGCCCTGTATTTGGCAGCAAATGTGGAGTATAACACACATGGCGTTGTCGAGATAGCACCAATGGCAGTGTAGAAACGTTCAATGGAATTTTCGATCCTGAATATGCAGTACTGCAATATCATTGGATTTGAACTAGAACCGAGTTGACATAATGTAAGCTGGTGCAGGTCTGCTGTATTTGGCAGCAAATGTGGAGTATAACGCGCATCGAATTGTCGTGATACCACCAGTAGCAGCGGAGATACGTTCAATAGAATATTTAATGCTTAATTTGCAAATCTGCAGTTGTGGTGGAATTGACGGGGCCCAGAATTGACATAGCAAAAACGGGCAGATTTGTGCTGTATTTGGCAGAAATTGTGGATTATAACGCGAGTCGAATTGTAGATATATCACCAATAGCATGCGTAAATACGTCCAAATGGAAATTGAAGCCGGAATATGCAGAACTGCAATTATAATGTATTCGACAGGGCAAAGAGTTGACATAGTGCGAACCGGCTGATTTGCGCTGTATCTGGCAGCAAATGAGAAGTACATCTCACGCCTAATCAGCTCCCAATCTCCAATAGCAGCGGTGATACGTTCAAATGAATATTCAATAATGTACCTGTTACGATACATGTAGTATTCCACTTTAACGGGACGAATGTGTTGAAAGTTCTGGATCTTTGGAGCCGAGATAATTTTATAGGAACACTAAATTTAAATTAACGATTCATATTAAAATAGTAATATATTTATTCCATGGACGATTCCTAATATATTCATCGATTCATACTTTCTTCCATACCCGACTCTTAACCGACTCTAAACCGACTGACTAGTTTCCAGTCATCCGTTTTTCGGGAAGCAGTACACACACATACCTCCACACATCGACACTCACATACAAGTATCTCTACCCTGCATTTAACCAAGTCCAGCACAGAAAATTACACATATCTCAACAGAATGTAACGCACTGCACGACGCAGCGTCAATGTAAGATACATTGTCGACATTTCGTCAGAATATTGGTGCATCTGAAACAAATTGCCGTCTCAATGGAATCATTTTATTTCAAGATTTACGCTACATTTCTGAATCGTTTTCGCCGGACAAGTCCCTTTCACGTTCTCGCAAAAGCAAGCAGTCAAATTAAGGTACATTCTATCAATTAGAATCTAATACATTTTTGTGATCCAACATCGATGGGACGATTTCGCTTCGAAATTTTCGGAGGATCACGTATCCTTCCAACGACGACCGCCGTACGAGCAGCGGATAAGCTTACTTCGCGTCTTAGGTTCCGTCCACCACGTACTCTACTTCTTGATTCTTGGTTGGCAGCTTTGATGGCTGCTGGCCCGAGAAACTCTTTCCTGACTCGCTTTCTCGTATGTCGCATGTGACGTCTTGCTGTCCGTCGTAGACACTTGTCCGATCTACATACGTTCAACCATTTGCGCGAGACAAGCGCGGCGCTCTGCAGAGTCGGGGGATCCAATCTTCGAAGTATCAAGTGCGAAATCTCCAGTGGTAGTTCGGAAATGATATCTACCTTGCTTGGCACGAACAGACCAACGACGCGTAATAGAGATCTAAAAATCTCCATGTTGCTTCCACTGTTCCGCGAGCACGACTGACGGCCTGACTGAGAATCGAGGCATATATATGTGCTGCTCGTCACGGTGGACTGCGAGTTCCGTTTCCGGGTGAGAGAGCTGGTCAGTTCGCCCGCGTGTGCATGTATTTTCATACGTATATGTCGGGTTTCCATTAGAATTAGGGTTAGGGGCGTCAAACGAATCTTCGTTTGGGTTACACATTGTCGTTATGCAATATAGAAGACATTGACTAGTGCAAATGCGATTATTATAGAATTGGACAAGTAACCGTGGTAATTCGATACTCGAGAAACTAATGACCATGATCCTAGGTTCGATAACGAATCCGCGGTCAACGGGATTATGGATGAACATGCTCACAAAATCTAAGTCGGACTCTTTGTTAAAACGTGGAATATCCACCGAGCGTGCAGACGCTAAGTAACTCGCTAATACGACCTCACGAGAGAATGACATTCCGTCGCGATGATGCTGCAGAGGAAAACTATGATTGGGTGTGTCTAAGGACACGAGATCCTCGGATTCGTCGAGGATAGCCTTCGTTTAGAAGGTGCGGGAAAATGGCGTTGCTGCTAATTGGTCAATCTCCATATCGGTGGTTAGAAAAAGATGCTAGCCGCTCTCGGGGGAATGTTGCTCGTGGGAGACGGCGTTCGTTGAAAAATAGGTCTCTCCTATCTTCCCGTACCTGGGACAAAGATTGTTTGACTGTCTGAAGGTCTTTAGCCAACTAAATCTTAAGATTCATAACGGGCCCTCAGGCTAGCTGAATATGTACTGCGGAGACGCATCGACATCTGGCAATCATCTTACTCGAAGAACAGTGTCTGCGAGAGACGAGACACGGGACAGAGACCGTTGGAATGTTTACTGTCGCGTGTCGCCAGAAATAATTCTTTTAAGGAGGGGTACAGAATTACTTCATACCTTTGATATACAAAGCGTTCATCCCGTGACCGCGGCTACGTTCGGCGACTGGCTGTCGCCTCGATCCCAAACTCATTATCACAAATCTCGAACAAATACAATCGGATCGAAAGGCGACAATTGCTTAATTACGCCTATGATAAAATCTAGATTACGGTGTTAAGGGATTTTCCCCAGGTTCCAAAGGGAAGGCTCCGATGTACTTTCATCTCCGACATATGTATAGCAGTTGTGTGTGAAATAAAGTAAATTATTTATATTTCCGAATCATCTCTTTACCTTGACAATAACACGCATCGAACTGTCAACATACCACCAATACCAGCGGTGATACGTATAATTGAATAGATAAGCCTAAGTGCAACTACAATGGATTCGACAGGATACAGAGATGACATTGCGCAAACCGATTGATGTGGGTTGTATGTGACAAATGTGGGGTATAGTGCGCATCGAATTGTTGTCATATCTCCAGTGGAATGGGAGATACGTTCAATTGAATATTTCCGGTAGAATCTCCAAAACGGCAATTACCGTGGATTGGACAGGACACAGAGTTGACATTGTGCAAAACGGTTGATGTGCGCCGTGTTTGGCAGCGAATGAGGAGTATAACGCGCATCGAATTGTCGACATACCACCAATAGCAGCGGAGACACATGCAATTGAATATTTAAGCCTAAATGTGTGAAACCGCAATTATAATGAATTTGGCAGGGGCCTGAGCTGACATACCGCAAACAGGCTGGTGTGCGCTGTATTTGGCAGCAAATGTGGAGTATAATGCGCATCGAATTGTTGACGTGCCACCAATATCAGCGGAGATACGTTTAATTGAATACTGAAGCCTAAATATGCAAAACTGCAATTACAAATGTTTTGGCATGGACCAGGGTTGACATTGCAAAAACCGGCTGATTGGCGCTGAATTTTGCAGCGAATGAGGAGTACAACGCGCATCGAATTTACGACATACCACCAATATCAGAGGAGATACGATTAATTGCATACTGAAGCCTAAATATCCCAAACACCCAAATACATATGTATCCCAAGTACAGAGTTGACATTGCGCAACCCGGTTGATGTGCGCTGTCTTTGGCAGCAAATGTAAGGTACAACGCGGATCGAATTGTCGAAATATCTCAAATGGAAACGCTGATACGTTCAATTGAATATTTCAGGCAGAATCTGCAAAATTGCAGTAACGCTGTAATTGACAGGGCCCAGACTTGACATGGCGTAAACCGAACGATGTGCGCTGTATTTGGCAGGAAATTTGGAGAAGAACGCGCATCGAATTGTGGACATATTACCAATAACAGCGGAGATGCGTTAAATTGAATATTGAAGCCTGAATATGCAGTACTGATATAACATTGGACTTGACCTCGACCCGACTTGACATAATACATTCAGGAGCAGGTGCGCTGTATTCAGCAGCAAATGTATAGTATTTCGCGGATTGAACTGTGGACATGTTTCAAATGGAATCAGAGATACGTTCAATTGAATATTTCCGACAGAATCTCCAAAATGGCAATAACGCTGTATTTGACAGGACACAGCATTGACAATGCGCAAACCGGTTGATACGCCCTGTATTTGGCAGCAAATGTGGAGTATAACACACATGGCGTTGTCGAGATAGCACCAATGGCAGTGTAGAAACGTTCAATGGAATTTTCGATCCTGAATATGCAGTACTGCAATATCATTGGATTTGAACTAGAACCGAGTTGACATAATGTAAGCTGGTGCAGGTCTGCTGTATTTGGCAGCAAATGTGGAGTATAACGCGCGTCGAATTGTCGTGATACCACCAGTAGCAGCGGAGATACGTTCAATAGAATATTTAATGCTTAATTTGCAAATCTGCAGTTGGGGTGGTATTGACGGCGCCCAGAATTGACATAGCAAAAACGGGCAGATTTGTGCTGTATTTGGCAGAAATTGTGGATTATAACGCGAGTCGAATTGTAGATATATCACCAATAGCATGCGTAAATACGTCCAAATGGAAATTGAAGCCGGAATATGCAGAACTGCAATTATAATGTATTCGACAGGGCAAAGAGTTGACATAGTGCGAACCGGCTGATTTGCGCTGTATCTGGCAGCAAATGAGAAGTACATCTCACGCCTAATCAGCGCCTAATCTCCAATAGCAGCGGTGATACGTTCAAATGAATATTCAATAATGTACCTGTTACGATACATGTAGTATTCTACTTTAACGGGACGAATGTGTTGAAAGTTCTGGATCTTTGGAGCCGAGATAATTTTATAGGAACACTAAATTTACATTAACGATTCATATTAAAATAGTAATATATTTGTCGGAGAGGAAAGAACACCGGAGCCTCTGGAATGCTGGATAATCCCGCAACATTGTAACCTAGAGCCTACTATAGCTGTAATTAAACAATTGTAGTTATTCAACCTAATTGTAATTGTCCGAGATTTGTGATAGTGAGCTTGGGCTCGAGGCGACAGTCGGTCGCCAACGTGCCCGCGGTCAAGGGATGAACGTTTTGCCTAGCAAATGTATGAAGTAATTCTATAGCTCTCCTTAAAAGAAATATCTCTGGCGACACACGACAGTAAACATTCCAACGGTCTCTGTCCCGTGGCCACGCGCAGTTCCTATTCTTCGTGAAAGATGATTGCCAGATGTCGATGTCTCTCCACAGTACGTGATCAGCTAGCCCGAGGGCCGTTATAAACACTAATATCTAGTTACCTAAAGTCCTTCGAACAGATAAACAGTCTTTGTCCCAACTACGGGATGATAGGGGAGATCTATTTCTTTCAACGAACGGCGTCTCCCACTAGCAACTTTCCCTCGAGGGCGGCTAGCATCTTTTCTAACCACCGATATGGAAATTGACCAATTAGCAGCAACGCCAATTTCCCTTACTCCCTGAACGAAGACTATCCTCGACGAATCCGATGATCTCGTGCCCTTAGACACACCCCGATATAGTTTTCCTCTGTGGCATCATCGGGACGGAAAAGGCATTCTTTCACGCGATCTCATCGACTAAAGGAGTAGCTTCTTCACGAATTATTATTGTTCAGACTTAGACCTCGCGAGCACGTTCGTTCATCATCCCGTTGACCGCGGATTCGTTATCGAACCCGAGACCATTGTTACTAGTATCGCGGGTGCCTAATCACCACAGTCGATTGTTAAACTTGTATCATCCGTGCCTGTGCTAATAAACTGTGTCTTTATTATATCGCAACGATGGCTAATTTCAATGAAGACTCACCAAACACCCACAATCCTAACCCCAACGCCACTCCGACATCAGAAGTGGGATCAGTGCCGATTACGACCACACAAGAACATATGGCCTTCGTGCGCGAGTTAATTCAGACGCTGACGTCGAAGTCAAGTGTGGAACCTAAGAACGTCGTGCTACCACGTTTTAACCCCGAGATCGCGGGCGCCGATCCAGCCGCTTGGTGCTCGACTGTGGACCTGCTTATGAAGGGTAATCCTCTGCAAGACAGTGCGCTAGTTTCTGTTTTAAATAGTGCTCTAGAGGGTCGTGCAGCGCATTGGCTCACGCAGATAGTGACCGGCGAAGGGCTTACCTCTCTCAGGGAACCACCGCAAGAGGACGAAAACATGGCTGCGCACGCCATCCGTCTCCGTTCCCTCCTGGAGACGAAGTGGCAAAAGGCCACTATGGCTGAAATAATCAACGCTACCGTTCTTTGTCACCTGAGCTCACAGGATCAGCGCCTCGAAGAGATAGCAGCTACGAAGGATATCAAGACCAAGGACCAATTTTTAGACGAAATGAGAGCTTTTGCTTTCGCGAAGAGGCCCGTATTTTCGACGAGCGACACCTCCACGGGCCCTGAAGCCAAAAGACGCAAGCCGTCGGCCCACCACGTGAAGTGCCTCTACTGTGGTAAACAAGGACACAGAATAGCGGAGTGCCGCCGTAGGATGCAGAGAGAACAGCGAGGAAATACGCAACGCCCGGAAGGAAGACGACCGGCAACATCGCCCCAGGTGGTTTGCTTCAAGTGTAAGGCGGAGGGCCATATCGCACCAAACTGTCCGCAACAACAAGACGGAAAATCCAGCCCCAAGAACAAACCCCGAGTCGACGTCTGTGTGATGAAGCCGCCAGTTGGTAGTTTGAGTCATCTGGGTGAGTCGTTTCCGTTTTACTTCGATTCCGGAGCCGAGTGCTCATTAGTTAAAGAATCTGTAGCCTCGAAATTTTCCGGTAAGAGAACGACAGATGTAATAGTAATGCAAGGAATCGGAAATACCTGCGTTAAAAGTACGTCCCAGATTTTGTCCGTCGTACGTATTAGCGATTTTACATTGGAGATAGCTTTCCACGTCCTTGACGATAGTCATTTAAAGTACGATATTATGATTGGTCGCGAGATAGTAAGCCAAGGATTCGATGTAATTATTACGCCCAACGGCCTCGATATCCGCAAAACGAAGACAGTCAATGCTTGCCATAAAACCGTCGAAAATGGGATTGACTTTAATAAAGTAGACACCGAAGTATGTGGTAATGATAAGAGCCGATTGATTTCTATTCTCCAAAGTTTTAAAGAGTCATTTATTACGGGCTTCCCGCGTACTCGCGTAAATACGGGCCAGTTAGAGATTCGATTAATTGATCCCAACATCACCGTACAAAGAAGTCCCTACAGACTCAGCGAGGAAGAACGAAGAACAGTGCGTGAGAGAATCAGCGAGTTAATCGAGGCAAAAATCATAAGGCCCAGTAGTTCGCCGTTCGCGAGCCCCATGATACTCGTGAAGAAAAAGGACGGCTCAGATAGACTGTGTGTAGATTTTCGAGCGCTAAACAAAAACACGGTCGCGGATCGGTATCCCCTACCCCTCATCGCGGATCAGATCGCGAGATTGCAAAAGGCGAGATACTTCATTAGCTTAGACATGGCCAGCGGGTTTCATCAGATTCCTATTCATCCTAATTCGACGGAGTATACGGCGTTCGTTACACCCGACGGACAGTACGAGTACCTAACCATGCCGTTCGGATTGAAAAATGCACCTTCCGTTTTTCAGAGGGCCATTCTCAACGCCTTAGGCGACCTTGCGTATTCATACGTTGTTGTCTACTTGGATGACGTTCTAATTATTGCCGACTCGATAGATCAAGCCCTAGAAAGATTGAACACCGTATTGCATACCCTCGTAAAAGCCGGATTCTCTTTCAACTTTTCAAAATGTTCTTTCCTAACGACCTCGGTACTTTATTTGGGGTATGTAATCCGTGACGGAGAAGTTCGCCCCAACCCGGGTAAAATACACGCCTTGAGCTCTTTACCTGCGCCAACGACCGTCACACAGCTCAGACAATTCATAGGTCTAGCCACTTACTTCCGAAAATTCGTCCCTAAATTCTCACAGATAATGAAACCCTTGTACGCGCTTACTTCCGGTAACAAAAGCATAGCTTGGACGGATAAACATGAAAAAATAAGGCAAAAGGTAATTTCCGTCCTGACCGAAGCACCGGTGTTAATGATATTCAACCCCAACTACCCGATAGAACTACATACCGACGCTAGTTCTGAAGGATATGGGGCCATTTTGATGCATAAGGTCGAAGGTCAAAATAGAGTAGTAGAATATTACAGTAAAAAGACTAGCCCCGCGGAATCCAGATACCATTCCTATGAACTGGAGACGTTGGCGGTTGTAAACGCCGTCAAACATTTCCGTCATTACCTACACGGACGAGAATTCCTCGTTGTCACTGATTGCAATTCCCTAAAGGCATCCAGTAATAAGGTACATTTAAGTGACAGGGTTTACAGATGGTGGGCCTACCTGCAAACTTTCACCTTCGACATTATGTATCGGGAAGGCAAACGAATGGCTCACGCCGACTTCTTTTCGCGGAACCCCGTAGACTCGGATCACCGTAAGATCGACAAAATCGCCGAAAAGGAAATCAATCTGGCCGAAATCTCCGACGATTGGCTCTTAGCGGAACAACGTCGCGACCCCCAAATCACCGAAATTGTTGATAAGTTGCGGAACGACGAGCTTGCGGAAGACATCGCGAACACCTACGAACTACGATCCGGCACCCTGTACCGTAAAATACAAAGAAGGGGCAGAACTCTCTGCTTGCCCATTGTCCCAAGAGGCTTTAGGTGGTCCGTGATCAGCCATGTACACCAGTCAATCATGCACTTAGGATGGGATAAAACGCTCGAGAAACTATACGAGTATTACTGGTTCGAAGGAATAGCGAAATACGTTCGCAAATTCGTTGAGAACTGTCATGCTTGTCGAGTTTCTAAGGCCAGTTCCGGCAAAATACAAGCCGAACTACACCCCATACCTAAGACCAGCATACCTTGGCACACGGTTCACATGGATATCACGGGCAAACTAAGCGGTAAAACCGACGCGAAGGAATATGTCATTGTGCTGGTCGACGCCTTCACCAAGTTCGTATACTTGCACCACACCCGTAAGATAGACTCCCTTAATACCATTAAAGCACTCAAGTCCGCTATATTCTTATTCGGCAGCCCCTGTCGGATAATAGCGGACCAGGGAAGATGTTTTACGGGCAAAGAATTTCAAGACTTTTGTAGAGATAAACATATTAAACTCCACTTAATAGCAACCGGTGCTAGCAGGGCCAATGGACAGGTAGAGCGTATCATGGGTACGCTAAAAAATACGTTCACAACAATAGAAACGACCGGACGGTCCTGGCAAGACGCGATCGGGGAAACACAACTGGCTTTAAATTGTACCCCCAACCGCGTGACTAAGTCGAGCCCATTGGAACTGTTAATCGGTAAAACAGCGAGACCCTACGGCTTGTCCGTACCCGACAACATCGAAGAAAGAGAAGTAGATATCTCCCACGTACGGCGACAGGCGATAAAAAATATAGAAGCAAGTGCCAAATACGATAAGGTTCGACAAAAATAAGGCTCAAGTAGTTAGGTTTAACCTTGGTGAGTTTGTGTTACGTAAAAACGAGGAAAGAAACCAAACGAAGCTAGATCCGAAATTCAGGGGTCCATTTAGGATAGCAGAGATTTTGGAAGGAGATAGGTACACCTTAGAAACCTTGGACGGCAAAAGATCATATAAGGACAGACATGACAGACTGAGGAAGATGCCAGACAGCAGCGTTCCCGCTGAGTTAGACGTCTACGATGATGACAACGACGGTGATAATAACGATGCAAGTTCACGGACCTCAGAGGATCATTAATACCACGTTGCGGCTGTGCATCCGGTGTGGTGCTCTGCGCCTTCGTAATATGTCCAGTGAGACATTCTGCGCCTTCGTAATATGTCCAGTGGGACATTCTGCGCCTTCGTAATATGTCCAGTGGGACATTCTGCGCCTTCGTAATATGTCCAGTGGGACATTCTGCGCCTTTGTAATACGTCCAGTGGGACATTCTGCGCCTTTGTAATACGTCCAGTGGGACACTCTGCGCCTTCGTAATACGTCCAGTGGGACATTCTGCGCCTTTGTAATACGTCCAGTGGGACATTCTGCGCCTTTGTAATACGTCCAGTGGGACACTCTGCGCCTTCGTAATACGCCCAACGTAGTAACACGATCCAACAATCTGAGACTCACCCGTGTACGGAATCGAAAATGATCTGTCGTGTCGTTACGGTCTGACTGATAACTCACGGAATGCAACTAGCACTTTGAATATAAATTATAACGCCACTAATTCTAGTTCTCTTTCATTTCCTTGCTTGTCAAACCCCTGAAAAGAATCTCGTTGCCGAAATGGACCTTTGACTTATTTGGAACATTTAATTGAATGGTAAATAATATCAGCTACGTCGAGTCTAATGTTAAAAAAAATACAATATTTTAGCTACACACGAGGACGTGTGATAGTCAGGATGGCCGTGTCGGAGAGGAAAGAACACCGGAGCCTCTGGAATGCTGGATAATCCCGCAACATTGTAACCTAGAGCCCACTATAGCTGTAATTAAACAATTGTAGTTATTCAACCTAATTGTAATTGTCCGAGATTTGTGATAGTGAGCTTGGGCTCGAGGCGACAGTCGGTCGCCAACGTGCCCGCGGTCAAGGGATGAACGTTTTGCCTAACAAAGGTATGAAGTAATTCTATAGCTCTCCTTAAAAGAAATATCTCTGGCGACACACGACAGTAAACATTCCAACGGTCTCTGTCCCGTGGCCACACGCAGTTCCTATTCTTCGAGAAAGATGATTGCCAGATGTCGATGTCTCTCCACAGTACGTGATCAGCTAGCCCGAGGGCCGTTATAAACACTAATATCTAGTTACCTAAAGTCCTTCGAACAGATAAACAGTCTTTGTCCCAACTACGGAAAGATAGGGGAGATCTATTTCTTTCATCGAACGGCGTCTCCCACTAGCAACTTTCCCTCGAGGGCGGCTAGCATCTTTTCTAACCACCGATATGGAAATTGACCAATTAGCAGCAACGCCAATTTCCCTTACTCCCTGAACGAAGACTATCCTCGACGAATCCGATGATCTCGTGCCCTTAGACACACCCCGATATAGTTTTCCTCTGTGGCATCATCGGGACGGAAAAGGCATTCTTTCACGCGATCTCATCGACTAAAGGAGTAACTTCTTCACGAATTATTATTGTTCAGACTTAGACCTCGCGAGCACGTTCGTTCATCATCCCGTTGACCGCGGATTCGTTATCGAACCCGAGACCATTGTTACTAGTATCGCGGGTGCCTAATCACCACAGTCGATTGTTAAACTTGTATCATCCGTGCCTGTGCTAATAAACTGTGTCTTTATTATATCGCAACGATGGCTAATTTCAATGAAGACTCACCAAACACCCACAATCCTAACCCCAACGCCACTCCGACATATTTATTCCATGGACGATTCCTAATATATTCATCGACTCATACTTCCTTCCATACCCGACTCTTAACCGACTCTAAACCGACTGACTAGTTTCCAGTCATCCGTTTTTCGGGAAGCAGTACACACACATACCTCCACACATCGACACTCACATACAAGTATCTCTACTACGCATTTAACCAAGTCCAGCACAGAAAATTACACATATCTCAACAGAATGTAACGCACTGCACGACGCAGCGTCAATGTAAGATACATTGTCGACATTTCGTCAGAATATTGGCGCATCTGAAACAAATTGCCGTCTCAATGGAATCATTTTATTTCAAGATTTACGCTACATTTCTGAATCGTTTTCGCCGGACAAGTCCCTTTCACGTTCTCGCAAAAGCAAGCAGTCAAATTAAGGTACATACTATCAATTAGAATATAATACATTTTTGTGATCCAACATCGATGGGACGATTTCGCTTCGAAATTTTCGGAGGACCACGTATCCTTCCAACGACGACCGCCGTACGAGCAGCGGATAAGCTTACTTCGCGTCTTAGGTTCCGTCCACCACGTACTCTACTTCTTGATTCTTGGTTGGCAGCTTTCGTGGCTGCTGGCCCGAGAAACTCTTTCCTGACTCGCTTTCTCGTATGTCGCATGTGACGTCTTGCTGTCCGTCGTAGACACTTGTCCGATCTACATACGTTCAACCATTTGCGCGAGACAAGCGCGGCGCTCTGCAGGGTCGGGGGATCCAATCTTCGAAGTATCAAGTGCGAAATCTCCAGTGGTAGTTCGGAAATGTTATCTACCTTGCTTGGCACGAACAGACCAACGACGCGTAATAGAGATCTAAAAATCTCCATGTTGCTTCCACTGTTCCGCGAGCACGACTGACGGCCTGACTGAGAATCGAGGCATATATATGTGCTGCTCGTCACGGTGGACTGCGAGTTCCGCTTCCGGGTGAGAGAGCTGGTCAGTTCGCCCGCGTGTGCATGTATTTTCATACGTATATGTCGGGTTTCCATTAGAATTAGGGTTAGGGGCGTCAAACGAATCTTCGTTTGGGTTACACATTGTCGTTATGCAATATAGAAGACATTGACTAGTGCAAATGCGATTATTATAGAATTGGACAAGTAACCGTGGTAATTCGATACTCGAGAAACTAATGACCATGATCCTAGGTTCGATAACGAATCCGCGGTCAACGGGATTATGGATGAACATGCCCACAAAATCTAAGTCGGACTCTTTGTTAAAACGTGGAATATACACCGAGCGTGCAGACGCTAAGTAACTCGCTAATACGACCTCACGAGAGAATGACATTCCGTCGCGATGATGCTGCAGAGGAAAACTATGATTGGGTGTGTCTAAGGACACGAGATCCTCGGATTCGTCGAGGATAGCCTTCGTTTAGAAGGTGCGGGAAAATGGCGTTGCTGCTAATTGGTCAATCTCCATATCGGTGGTTAGAAAAAGATGCTAGCCGCTCTCGGGGGAATGTTGCTCGTGGGAGACGGCGTTCGTTGAAAAATAGGTCTCTCCTATCTTCCCGTACCTGGGACAAAGATTGTTTGACTGTCTGAAGGACTTTAGCCAACTAAATCTTAAGATTCATAACGGGCCCTCAGGCTAGCTGAATATGTACTGCGGAGACGCATCGACATCTGGCAATCATCTTACTCGAAGAACAGTGTCTGCGAGAGACGAGACACGGGACAGAGACCGTTGGAATGTTTACTGTCGCGTGTCGCCAGAAATAATTCTTTTAAGGAGGGGTACAGAATTACTTCATACCTTTGATATACAAAGCGTTCATCCCGTGACCGCGACTACGTTCGGCGACTGGCTGTCGCCTCGATCCCAAACTCATTATCACAAATCTCGAACAAATACAATCGGATCGAAAGACGACAATTGCTTAATTACGCCTATGATAAAATCTAGATTACGGTGTTAAGGGATTTTCCCCAGGTTCCAAAGGAAAGGCTCCGATGTACTTTCATCTCCGACATATGTATAGCAGTTGTGTGTGAAATAAAGTAAATTATTTATATTTCCGAATCATCTCTTTACCTTGACAATAACACGCATCGAACTGTCAACATACCACCAATACCAGCGGTGATACGTATAATTGAATAGATAAGCCTAAATATGCCAAAGTGCAACTACAATGGATTCGACAGGATACAGAGATGACATTGCGCAAACCGATTGATGTGGGTTGTATGTGACAAATGTGGGGTATAGTGCGCATCGAATTGTTGTCATATCTCCAGTGGAATGGGAGATACGTTCAATTGAATATTTTCGGTAGAATCTCCAAAACGGCAATTACCGTGGATTGGACAGGACACAGAGTTGACATTGTGCAAAACGGTTGATGTGCGCCGTGTTTGGCAGCGAATGAGGAGTATAACGCGCATCGAATTGTCGACATACCACCAATAGCAGCGGAGACACATGCAATTGAATATTTAAGCCTAAATGTGTGAAACCGCAATTATAATGAATTTGGCAGGGGCCTGTGCTGACATACCGCAAACAGGCTGGTGTGCGCTGCATTTGGCTGCAATTGTGCTGCGTCGTGAGCAACGGGTTTTCGAGATATCACCAATGGCAACGGAGATACGTTCAATACAATATTGAATCCTGAATATGCAGAACTGGAATAACATTGGATTTGTCCTCGACCGGAGTTCACGTAATGAAAACAGGAGCAGGTGCGCTGTATTTGGCAGCAAATGTGGAGTATAATGCGCATCGAATTGTTGACGTGCCACCAATATCAGCGGAGATACGTTTAATTGAATACTGAAGCCTAAATATGCAAAACTGCAATTACAAATGTTTTGGCAGGGGCCAGGGTTGACATTGCAAAAACCGGCTGATTGGCGCTGAATTTTGCAGCGAATGAGGAGTACAAAGCGCATCGAATTTACGACATACCACCAATATCAGAGGAGATACGATTAATTGCATACTGAAGCCTGAATATCCCAAACACCCAAATACATATGTATCCCAAGTACAGAGTTGACATTGCGCAACCCGGTTGATGTGCGCTGTCTTTGGCAGCAAATGTACGGTACAACGCGGATCGAATTGTCGAAATATCTCAAATGGAAACGCTGATACGTTCAATTGAATATTTCAGGCAGAATCTGCAAAATTGCAGTAACGCTGTACTTGACAGGGCCCAGACTTGACATGGCGTAAACCGAACGATGTGCGCTGTATTTGGCAGAAAATTTGGAGAAGAACGCGCATCGAATTGTGGACATATTACCAATAACAGCGGAGATGCGTTAAATTGAATATTGAAGCCTGAATATGCAGTACTGATATAACATTGGAATTGACCTCGACCCGACTTGACATAATGCATTCAGGAGCAGGTGCGCTGTATTCAGCAGTAAAGGTATAGTATTTCGCGGATTGAACTGTGGACATGTTTCAAATGGAATCAGAGATACGTTCAATTGAATATTTCCGGCAGAATCTCCAAAATGGCAATAACGCTGTATTTGACAGGACACAGCATTGGCAATGCGCAAACCGGTTGATGCGCCCTGTATTTGGCAGCAAATGTGGAGTATAACACACATGGCTTTGTCGAGATAGCACCAATGGCAGTGTAGAAACGTTCAATGGAATTTTCGATCCTGAATATGCAGTACTGCAATATCATTGGATTTGAACTAGAACCGAGTTGACATAATGTAAGCTGGTGCATGTCTGCTGTATTTGGCAGCAAATGTGGAGTATAACGCGCATCGAATTGTCGTGATACCACCAGTAGCAGCGGAGATACGTTCATTAGAATATTTAATGCTTAATTTGCAAATCTGCAGTTGGGGTGGAATTGACGGGGCCCAGAATTGACATAGCAAAAACGGGCAGATTTGTGCTGTATTTGGCAGAAATTGTGGATTATAACGCGAGTCGAATTGTAGATATATCACCAATAGCATGCGTAAATACGTCCAAATGAAAATTGAAGCCGGAATATGCAGAACTGCAATTATAATGTATTCGACAGGGCAAAGAGTTGACATAGTGCGAACCGGCTGATTTGCGCTGTATCTGGCAGCAAATGAGAAGTACATCTCACGCCTAATCAGCGCCCAATCTCCAATAGCAGCGGTGATACGTTCAAATGAATATTCAATAATGTACCTGTTACGATACATGTAGTATTCTACTTTAACGGGACGAATGTGTTGAAAGTTCTGGATCTTTGGAGCCGAGATAATTTTATAGGAACACTAAATTTACATTAACGATTCATATTAAAATAGTAATGTATTTATTCCATGGACGATTCCTAATATATTCATCGATTCATACTTTCTTCCATACCCGACTCTTAACCGACTCTAAACCGACTGACTAGTTTCCAGTCATCCGTTTTTCGGGAAGCAGTACACACACATACTTCCACACATCGACACTCACATACAAGTACCTCTACTATGCATTTAACCAAGTCCAGCACAGAAAATTACACATATCTCAACAGAATGTAACGCACTGCACGACGCAGCGTCAATGTAAGATACATTGTCGACATTTCGTCAGAATATTGGTGCATCTGAAACAAATTGCCGTCTCAATGGAATCATTTTATTTCAAGATTTATTCTACATTTCTGAATCGTTTTCGCCGGACAAGTCCCTTTCACGTTCTCGCAAAAGCAAGCAGTCAAATTAAGGTACATACTATCAATTAGAATCTAATACATTTTTGTGATCCAACATCGATGGGACGATTTCGCTTCGAAATTTTCGGAGGACCACGTATCCTTCCAACGACGACCGCCGTACGAGCAGCGGATAAGCTTACTTCGCGTCTTAGGTTCCGTCCACCACGTACTCTACTTCTTGATTCTTGGTTGGCAGCTTTCGTGGCTGCTGGCCCGAGAAACTCTTTCCTGACTCGCTTTCTCGTATGTCGCATGTGACGTCTTGCTCTCCGTCGTAGACACTTGTCCGATCTACATACGTTCAACCATTTGCGCGAGACAAGCGCGGCGCTCTGCAGGGTCGGGGATCCAATCTTCGAAGTATCAAGTGCGAAATCTCCAGTGGTAGTTCGGAAATGATATCTACCTTGCTTGGCACGAACAGACCAACGACGCGTAATAGAGATCTAAAAATCTCCATGTTGCTTCCACTGTTCCGCGAGCACGACTGACGGCCTGACTGAGAATCGAGGCATATATATGTGCTGCTCGTCACGGTGGACTGCGAGTTCCGCTTCCGGGTGAGAGAGCTGGTCAGTTCGCCCGCGTGTGCGTGTATTTTCATACGTATATGTCGGGTTTCCATTAGAATTAGGGTTAGGGGCGTCAAACGAATCTTCGTTTGGATTACACATTGTCGTTATGCAATATAGAAGACATTGACTAGTGCAAATGCGATTATTATAGAATTGGACAAGTAACCGTGGTAATTCGATACTCGAGAAACTAATGACCATGATCCTAGGTTCGATAACGAATCCGCGGTCAACGGGATTATGGATGAACATGCTCACAAAATCTAAGTCGGACTCTTTGTTAAAACGTGGAATATCCACCGAGCGTGCAGACGCTAAGTAACTCGCTAATACGACCTCACGAGAGAATGACATTCCGTCGCGATGATGCTGCAGAGGAAAACTATGATTGGGTGTGTCTAAGGACACGAGATCCTCGGATTCGTCGAGGATATCCTTCGTTTCGAAGGTGCGGGAAAATGGCGTTGCTGCTAATTGGTCAATCTCCATATCGGTGGTTAGAAAAAGATGCTAGCCGCTCTCGGGGGAATGTTGCTCGTGGGAGACGGCGTTCGTTGAAAAATAGGTCTCTCCTATCTTCCCGTACCTGGGACAAAGATTGTTTGAGTGTCTGAAGGACTTTAGCCAACTAAATCTTAAGATTCATAACGGGCCCTCAGGCTAGCTGAATATGTACTGCGGAGACGCATCGACATTTGGCAATCATGTTACTCGAAGAACAGTGTCTGCGAGAGACGAGATACGGGACAGAGACCGTTGGAATGTTTACTGTCGCGTGTCGCCAGAAATAATTCTTTTAAGGAGGGGTACAGAATTACTTCATACCTTTGATATACAAAGCGTTCATCCCGTGACCGCGGCTACGTTCGGCGACTGGCTGTCGCCTCGATCCCAAACTCATTATCACAAATCTCGAACAAATACAATCGGATCGAAAGACGACAATTGCTTAATTACGCCTATGATAAAATCTAGATTACGGTGTTAAGGGATTTTCCCCAGGTTCCAAAGGGAAGGCTCCGATGTACTTTCATCTCCGACATATGTATAGCAGTTGTGTGTGAAATAAAGTAAATTATTTATATTTCCGAATCATCTCTTTACCTTGACAATAACACGCATCGAACTGTCAACATACCACCAATACCAGCGGTGATACGTATAATTGAATAGATAAGCCTAAGTGCAACTACAATGGATTCGACAGGATACAGAGATGACATTGCGCAAACCGATAGATGTGGGTTGTATGTGACAAATGTGGGGTATAGTGCGCATCGAATTGTTGTCATATCTCCAGTGGAATGGGAGATACGTTCAATTGAATATTTCCGGTAGAATCTCCAAAACGGCAATTACCGTGGATTGGACAGGACACAGAGTTGACATTGTGCAAAACGGTTGATGTGCGCCGTGTTTGGCAGCGAATGAGGAGTACAACGCGCATCGAATTTACGACATACCACCGATATCAGAGGAGATACGATTAATTGCATACTGAAGCCTAAATATCCCAAACACCCAAATACATATGTATCCCAAGTACAGAGTTGACATTGCGCAACCCGGTTGATGTGCGCTGTCTTTGGCAGCAAATGTACGGTACAACGCGGATCGAATTGTCGAAATATCTCAAATGGAAACGCTGATACGTTCAATTGAATATTTCAGGCAGAATCTGCAAAATTGCAGTAACGCTGTACTTGACAGGGCCCAGACTTGACATGGCGTAAACCGAACGATGTGCGCTGTATTTGGCAGGAAATTTGGAGAAAAACGCGCATCGAATTGTGGACATATTACCAATAACAGCGGAGATGCGTTAAATTGAATATTGAAGCCTGAATATGCAGTACTGATATAACATTGGACTTGACCTCGACCCGACTTGACATAATGCATTCAGGAGCAGGTGCGCTGTATTCAGCAGCAAATGTATAGTATTTCGCGGATTGAACTGTGGACATGTTTCAAATGGAATCAGAGATACGTTCAATTGAATATTTCCGGCAGAATCTCCAAAATGGCAATAACGCTGTATTTGACAGGACACAGCATTGACAATGCGCAAACCGGTTGATGCGCCCTGTATTTGGCAGCAAATGTGGAGTATAACACACATGGCGTTGTCGAGATAGCACCAATGGCAGTGTAGAAACGTTCAATGGAATTTTCGATCCTGAATATGCAGTACTGCAATATCATTGGATTTGAACTAGAACCGAGTTGACATAATGTAAGCTGGTGCAGGTCTGCTGTATTTGGCAGCAAATGTGGAGTATAACGCGCATCGAATTGTCGTGATACCACCAGTAGCAGCGGAGATACGTTTAATAGCATATTTAATGCTTAATTTGCAAATCTGCAGTTGGGGTGGAATTGACGGGGCCCAGAATTGACATAGCAAAAACGGGCAGATTTGCGCTGTATTTGGCAGAAATTGTGGATTATAACGCGAGTCGAATTGTAGATATATCACCAATAGCATGCGTAAATACGTCCAAATGGAAATTGAAGCCGGAATATGCAGAACTGCAATTATAATGTATTCGACAGGGCAAAGAGTTGACATAGTGCGAACCGGCTGATTTGCGCTGTATCTGGCAGCAAATGAGAAGTACATCTCACGCCTAATCAGCGCCCAATCTCCAACAGCAGCGGTGATACGTTCAAATGAATATTCAATAATGTACCTGTTACGATATATGTAGTATTCTACTTTAACGGGACGAATGTGTTGAAAGTTCTGGATCTTTGGAGCCGAGATAATTTTATAGGAACACTAAATTTACATTAACGATTCATATTAAAATAGTAATATATTTATTCCATGGACGATTCCTAATATATTCATCGATTCATACTTTCTTCCATACCCGACACTTAACCGACTCTAAACCGACTGACTAGTTTCCAGTCATCCGTTTTTCGGGAAGCAGTACACACACATACCTCCACACATCGACACTCACATACAAGTATCTCTACTACGCATTTAACCAAGTCCAGCACAGAAAATTACACATATCTCAACAGAATGTAACGCACTACACGACGCAGCGTCAATGTAAGATACATTGTCGACATTTCGTCAGAATATTGGCGCATCTGAGACAAATTGCCGTCTCAATGGAATCATTTTATTTCAAGATTTACGCTACATTTCTGAATCGTTTTCGCCGGACAAGTCCCTTTCACGTTCTCGCAAAAGCAAGCAGTCAAATTAAGGTACATACTATCAATTAGAATCTAATACATTTTTGTGATCCAACATCGATGGGACGATTTCGCTTCGAAATTTTCGGAGGACCACGTATCCTTCCAACGACGACCGCCGTACGAGCAGCGGATAAGCTTACTTCGCGTCTTAGGTTCCGTCCACCACGTACTCTACTTCTTGATTCTTGGTTGGCAGCTTTCGTGGCTGCTGGCCCGAGAAACTCTTTCCTGACTCGCTTTCTCGTATGTCGCATGTGACGTCTTGCTGTCCGTCGTAGACACTTGTCCGATCTACATACGTTCAACCATTTGCGCGAGACAAGCGCGGCGCTCTGCAGGGTCGGGGGATCCAATCTTCGAAGTATCAAGTGCGAAATCTCCAGTGGTAGTTCGGAAATGATATCTACCTTGCTTGGCACGAACAGACCAACGACGCGTAATAGAGATCTAAAAATCTCCATGTTGCTTCCACTGTTCCGCGAGCACGACTGACGGCCTGACTGAGAATCGAGGCATATATATGTGCTGCTCGTCACGGTGGACTGCGAGTTCCGCTTCCGGGTGAGAGAGCTGGTCAGTTCGCCCGCGTGTGCATGTATTTTCATACGTATATGTCGGGTTTCCATTAGAATTAGGGTTAGGGGCGTCAAACGAATCTTCGTTTGGGTTACACATTGTCGTTATGCAATATAGAAGACATTGACTAGTGCAAATGCGATTATTATAGAATTGGGCAAGTAACCGTGGTAATTCGATACTCGAGAAACTAATGACCATGATCCTAGGTTCGATAACGAATCCGCGGTCAACGGGATTATGGATGAACATGCTCACAAAATCTAAGTCGGACTCTTTGTTAAAACGTGGAATATCCACCGAGCGTGCAGACGCTAAGTAACTCGCTAATACGACCTCACGAGAGAATGACATTCCGTCGCGATGATGCTGCAGAGGAATACTATGATTGGGTGTGTCTAAGGACACGAGATCCTCGGATTCGTCGAGGATAGCCTTCGTTTAGAAGGTGCGGGAAAATGGCGTTGCTGCTAATTGGTCAATCTCCATATCGGTGGTTAGAAAAAGATGCTAGCCGCTCTCGGGGGAATGTTGCTCGTGGGAGACGGCGTTCGTTGAAAAATAGGTCTCTCCTATCTTCCCGTACCTGGGACAAAGATTGTTTGACTGTCTGAAGGACTTTAGCCAACTAAATCTTAAGATTCATAACGGGCCCTCAGGCTAGCTGAATATGTACTGCGGAGACGCATCGACATCTGGCAATCATCTTACTCGAAGAACAGTGTCTGCGAGAGAGGAGACACGGGACAGAGACCGTTGGAATGTTTACTGTCGCGTGTGGCCAGAAATAATTCTTTTAAGGAGGGGTACAGAATTACTTCATACCTTTGATATACAAAACGTTCATCCCGTGACCGCGGCTACGTTCGGCGACTGGCTGTCGCCTCGATCCCAAACTCATTATCACAAATCTCGAACAAATACAATCGGATCGAAAGACGACAATTGCTTAATTACGCCTATGATAAAATCTAGATTACGGTGTTAAGGGATTTTCCCCAGGTTCCAAAGGGAAGGCTCCGATGTACTTTCATCTCCGACATATGTATAGCAGTTGTGTGTGAAATAAAGTAAATTATTTATATTTCCGAATCATCTCTTTACCTTGACAATAACACGCATCGAACTGTCAACATACCACCAATACCAGCGGTGATACGTATAATTGAATAGATAAGCCAAAGTGCAACTACAATGGATTCGACAGGATACAGAGATGACATTGCGCAAACCGATTGATGTGTGTTGTATGTGACAAATGTGGGGTATAGTGCGCATCGAATTGTTGTCATATCTCCAGTGGAATGGGAGATACGTTCAATTGAATATTTCCGGTAGAATCTCCAAAACGGCAATTACCGTGGATTGGACAGGACACAGAGTTGACATTGTGCAAAACGGTTGATGTGCGCCGTGTTTGGCAGCGAATGAGGAGTATAACGCGCATCGAATTGTCGACATACCACCAATAGCAGCGGAGACACATGCAATTGAATATTTAAGCCTAAATGTGTGAAACCGCAATTATAATGAATTTGGCAGGGGCCTGAGCTGACATACCGCAAACAGGCTGGTGTGCGCTGCATTTGGCTGCAATTGTGCTGCGTAGTGAGCAACGAGTTTTCGAGATATCACCAATGGCAACGGAGATACGTTCAATAGAATATTGAATCCTGAATATGCAGAACTGGAATAACATTGGATTTGTCCTCGACCGGAGTTCACGTAATGAAAACAGGAGCAGGTGCGCTGTATTTGGCAGCAAATGTGGAGTATAATGCGCATCGAATTGTTGACGTGCCACCAATATCAGCGGAGATACGTTTAATTGAATACTGAAGCCTAAATATGCAAAACTGCAATTACAAATGTTTTGGCAGGGACCAGGGTTGACATTGCAAAAACCGGCTGATTGGCGCTGAATTTTGCAGCGAATGAGGAGTACAACGCGCATCGAATTTACGACATACCACCAATATCAGAGGAGATACGATTAATTGCATACTGAAGCCTAAATATCCCAAACACCCACATACATATGTATCCCAAGTACAGAGTTGACATTGCGCAACCCGGTTGATGTGCGCTGTCTTTGGCAGCAAATGTACGGTACAACGCGGATCGAATTGTCGAAATATCTCAAATGGAAACGCTGATACGTTCAATTGAATATTTCAGGCAGAATCTGCAAAATTGCAGTAACGCTGTACTTGACAGGGCCCAGACTTGACATGGCGTAAACCGAACGATGTGCGCTGTATTTGGCAGGAAATTTGGAGAAGAACGCGCATCGAATTGTGGACATATTACCAATAACAGCGGAGATGCGTTAAATTGAATATTGAAGCCTGAATATGCAGTACTGATATAACATTGGACTTGACCTCGACCCGACTTGACATAATGCATTCAGGAGCAGGTGCGCTGTATTCAGCAGCAAATGTATAGTATTTCGCGGATTGAACTGTGGACATGTTTCAAATGGAATCAGAGATGCGTTCAATTGAATATTTCCGGCAGAATCTCCAAAATGGCAATAACGCTGTATTTGACAGGACACAGCATTGACAATGCGCAAACCGGTTGATGCGCCCTGTATTTGGCAGCAAATGTGGAGTATAACACACATGGCGTTGTCGAGATAGCACCAATGGCAGTGTAGAAACGTTCAATGGAATTTTCGATCCTGAATATGCAGTACTGCAATATCATTGGATTTGAACTAGAACCGAGTTGACATAATGTAAGCTGGTGCAGGTCTGCTGTATTTGGCAGCAAATGTGGAGTATAACGCGCGTCGAATTGTCGTGATACCACCAGTAGCAGCGGAGATACGTTCAATAGAATATTTAATTCTTAATTTGCAAATCTGCAGTTGGGGTGGAATTGACGGGGCCCAGAATTGACATAGCAAAAACGGGCAGATTTGTGCTGTATTTGGCAGAAATTGTGGATTATAACGCGAGTCGAATTGTAGATGTATCACCAATAGCATGCGTAAATACGTCCAAATGGAAATTGAAGCCGGAATATGCAGAACTGCAATTATAATGTATTCGACAGGGCAAAGAGTTGACATAGTGCGAACCGGCTGATTTGCGCTGTATCTGGCAGCAAATGAGAAGTACATCTCACGCCTAATCAGCGCCCAATCTCCAATAGCAGCGGTGATACGTTCAAATGAATATTCAATACTGTACCTGTTACGATACATGTAGTATTCTACTTTAACGGGACGAATGTGTTGAAAGTTCTGGATCTTTGGAGCCGAGATAATTTTATAGGAACACTAAATTTACATTAACGATTCATATTAAAATAGTAATATATTTATTCCATGGACGATTCCTAATATATTCATCGATTCATACTTTCTTCCATACCCGACTCTTAACCGACTCTAAACCGACTGACTAGTTTCCAGTCATCCGTTTTTCGGGAAGCAGTACACACACATACCTCCACACATCGTCACGCACATACAAGTATCTCTACTACGCATTTAACCAAGTCCAGCACAGAAAATTACACATATCTCAACAGAATGTAACGCACTGCACGACGCAGCGTCAATGTAAGATACATTGTCGACATTTCGTCAGAATATTGGTGCATCTGAAACAAATTGCCGTCTCAATGGAATCATTTTATTTCAAGATTTACGCTACATTTCTGAATCGTTTTCGCCGGACAAGTCCCTTTCACGTTCTCGCAAAAGCAAGCAGTCAAATTAAGGTACATACTATCAATTAGAATCTAATACATTTTTGTGATCCAACATCGATGGGACGATTTCGCTTCGAAATTTTCGGAGGACCACGTATCCTTCCAACGACGACCGCCGTACGAGCAGCGGATAAGCTTACTTCGCGTCTTAGGTTCCGTCCACCACGTACTCTACTTCTTGATTCTTGGTTGGCAGCTTTCGTGGCTGCTGGCCCGAGAAACTCTTTCCTGACTCGCTTTCTCGTATGTCGCATGTGACGTCTTGCTGTCCGTCGTAGACACTTGTCCGATCTACATACGTTCAACCATTTGCGCGAGACAAGCGCGGCGCTCTGCAGGGTCGGGGGATCCAATCTTCGAAGTATCAAGTGCGAAATCTCCAGTGGTAGTTCGGAAATGATATCTACCTTGCTTGGCACGAACAGACCAACGACGCGTAATAGAGATCTAAAAATCTCCATGTTGCTTCCACTGTTCCGCGAGCACGACTGACGGCCTGACTGAGAATCGAGGCATATATATGTGCTGCTCGTCACGGTGGACTGCGAGTTCCGCTTCCGGGTGAGAGAGCTGGTCAGTTCGCCCGCGTGTGCATGTATTTTCATACGTATATGTCGGGTTTCCATTAGAATTAGGGTTAGGGGCGTCAAACGAATCTTCGTTTGGGTTACACATTGTCGTTATGCAATATAGAAGACATTGACTAGTGCAAATGCGATTATTATAGAATTGGGCAAGTAACCGTGGTAATTCGATACTCGAGAAACTAATGACCATGATCCTAGGTTCGATAACGAATCCGCGGTCAACGGGATTATGGATGAACATGCTCACAAAATCTAAGTCGGACTCTTTGTTAAAACGTGGAATATCCACCGAGCGTGCAGACGCTAAGTAACTCGCTAATACGACCTCACGAGAGAATGACATTCCGTCGCGATGATGCTGCAGAGGAATACTATGATTGGGTGTGTCTAAGGACACGAGATCCTCGGATTCGTCGAGGATAGCCTTCGTTTAGAAGGTGCGGGAAAATGGCGTTGCTGCTAATTGGTCAATCTCCATATCGGTGGTTAGAAAAAGATGCTAGCCGCTCTCGGGGGAATGTTGCTCGTGGGAGACGGCGTTCGTTGAAAAATAGGTCTCTCCTATCTTCCCGTACCTGGGACAAAGATTGTTTGACTGTCTGAAGGACTTTAGCCAACTAAATCTTAAGATTCATAACGGGCCCTCAGGCTAGCTGAATATGTACTGCGGAGACGCATCGACATCTGGCAATCATCTTACTCGAAGAACAGTGTCTGCGAGAGAGGAGACACGGGACAGAGACCGTTGGAATGTTTACTGTCGCGTGTGGCCAGAAATAATTCTTTTAAGGAGGGGTACAGAATTACTTCATACCTTTGATATACAAAACGTTCATCCCGTGACCGCGGCTACGTTCGGCGACTGGCTGTCGCCTCGATCCCAAACTCATTATCACAAATCTCGAACAAATACAATCGGATCGAAAGACGACAATTGCTTAATTACGCCTATGATAAAATCTAGATTACGGTGTTAAGGGATTTTCCCCAGGTTCCAAAGGGAAGGCTCCGATGTACTTTCATCTCCGACATATGTATAGCAGTTGTGTGTGAAATAAAGTAAATTATTTATATTTCCGAATCATCTCTTTACCTTGACAATAACACGCATCGAACTGTCAACATACCACCAATACCAGCGGTGATACGTATAATTGAATAGATAAGCCAAAGTGCAACTACAATGGATTCGACAGGATACAGAGATGACATTGCGCAAACCGATTGATGTGTGTTGTATGTGACAAATGTGGGGTATAGTGCGCATCGAATTGTTGTCATATCTCCAGTGGAATGGGAGATACGTTCAATTGAATATTTCCGGTAGAATCTCCAAAACGGCAATTACCGTGGATTGGACAGGACACAGAGTTGACATTGTGCAAAACGGTTGATGTGCGCCGTGTTTGGCAGCGAATGAGGAGTATAACGCGCATCGAATTGTCGACATACCACCAATAGCAGCGGAGACACATGCAATTGAATATTTAAGCCTAAATGTGTGAAACCGCAATTATAATGAATTTGGCAGGGGCCTGAGCTGACATACCGCAAACAGGCTGGTGTGCGCTGCATTTGGCTGCAATTGTGCTGCGTAGTGAGCAACGAGTTTTCGAGATATCACCAATGGCAACGGAGATACGTTCAATAGAATATTGAATCCTGAATATGCAGAACTGGAATAACATTGGATTTGTCCTCGACCGGAGTTCACGTAATGAAAACAGGAGCAGGTGCGCTGTATTTGGCAGCAAATGTGGAGTATAATGCGCATCGAATTGTTGACGTGCCACCAATATCAGTTGAGATACGTTTAATTGAATACTGAAGCCTAAATATGCAAAACTGCAATTACAAATGTTTTGGCAGGGACCAGGGTTGACATTGCAAAAACCGGCTGATTGGCGCTGAATTTTGCAGCGAATGAGGAGTACAACGCGCATCGAATTTACGACATACCACCAATATCAGAGGAGATACGATTAATTGCATACTGAAGCCTAAATATCCCAAACACCCAAATACATATGTATCCCAAGTACAGAGTTGACATTGCGCAACCCGGTTGATGTGCGCTGTCTTTGGCAGCAAATGTACGGTACAACGCGGATCGAATTGTCGAAATATCTCAAATGGAAACGCTGATACGTTCAATTGAATATTTCAGGCAGAATCTGCAAAATTGCAGTAACGCTGTACTTGACAGGGCCCAGACTTGACATGGCGTAAACCGAACGATGTGCGCTGTATTTGGCAGGAAATTTGGAGAAGAACGCGCATCGAATTGTGGACATATTACCAATAACAGCGGAGATGCGTTAAATTGAATATTGAAGCCTGAATATGCAGTACTGATATAACATTGGACTTGACCTCGACCCGACTTGACATAATGCATTCAGGAGCAGGTGCGCTGTATTCAGCAGCAAATGTATAGTATTTCGCGGATTGAACTGTGGACATGTTTCAAATGGAATCAGAGATACGTTCAATTGAATATTTCCGGCAGAATCTCCAAAATGGCAATAACGCTGTATTTGACAGGACACAGCATTGACAATGCGCAAACCGGTTGATGCGCCCTGTATTTGGCAGCAAATGTGAAGTATAACACACATGGCGTTGTCGAGATAGCACCAATGGCAGTGTAGATACGTTCAATGGAATTTTCGATCCTGAATATGCAGTACTGCAATATCATTGGATTTGAACTAGAACCGAGTTGACATAATGTAAGCTGGTGCAGGTCTGCTGTATTTGGCAGCAAATGTGGAGTATAACGCGCGTCGAATTGTCGTGATACCACCAGTAGCAGCGGAGATACGTTCAATAGAATATTTAATGCTTAATTTGCAAATCTGCAGTTGGGGTGGAATTGACGGGGCCCAGAATTGACATAGCAAAAACGGGCAGATTTGTGCTGTATTTGGCAGAAATTGTGGATTATAACGCGAGTCGAATTGTAGATATATCACCGATAGCATGCGTAAATACGTCCAAATGGAAATTGAAGCCGGAATATGCAGAACTGCAATTATAATGTATTCGACAGGGCAAAGAGTTGACATAGTGGGAACCGGCTGATTTGCGCTGTATCTGGCAGCAAATGAGAAGTACATCTCACGCCTAATCAGCGCCCAATCTCCAATAGCAGCGGTGATACGTTCAAATGAATATTCAATAATGTACCTGTTACGATACATGTAGTATTCTACTTTAACGGGACGAATGTGTTGAAAGTTTTGGATCTTTGGAGCCGAGATAATTTTATAGGAACACTAAATTTGCATTAACGATACATATTAAAATAGTAATATATTTATTCCATGGACGATTCCTAATATATTCATCGATTCATACTTTCTTCCATACCCGACTCTTAACCGACTCTAAACCGACTGACTAGTTTCCAGTCATCCGTTTTTCGGGAAGCAGTACACACACATACCTCCACACATCGACACTCACATACAAGTATCTCTACTACGCATTTAACCAAGTCCAGCACAGAAAATTACACATATCTCAACAGAATGTAACGCACTGCACGACGCAGCGTCAATGTAAGATACATTGTCGACATTTCGTCAGAATATTGGTGCATCTGAAACAAATTGCCGTCTCAATGGAATCATTTTATTTCAAGATTTACGCTACATTTCTGAATCGTTTTCGCCGGACAAGTCCCTTTCACGTTCTCGCAAAAGCAAGCAGTCAAATTAAGGTACATACTATCAATTAGAATCTAATACATTTTTGTGATCCAACATCGATGGGACGATTTCGCTTCGAAATTTTCGGAGGACCACGTATCCTTCCAACGACGACCGCCGTACGAGCAGCGGATAAGCTTACTTCGCGTCTTAGGTTCCGTCCACCACGTACTCTACTTCCTGATTCTTGGTTGGCAGCTTTCGTGGCTGCTGGCCCGAAAAACTCTTTCCTGACTCGCTTTTTCGTATGTCGCATGTGACGTCTTGCTGTCCGTCATAGACACTTGTCCGATCTACATACGTTCAACCATTTGCGCGAGACAAGCGCGGCGCTCTGCAGGGTCGGGGGATCCAATCTTCGAAGTATCAAGTGCGAAATCTCCAGTGGTAGTTCGGAAATGATATCTACCTTGCTTGGCACGAACAGACCAACGACGCGTAATAGAGATCTAAAAATCTCCATGTTGCTTCCACTGTTCCGCGAGCACGACTGACGGCCTGACTGAGAATCGAGGCATATATATGTGCTGCTCGTCACGGTGGACTGCGAGTTCCGCTTCCGGGTGAGAGAGCTGGTCAGTTCGCCCGCGTGTGCATGTATTTTCATACGTATATGTCGGGTTTCCATTAGAATTAGGGTTAGGGGCGTCAAACGAATCTTCGTTTGGGTTACACATTGTCGTTATGCAATATAGAAGACATTGACTAGTGCAAATGCGATTATTATAGAATTGGACAAGTAACCGTGGTAATTCGATACTCGAGAAACTAATGACCATGATCCTAGGTTCGATAACGAATCCGCGGTCAACGGGATTATGGATGAACATGCTCACAAAATCTAAGTCGGACTCTTTGTTAAAACGTGGAATATCCACCGAGCGTGCAGACGCTAAGTAACTCGCTAATACGACCTCACGAGAGAATGACATTCCGTCGCGATGATGCTGCAGAGGAAAACTATGATTGGGTGTGTCTAAGGACACGAGATCCTCGGATTCGTCGAGGATAGCCTTCGTTTAGAAGGTGCGGGAAAATGGCGTTGCTGCTAATTGGACAATCTCCATATCGGTGGTTAGAAAAAGATGCTAGCCGCTCTCGGGGGAATGTTGCTCGTGGGAGACGGCGTTCGTTGAAAAATAGGTCTCTCCTATCTTCCCGTACCTGGGACAAAGATTGTTTGACTGTCTGAAGGACTTTAGCCAACTAAATCTTAAGATTCATAACGGGCCCTCAGGCTAGCTGAATATGTACTGCGGAGACGCTTCGACATCTGGCAATCATCTTACTCGAAGAACGGTGTCTGCGAGAGACGAGACACGGGACAGAGACCGTTGGAATGTTTACTGTCGCGTGTCGCCAGAAATAATTCTTTTAAGGAGGGGTACAGATTTACTTCATACCTTTGATATACAAAGCGTTCATCCCGTGACCGCGGCTACGTTCGGCGACTGGCTGTCGCCTCGATCCCAAACTCATTATCACAAATCTCGAACAAATACAATCGGATCGAAAGACGACAATTGCTTAATTACGCCTATGATAAAATCTAGATTACGGTGTTAAGGGATTTTCCCCAGGTTCCAAAGGGAAGGCTCCGATGTACTTTCATCTCCGACATATGTATAGCAGTTGTGTGTGAAATAAAGTAAATTATTTATATTTCCGAATCATCTCTTTACCTTGACAATAACACGCATCGAACTGTCAACATACCACCAATACCAGCGGTGATACGTATAATTGAATAGATAAGCCAAAGTGCAACTACAATGGATTCGACAGGATACAGAGATGACATTGCGCAAACCGATTGATGTGGGTTGTATGTGACAAATGTGGGGTATAGTGCGCATCGAATTGTTGTCATATCTCCAGTGGAATGGGAGATACGTTCAACTGAATATTTCCGGTAGAATCTCCAAAACGGCAATTACCGTGGATTGGACAGGACACAGAGTTGACATTGTGCAAAACGGTTGATGTGCGCCGTGTTTGGCAGCGAATGAGGAGTATAACGCGCATCGAATTGTCGACATACCACCAATAGCAGCGGAGACACATGCAATTGAATATTTAAGCCTAAATGTGTGAAACCGCAATTATAATGAATTTGGCAGGGGCCTGAGCTGACATACCGCAAACAGGCTGGTGTGCGCTGCATTTGGCTGCAATTGTGCTGCGTAGTGAGCAACGAGTTTTCGAGATATCACCAATGGAAACGCTGATACGTTCAATTGAATATTTCAGGCAGAATCTGCAAAATTGCAGTAACGCTGTACTTGACAGGGCCCAGACTTGACATGGCGTAAACCGAACGATGTCCGCTGTATTTGGCAGGAAATTTGGAGAAGAACGCGCATCGAATTGTGGACATATTACCAATAACAGCGGAGATGCGTTAAATTGAATATTGAAGCCTGAATATGCAGTACTGATATAACATTGGACTTGACCTCGACCCGACTTGACATAATGCATTCAGGAGCAGGTGCGCTGTATTCAGCAGCAAATGTATAGTATTTCGCGGATTGAACTGTGGACATGTTTCAAATGGAATCAGAGATACGTTCAATTGAATATTTCCGGCAGAATCTCCAAAATGGCAATAACGCTGTATTTGACAGGACACAGCATTGACAATGCGCAAACCGGTTGATGCGCCCTGTATTTGGCAGCAAATGTGAAGTATAACACACATGGCGTTGTCGAGATAGCACCAATGGCAGTGTAGAAACGTTCAATGGAATTTTCGATCCTGAATATGCAGTACTGCAATATCATTGGATTTGAACTAGAACCGAGTTGACATAATGTAAGCTGGTGCAGGTCTGCTGTATTTGGCAGCAAATGTGGAGTATAACGCGCGTCGAATTGTCGTGATACCACCAGTAGCAGCGGAGATACGTTCAATAGAATATTTAATGCTTAATTTGCAAATCTGCAGTTGGGGTGGAATTGACGGGGCCCAGAATTGACATAGCAAAAACGGGCAGATTTGTGCTGTATTTGGCAGAAATTGTGGATTATAACGCGAGTCGAATTGTAGATATATCACCGATAGCATGCGTAAATACGTCCAAATGGAAATTGAAGCCGGAATATGCAGAACTGCAATTATAATGTATTCGACAGGGCAAAGAGTTGACATAGTGGGAACCGGCTGATTTGCGCTGTATCTGGCAGCAAATGAGAAGTACATCTCACGCCTAATCAGCGCCCAATCTCCAATAGCAGCGGTGATACGTTCAAATGAATATTCAATAATGTACCTGTTACGATACATGTAGTATTCTACTTTAACGGGACGAATGTGTTGAAAGTTTTGGATCTTTGGAGCCGAGATAATTTTATAGGAACACTAAATTTGCATTAACGATACATATTAAAATAGTAATATATTTATTCCATGGACGATTCCTAATATATTCATCGATTCATACTTTCTTCCATACCCGACTCTTAACCGACTCTAAACCGACTGACTAGTTTCCAGTCATCCGTTTTTCGGGAAGCAGTACACACACATACCTCCACACATCGACACTCACATACAAGTATCTCTACTACGCATTTAACCAAGTCCAGCACAGAAAATTACACATATCTCAACAGAATGTAACGCACTGCACGACGCAGCGTCAATGTAAGATACATTGTCGACATTTCGTCAGAATATTGGTGCATCTGAAACAAATTGCCGTCTCAATGGAATCATTTTATTTCAAGATTTACGCTACATTTCTGAATCGTTTTCGCCGGACAAGTCCCTTTCACGTTCTCGCAAAAGCAAGCAGTCAAATTAAGGTACATACTATCAATTAGAATCTAATACATTTTTGTGATCCAACATCGATGGGACGATTTCGCTTCGAAATTTTCGGAGGACCACGTATCCTTCCAACGACGACCGCCGTACGAGCAGCGGATAAGCTTACTTCGCGTCTTAGGTTCCGTCCACCACGTACTCTACTTCCTGATTCTTGGTTGGCAGCTTTCGTGGCTGCTGGCCCGAAAAACTCTTTCCTGACTCGCTTTTTCGTATGTCGCATGTGACGTCTTGCTGTCCGTCGTAGACACTTGTCCGATCTACATACGTTCAACCATTTGCGCGAGACAAGCGCGGCGCTCTGCAGGGTCGGGGGATCCAATCTTCGAAGTATCAAGTGCGAAATCTCCAGTGGTAGTTCGGAAATGATATCTACCTTGCTTGGCACGAACAGACCAACGACGCGTAATAGAGATCTAAAAATCTCCATGTTGCTTCCACTGTTCCGCGAGCACGACTGACGGCCTGACTGAGAATCGAGGCATATATATGTGCTGCTCGTCACGGTGGACTGCGAGTTCCGCTTCCGGGTGAGAGAGCTGGTCAGTTCGCCCGCGTGTGCATGTATTTTCATACGTATATGTCGGGTTTCCATTAGAATTAGGGTTAGGGGCGTCAAACGAATCTTCGTTTGGGTTACACATTGTCGTTATGCAATATAGAAGACATTGACTAGTGCAAATGCGATTATTATAGAATTGGACAAGTAACCGTGGTAATTCGATACTCGAGAAACTAATGACCATGATCCTAGGTTCGATAACGAATCCGCGGTCAACGGGATTATGGATGAACATGCTCACAAAATCTAAGTCGGACTCTTTGTTAAAACGTGGAATATCCACCGAGCGTGCAGACGCTAAGTAACTCGCTAATACGACCTCACGAGAGAATGACATTCCGTCGCGATGATGCTGCAGAGGAAAACTATGATTGGGTGTGTCTAAGGACACGAGATCCTCGGATTCGTCGAGAATAGCCTTCGTTTAGAAGGTGCGGGAAAATGGCGTTGCTGCTAATTGGACAATCTCCATATCGGTGGTTAGAAAAAGATGCTAGCCGCTCTCGGGGGAATGTTGCTCGTGGGAGACGGCGTTCGTTGAAAAATAGGTCTCTCCTATCTTCCCGTACCTGGGACAAAGATTGTTTGACTGTCTGAAGGACTTTAGCCAACTAAATCTTAAGATTCATAACGGGCCCTCAGGCTAGCTGAATATGTACTGCGGAGACGCATCGACATCTGGGAATCATCTTACTCGAAGAACAGTGTCTGCGAGAGACGAGACACGGGACAGAGACCGTTGGAATGTTTACTGTCGCGTGTCGCCAGAAATAATTCTTTTAAGGAGGGGTACAGAATTACTTCATACCTTTGATATACAAAGCGTTCATCCCGTGACCGCGGCTACGTTCGGCGACTGGCTGTCGCCTCGATCCCAAACTCATTATCACAAATCTCGAACAAATACAATCGGATCGAAAGACGACAATTGCTTAATTACGCCTATGATAAAATCTAGATTACGGTGTTAAGGGATTTTCCCCAGGTTCCAAAGGGAGGGCTCCGATGTACTTTCATCTCCGACATATGTATAGCAGTTGTGTGTGAAATAAAGTAAATTATTTATATTTCCGAATCATCTCTTTACCTTGACAATAACACGCATCGAACTGTCAACATACCACCAATACCAGCGGTGATACGTATAATTGAATAGATAAGCCAAAGTGCAACTACAATGGATTCGACAGGATACAGAGATGACATTGCGCAAACCGATTGATGTGGGTTGTATGTGACAAATGTGGGGTATAGTGCGCATCGAATTGTTGTCATATCTCCAGTGGAATGGGAGATACGTTCAATTGAATATTTCCGGTAGAATCTCCAAAACGGCAATTACCGTGGATTGGACAGGACACAGAGTTGACATTGTGCAAAACGGTTGATGTGCGCCGTGTTTGGCAGCGAATGAGGAGTATAACGCGCATCGAATTGTCGACATACCACCAATAGCAGCGGAGACACATGCAATTGAATATTTAAGCCTAAATGTGTGAAACCGCAATTATAATGAATTTGGCAGGGGCCTGAGCTGACATACCGCAAACAGGCTGGTGTGCGCTGCATTTGGCTGCAATTGTGCTGCGTAGTGAGCAACGAGTTTTCGAGATATCACCAATGGCAACGGAGATACGTTCAATAGAATATTGAATCCTGAATATGCAGAACTGGAAAAACATTGGATTTGTCCTCGACCGGAGTTCACGTAATGAAAACAGGAGCAGGTGCGCTGTATTTGGCAGCAAATGTGGAGTATAATGCGCATCGAATTGTTGACGTGCCACCAATATCAGCGGAGATACGTTTAATTGAATACTGAAGCCTAAATATGCAAAACTGCAATTACAAATGTTTTGGCAGGGACCAGGGTTGACATTGCAAAAACCGGCTGATTGGCGCTGAATTTTGCAGCGAATGAGGAGTACAACGCGCATCGAATTTACGACATACCACCAATATCAGAGGAGATACGATTAATTGCATACTGAAGCCTAAATATCCCAAACACCCAAATACATATGTATCCCAAGTACAGAGTTGACATTGCGCAACCCGGTTGATGTGCGCTGTCTTTGGCAGCAAATGTACGGTACAACGCGGATCGAATTGTCGAAATATCTCAAATGGAAACGCTGATACGTTCAATTGAATATTTCAGGCAGAATCTGCAAAATTGCAGTAACGCTGTACTTGACAGGGCCCAGACTTGACATGGCGTAAACCGAACGACGTGCGCTGTATTTGGCAGGAAATTTGGAGAAGAACGCGCATCGAATTGTGGACATATTACCAATAACAGCGGAGATGCGTTAAATTGAATATTGAAGCCTGAATATGCAGTACTGATATAACATTGGACTTGACCTCGACCCGACTTGACATAATGCATTCAGGAGCAGGTGCGCTGTATTCAGCAGCAAATGTATAGTATTTCGCGGATTGAACTGTGGACATGTTTCAAATGGAATCAGAGATACGTTCAATTGAATATTTCCGGCAGAATCTCCAAAATGGCAATAACGCTGTATTTGACAGGACACAGCATTGACAATGCGCAAACCGGTTGATGCGCCCTGTATTTGGCAGCAAATGTGGAGTATAACACACATGGCGTTGTCGAGATAGCACCAATGGCAGTGTAGAAACGTTCAATGGAATTTTCGATCCTGAATATGCAGTACTGCAATATCATTGGATTTGAACTAGAACCGAGTTGACAGAATGTAAGCTGGTGCAGGTCTGCTGTATTTGGCAGCAAATGTGGAGTATAACGCGCGTCGAATTGTCGTGATACCACCAGTAGCAGCGGAGATACGTTCAATAGAATATTTAATGCTTAATTTGCAAATCTGCAGTTGGGGTGGAATTGACGGGGCCCAGAATTGACATAGCAATAACGGGCAGATTTGTGCTGTATTTGGCAGAAATTGTGGATTATAACGCGAGTCGAATTGTAGATATATCACCGATAGCATGCGTAAATACGTCCAAATGGAAATTGAAGCCGGAATATGCAGAACTGCAATTATAATGTATTCGACAGGGCAAAGAGTTGACATAGTGCGAACCGGCTGATTTGCGCTGTATCTGGCAGCAAATGAGAAGTACATCTCACGCCTAATCAGCGCCCAATCTCCAATAGCAGCGGTGATACGTTCAAATGAATATTCAATAATGTACCTGTTACGATACATGTAGTATTCTACTTTAACGGGACGAATGTGTTGAAAGTTCTGGATCTTTGGAGCCGAGATAATTTTATAGGAACACTAAATTTCCATTAACGATTCATATTAAAATAGTAATATATTTATTCCATGGACGATTCCTAATATATTCATCGATTCATACTTTCTTCCATACCCGACTCTTAACCGACTCTAAACCGACTGACTAGATTCCAGTCATCCGTTTTTCGGGAAGCAGTACACACACATACCTCCACACATCGACACGCACATACAAGTATCTCTACTACGCATTTAACCAAGTCCAGCACAGAAAATTACACATATCTCAACAGAATGTAACGCACTGCACGACGCAGCGTCAATGTAAGATACATTGTCGACATTTCGTCAGAATATTGGTGCATCTGAAACAAATTGCCGTCTCAATGGAATCATTTTATTTCAAGATTTACGCTACATTTCTGAATCGTTTTCGCCGGACAAGTCCCTTTCACGTTCTCGCAAAAGCAAGCAGTCAAATTAAGGTACATACTATCAATTAGAATCTAATACATTTTTGTGATCCAACATCGATGGGACGATTTCGCTTCGAAATTTTCGGAGGACCACGTATCCTTCCAACGACGACCGCCGTACGAGCAGCGGATAAGCTTACTTCGCGTCTTAGGTTCCGTCCACCACGTACTCTACTTCTTGATTCTTGGTTGGCAGCTTTCGTGGCTGCTGGCCCGAGAAACTCTTTCCTGACTCGCTTTCTCGTATGTCGCATGTGACGTCTTGCTGTCCGTCGTAGACACTTTTCCGATCTACATACGTTCAACCATTTGCGCGAGACAAGCGCGGCGCTCTGCAGGGTCGGGGGATCCAATCTTCGAAGTATCAAGTGCGAAATCTCCAGTGGTAGTTCGGAAATGATATCTACCTTGCTTGGCACGAACAGACCAACGACGCGTAATAGAGATCTAAAAATCTCCATGTTGCTTCCACTGTTCCGCGAGCACGACTGACGGCCTGACTGAGAATCGAGGCATATATATGTGCTGCTCGTCACGGTGGACTGCGAGTTCCGCTTCCGGGTGAGAGAGCTGGTCAGTTCGCCCGCGTGTGCATGTATTTTCATACGTATATGTCGGGTTTCCATTAGAATTAGGGTTAGGGGCGTCAAACGAATCTTCGTTTGGGTTACACATTGTCGTTATGCAATATAGAAGACATTGACTAGTGCAAATGCGATTATTATAGAATTGGACAAGTAACCGTGGTAATTCGATACTCGAGAAACTAATGACCATGATCCTAGGTTCGATAACGAATCCGCGGTCAACGGGATTATGGATGAACATGCTCACAAAATCTAAGTCGGACTCTTTGTTAAAACGTGGAATATCCACCGAGCGTGCAGACGCTAAGTAACTCGCTAATACGACCTCACGAGAGAATGACATTCCGTCGCGATGATGCTGCAGAGGAAAACTATGATTGGGTGTGTCTAAGGACACGAGATCCTCGGATTCGTCGATTATAGCCTTCGTTTAGAAGGTGCGGGAAAATGGCGTTGCTGATAATTGGTCAATCTCCATATCGGTGGTTAGAAAAAGATGCTAGCCGCTCTCGGGGGAATGTTGCTCGTGGGAGACGGCGTTCGTTGAAAAATAGGTCTCTCCTATCTTCCCGTACCTGGGACAAAGATTGTTTGACTGTCTGAAGGACTTTAGCCAACTAAATCTTAAGATTCATAACGGGCCCTCAGGCTAGCTGAATATGTACTGCGGAGACGCATCGACATCTGGCAATCATCTTACTCGAAGAACAGTGTCTGCGAGAGACGAGAAACGGGACAGAGACCGTTGGAATGTTTACTGTCGCGTGTCGCCAGAAATAATTCTTTTAAGGAGGGGTACAGAATTACTTCATACCTTTGATATACAAAGCGTTCATCCCGTGACCGCGGCTACGTTCGGCGCCTGGCTGTCGCCTCGATCCCAAACTCATTATCACAAATCTCGAACAAATACATTCGGATCGAAAGACGACAATTGCTTAATTACGCCTATGATAAAATCTAGATTACGGTGTTAAGGGATTTTCCCCAGGTTCCAAAGGGAAGGCTCCGATGTACTTTCATCTCCGACATATGTATAGCAGTTGTGTGTGAAATAAAGTAAATTATTTATATTTCCGAATCATCTCTTTACCTTGACAATAACACGCATCGAACTGTCAACATACCACCAATACCAGCGGTGATACGTATAATTGAATAGATAAGCCAAAGTGCAACTACAATGGATTCGACAGGATACAGAGATGACATTGCGCAAACCGATTGATGTGGGTTGTATGTGACAAATGTGGGGTATAGTGCGCATCGAATTGTTGTCATATCTCCAGTGGAATGGGAGATACGTTCAATTGAATATTTCCGGTAGAATCTCCAAAACGGCAATTACCGTGGATTGGACAGGACACAGAGTTGACATTGTGCAAAACGGTTGATGTGCGCCGTGTTTGGCAGCGAATGAGGAGTATAACGCGCATCGAATTGTCGACATACCACCAATAGCAGCGGAGACACATGCAATTGAATATTTAAGCCTAAATGTGTGAAACCGCAATTATAATGAATTTGGCAGGGGCCTGAGCTGACATACCGCAAACAGGCTGGTGTGCGCTGCATTTGGCTGCAATTGTGCTGCGTAGTGAGCAACGAGTTTTCGAGATATCACCAATGGCAACGGAGATACGTTCAATAGAATATTGAATCCTGAATATGCAGAACTGGAATAACATTGGATTTGTCCTCGACCGGAGTTCACGTAATGAAAACAGGAGCAGGTGCGCTGTATTTGGCAGCAAATGTGGAGTATAATGCGCATCGAATTGTTGACGTGCCACCAATATCAGCGGAGATACGTTTAATTGAATACTGAAGCGTAAATATGCAAAACTGCAATTACAAATGTTTTGGCAGGGACCAGGGTTGACATTGCAAAAACCGGCTGATTGGCGCTGAATTTTGCAGCGAATGAGGAGTACAACGCGCATCGAATTTACGACATACCACCAATATCAGAGGAGATACGATTAATTGCATACTGAAGCCTAAATATCCCAAACACCCAAATACATATGTATCCCAAGTACAGAGTTCACATTGCGTAACCCGGTTGATGTGCGCTGATTTGGCAGCAAATGTACGGTACAACGCGGATCGAATTGTCGAAATATCTCAAATGGAAACGCTGATACGTTCAATTGAATATTTCAGGCAGAATCTGCAAAATTGCAGTAACGCTGTACTTGACAGGGCCCAGACTTGACATGGCGTAAACCGAACGATGTGCGCTGTATTTGGCAGGAAATTTGGAGAAGAACGCGCATCGAATTGTGGACATATTACCAATAACAGCGGAGATGCGTTAAATTGAATATTGAAGCCTGAATATGCAGTACTGATATAACATTGGACTTGACCTCGACCCGACTTGACATAATGCATTCAGGAGCAGGTGCGCTGTATTCAGCAGCAAATGTATAGTATTTCGCGGATTGAACTGTGGACATGTTTCAAATGGAATCAGAGATACGTTCAATTGAATATTTCCGGCAGAATCTCCAAAATGGCAATAACGCTGTATTTGACAGGACACAGCATTGACAATGCGCAAACCGGTTGATGCGCCCTGTATTTGGCAGCAAATGTGGAGTATAACACACATGGCGTTGTCGAGATAGCACCAATGGCAGTGTAGAAACGTTCAATGGAATTTTCGATCCTGAATATGCAGTACTGCAATATCATTGGATTTGAACTAGAACCGAGTTGACATAATGTAAGCTGGTGCAGGTCTGCTGTATTTGGCAGCAAATGTGGAGTATAACGCGCATCGAATTGTCGTGATACCACCAGTAGCAGCGGAGATACGTTCAATAGAATATTTAATGCTTAATTTGCAAATCTGCAGTTGGGGTGGAATTGACGGGGCCCAGAATTGACATAGCAAAAACGGGCAGATTTGTGCTGTATTTGGCAGAAATTGTGGATTATAACGCGAGTCGAATTGTAGATATATCACCAATAGCATGCGTAAATACGTCCAAATGGAAATTGAAGCCGGAATATGCAGAACTGCAATTATAATGTGTTCGAAGGGCAAAGAGTTGACATAGTGCGAACCGGCTGATTTGCGCTGTATCTGGCAGCAAATGAGAAGTACATCTCACGCCTAATCAGCGCCCAATCTCCAATAGCAGCGGTGATACGTTCAAATGAATATTCAATAATGTACCTGTTACGATACATGTAGTATTCTACTTTAACGGGACGAATGTGTTGAAAGTTCTGGGATCTTTGGAGCCGAGATAATTTTATAGGAACACTAAATTTACATTAACGATTCATATTAAAATAGTAATATATTTATTCCATGGACGATTCCTAATATATTCATCGATTCATACTTTCTTCCATACCCGACTCTTAACCGACTCTAAACCGACTGACTAGTTGCCAGTCATCCGTTTTTCGGGAAGCAGTACACACACATACCTCCACACATCGACACTCACATACAAGTATCTCTACTACGCATTTAACCAAGTCCAGCACAGAAAATTACACATATCTCAACAGAATGTAACGCACTGCACGACGCAGCGTCAATGTAAGATACATTGTCGACATTTCGTCAGAATATTGGTGCATCTGAAACAAATTGCCGTCTCAATGGAATCATTTTATTTCAAGATTTACGCTACATTTCTGAATCGTTTTCGCCGGACAAGTCCCTTTCACGTTCTCGCAAAAGCAAGCAGTCAAATTAAGGTACATACTATCAATTAGAATCTAATACATTTTTGTGATCCAACATCGATGGGACGATTTCGCTTCGAAATTTTCGGAGGACCACGTATCCTTCCAACGACGACCGCCGTACGAGCAGCGGATAAGCTTACTTCGCGTCTTAGGTTCCGTCCACCACGTACTCTACTTCTTGATTCTTGGTTGGCAGCTTTCGTGGCTGCTGGCCCGAGAAACTCTTTCCTGACTCGCTTTCTCGTATGTCGCATGTGACGTCTTGCTGTCCGTCGTAGACACTTTTCCGATCTACATACGTTCAACCATTTGCGCGAGACAAGCGCGGCGCTCTGCAGGGTCGGGGGATCCAATCTTCGAAGTATCAAGTGCGAAATCTCCAGTGGTAGTTCGGAAATGATATCTACCTTGCTTGGCACGAACAGACCAACGACGCGTAATAGAGATCTAAAAATCTCCATGTTGCTTCCACTGTTCCGCGAGCACGACTGACGGCCTGACTGAGAATCGAGGCATATATATGTGCTGCTCGTCACGGTGGACTGCGAGTTCCGCTTCCGGGTGAGAGAGCTGGTCAGTTCGCCCGCGTGTGCATGTATTTTCATACGTATATGTCGGGTTTCCATTAGAATTAGGGTTAGGGGCGTCAAACGAATCTTCGTTTGGGTTACACATTGTCGTTATGCAATATAGAAGACATTGACTAGTGCAAATGCGATTATTATAGAATTGGACAAGTAACCGTGGTAATTCGATACTCGAGAAACTAATGACCATGATCCTAGGTTCGATAACGAATCCGCGGTCAACGGGATTATGGATGAACATGCTCACAAAATCTAAGTCGGACTCTTTGTTAAAACGTGGAATATCCACCGAGCGTGCAGACGCTAAGTAACTCGCTAATACGACCTCACGAGAGAATGACATTCCGTCGCGATGATGCTGCAGAGGAAAACTATGATTGGGTGTGTCTAAGGACACGAGATCCTCGGATTCGTCGATTATAGCCTTCGTTTAGAAGGTGCGGGAAAATGGCGTTGCTGATAATTGGTCAATCTCCATATCGGTGGTTAGAAAAAGATGCTAGCCGCTCTCGGGGGAATGTTGCTCGTGGGAGACGGCGTTCGTTGAAAAATAGGTCTCTCCTATCTTCCCGTACCTGGGACAAAGATTGTTTGACTGTCTGAAGGACTTTAGCCAACTAAATCTTAAGATTCATAACGGGCCCTCAGGCTAGCTGAATATGTACTGCGGAGACGCATCGACATCTGGCAATCATCTTACTCGAAGAACAGTGTCTGCGAGAGACGAGAAACGGGACAGAGACCGTTGGAATGTTTACTGTCGCGTGTCGCCAGAAATAATTCTTTTAAGGAGGGGTACAGAATTACTTCATACCTTTGATATACAAAGCGTTCATCCCGTGACCGCGGCTACGTTCGGCGACTGGCTGTCGCCTCGATCCCAAACTCATTATCACAAATCTCGAACAAATACATTCGGATCGAAAGACGACAATTGCTTAATTACGCCTATGATAAAATCTAGATTACGGTGTTAAGGGATTTTCCCCAGGTTCCAAAGGGAAGGCTCCGATGTACTTTCATCTCCGACATATGTATAGCAGTTGTGTGTGAAATAAAGTAAATTATTTATATTTCCGAATCATCTCTTTACCTTGACAATAACACGCATCGAACTGTCAACATACCACCAATACCAGCGGTGATACGTATAATTGAATAGATAAGCCTAAATATGCCAAAGTGCAACTACAATGGATTCGACAGGATACAGAGATGACATTGCGCAAACCGATTGATGTGGGTTGTATGTGACAAATGTGGGGTATAGTGCGCATCGAATTGTTGTCATATCTCCAGTGGAATGGGAGATACGTTCAATTGAATATTTCCGGTAGAATCTCCAAAACGGCAATTACCGTGGATTGGACAGGACACAGAGTTGACATTGTGCAAAACGGTTGATGTGCGCCGTGTTTGGCAGCGAATGAGGAGTATAACGCGCATCGAATTGTCGACATACCACCAATAGCAGCGGAGACACATGCAATTGAATATTTAAGCCTAAATGTGTGAAACCGCAATTATAATGAATTTGGCAGGGGCCTGAGCTGACATACCGCAAACAGGCTGGTGTGCGCTGCATTTGGCTGCAATTGTGCTGCGTAGTGAGCAACGAGTTTTCGAGATATCACCAATGGCAACGGAGATACGTTCAATAGAATATTGAATCCTGAATATGCAGAACTGGAATAACATTGGATTTGTCCTCGACCGGAGTTCACGTAATGAAAACAGGAGCAGGTGCGCTGTATTTGGCAGCAAATGTGGAGTATAATGCGCATCGAATTGTTGACGTGCCACCAATATCAGCGGAGATACGTTTAATTGAATACTGAAGCGTAAATATGCAAAACTGCAATTACAAATGTTTTGGCAGGGACCAGGGTTGACATTGCAAAAACCGGCTGATTGGCGCTGAATTTTGCAGCGAATGAGGAGTACAACGCGCATCGAATTTACGACATACCACCAATATCAGAGGAGATACGATTAATTGCATACTGAAGCCTAAATATCCCAAACACCCAAATACATATGTATCCCAAGTACAGAGTTCACATTGCGTAACCCGGTTGATGTGCGCTGATTTGGCAGCAAATGTACGGTACAACGCGGATCGAATTGTCGAAATATCTCAAATGGAAACGCTGATACGTTCAATTGAATATTTCAGGCAGAATCTGCAAAATTGCAGTAACGCTGTACTTGACAGGGCCCAGACTTGACATGGCGTAAACCGAACGATGTGCGCTGTATTTGGCAGGAAATTTGGAGAAGAACGCGCATCGAATTGTGGACATATTACCAATAACAGCGGAGATGCGTTAAATTGAATATTGAAGCCTGAATATGCAGTACTGATATAACATTGGACTTGACCTCGACCCGACTTGACATAATGCATTCAGGAGCAGGTGCGCTGTATTCAGCAGCAAATGTATAGTATTTCGCGGATTGAACTGTGGACATGTTTCAAATGGAATCAGAGATACGTTCAATTGAATATTTCCGGCAGAATCTCCAAAATGGCAATAACGCTGTATTTGACAGGACACAGCATTGACAATGCGCAAACCGGTTGATGCGCCCTGTATTTAGCAGCAAATGTGGAGTATAACACACATGGCGTTGTCGAGATAGCACCAATGGCAGTGTAGAAACGTTCAATGGAATTTTCGATCCTGAATATGCAGTACTGCAATATGATTGGATTTGAACTAGAACCGAGTTGACATAATGTAAGCTGGTGCAGGTCTGCTATATTTGGCAGCAAATGTGGAGTATAACGCGCGTCGAATTGTAGTGATACCACCAGTAGCAGCGGAGATACGTTCAATAGAATATTTAATGCTTAATTTGCAAATCTGCAGTTGGGGTGGAATTGACGGGGCCCAGAATTGACATAGCAAAAACGGGCAGATTTGTGCTGTATTTGGCAGAAATTGTGGATTATAACGCGAGTCGAATTGTAGATATATCACCGATAGCATGCGTAAATACGTCCAAATGGAAATTGAAGCCGGAATATGCAGAACTGCAATTATAATGTATTCGACAGGGCAAAGAGTTGACATAGTGCGAACCGGCTGATTTGCGCTGTATCTGGCAGCAAATGAGAAGTACATCTCACGCCTAATCAGCGCCCAATCTCCAATAGCAGCGGTGATACGTTCAAATGAATATTCAATAATGTACCTGTTACGATACATGTAGTATTCTACTTTAACGGGACGAATGTGTTGAAAGTTCTGGATCTTTGGAGCCGAGATAATTTTATAGGAACACTAAATTTCCATTAACGATTCATATTAAAATAGTAATATATTTATTCCATGGACGATTCCTAATATATTCATCGATTCATACTTTCTTCCATACCCGACTCTTAACCGACTCTAAACCGACTGACTAGTTTCCAGTCATCCGTTTTTCGGGAAGCAGTACACACACATACCTCCACACATCGACACGCACATACAAGTATCTCTACTACGCATTTAACCAAGTCCAGCACAGAAAATTACACATATCTCAACAGAATGTAACGCACTGCACGACGCAGCGTCAATGTAAGATACATTGTCGACATTTCGTCAGAATATTGGTGCATCTGAAACAAATTGCCGTCTCAATGGAATCATTTTATTTCAAGATTTACGCTACATTTCTGAATCGTTTTCGCCGGACAAGTCCCTTTCACGTTCTCGCAAAAGCAAGCAGTCAAATTAAGGTACATACTATCAATTAGAATCTAATACATTTTTGTGATCCAACATCGATGGGACGATTTCGCTTCGAAATTTTCGGAGGACCACGTATCCTTCCAACGACGACCGCCGTACGAGCAGCGGATAAGCTTACTTCGCGTCTTAGGTTCCGTCCACCACGTACTCTACTTCTTGATTCTTGGTTGGCAGCTTTCGTGGCTGCTGGCCCGAGAAACTCTTTCCTGACTCGCTTTCTCGTATGTCGCATGTGACGTCTTGCTGTCCGTCGTAGACACTTGTCCGATCTACATACGTTCAACCATTTGCGCGAGACAAGCGCGGCGCTCTGCAGGGTCGGGGGATCCAATCTTCGAAGTATCAAGTGCGAAATCTCCAGTGGTAGTTCGGAAATGATATCTACCTTGCTTGGCACGAACAGACCAACGACGCGTAATAGAGATCTAAAAATCTCCATGTTGCTTCCACTGTTCCGCGAGCACGACTGACGGCCTGACTGAGAATCGAGGCATATATATGTGCTGCTCGTCACGGTGGACTGCGAGTTCCGCTTCCGGGTGAGAGAGCTGGTCAGTTCGCCCGCGCGTGCATGTATTTTCATACGTATATGTCGGGTTTCCATTAGAATTAGGGTTAGGGGCGTCAAACGAATCTTCGTTTGGGTTACACATTGTCGTTATGCAATATAGAAGACATTGACTAGTGCAAATGCGATTATTATAGAATTGGACAAGTAACCGTGGTAATTCGATACTCGAGAAACTAATGACCATGATCCTAGGTTCGATAACGAATCCGCGGTCAACGGGATTATGGATGAACATGCTCACAAAATCTAAGTCGGACTCTTTGTTAAAACGTGGAATATCCACCGAGCGTGCAGACGCTAAGTAACTCGCTAATACGACCTCACGAGAGAATGACATTCCGTCGCGATGATGCTGCAGAGGAAAACTATGATTGGGTGTGTCTAAGGACACGAGATCCTCGGAATCGTCGAGGATAGCCTTCGTTTAGAAGGTGCGGGAAAATGGCGTTGCTGCTAATTGGTCAATCTCCAAATCGGTGGTTAGAAAAAGATGCTAGCCGCTCTCGGGGGAATGTTGCTCGTGGGAGACGGCGTTCGTTGAAAAATAGGTCTCTCCTATCTTCCCGTACCTGGGACAAAGATTGTTTGACTGTCTGAAGGACTTTAGCCAACTAAATCTTAAGATTCATAACGGGCCCTCAGGCTAGCTGAATATGTACTGCGGAGACGCATCGACATCTGGCAATCATCTTACTCGAAGAACAGTGTCTGCGAGAGAGGAGACACGGGACAGAGACCGTTGGAATGTTTACTGTCGCGTGTCGCCAGAAATAATTCTTTTAAGGAGGGGTACAGAATTACTTCATACCTTTGATATACAAAGCGTTCATCCCGTGACCGCGGCTACGTTCGGCGACTGGCTGTCGCGTCGATCCCAAACTCATTATCACAAATCTCGAACAAATACAATCGGATCGAAAGACGACAATTGCTTAATTACGCCTATGATAAAATCTAGATTACGGTGTTAAGGGATTTTCCCCAGGTTCCAAAGGGAAGGCTCCTATGTACTTTCATCTCCGACATATGTATAGCAGTTGTGTGTGAAATAAAGTAAATTATTTATATTTCCGAATCATCTCTTTACCTTGACAATAACACGCATCGAACTGTCAACATACCACCAATACCAGCGGTGATACGTATAATTGAATAGATAAGCCAAAGTGCAACTACAATGGATTCGACAGGATACAGAGATGACATTGCGCAAACCGACTGATGTGGGTTGTATGTGACAAATGTGGGGTATAGTGCGCATCGAATTGTTGTCCTATCTCCAGTGGAATGGGAGATACGTTCAACTGATTATTTCCGGTAGAATCTCCAAAACGGCAATTACCGTGGATTGGACAGGACACAGAGTTGACATTGTGCAAAACGGTTGATGTGCGCCGTGTTTGGCAGCGAATGAGGAGTATAACGCGCATCGAATTGTCGACATACCACCAATAGCAGCGGAGACACATGCAATTGAATATTTAAGCCTAAATGTGTGAAACCGCAATTATAATGAATTTGGCAGGGGCCTGAGCTGACATACCGCAAACAGGCTGGTGTGCGCTGCATTTGGCTGCAATTGTGCTGCGTAGTGAGCAACGAGTTTTCGAGATATCACCAATGGCAACGGAGATACGTTCAATAGAATATTGAATCCTGAATATGCAGAACTGGAATAACATTGGATTTGTCCTCGACCGGAGTTCATGTAATGAAAACAGGAGCAGGTGCGCTGTATTTGGCAGCAAATGTGGAGTATAATGCGCATCGAATTGTTGACGTGCCACCAATATCAGCGGAGATACGTTTAATTGAATACTGAAGCCTAAATATGCAAAACTGCAATTACAAATGTTTTGGCAGGGACCAGGGTTGACATTGCAAAAACCGGCTGATTGGCGCTGTCTTTGGCAGCAAATGTACGGTACAACGCGGATCGAATTGTCGAAATATCTCAAATGGAAACGCTGATACGTTCAATTGAATATTTCAGGCAGAATCTGCAAAATTGCAGTAACGCTGTACTTGACAGGGCCCAGACTTGACATGGCGTAAACCGAACGATGTGCGCTGTATTTGGCAGGAAATTTGGAGAAGAACGCGCATCGAATTGTGGACATATTACCAATAACAGCGGAGATGCGTTAAATTGAATATTGAAGCCTGAATATGCAGTACTGATATAACATTGGACTTGACCTCGACCCGACTTGACATAATGCATTCAGGAGCAGGTGCGCTGTATTCAGCAGCAAATGTATAGTATTTCGCGGATTGAACTGTGGACATGTTTCAAATGGAATCAGAGATACGTTCAATTGAATATTTCCGGCAGAATCTCCAAAATGGCAATAACGCTGTATTTGACAGGACACAGCATTGACAATGCGCAAACCGGTTGATGCGCCCTGTATTTGGCAGCAAATGTGGAGTATAACACACATGGCGTTGTCGAGATAGCACCAATGGCAGTGTAGAAACGTACAATGGAATTTTCGATCCTGAATATGCAGTACTGCAATATCATTGGATTTGAACTAGAACCGAGTTGACAGAATGTAAGCTGGTGCAGGTCTGCTGTATTTGGCAGCAAATGTGGAGTATAACGCGCGTCGAATTGTCGTGATACCACCAGTAGCAGCGGAGATACGTTCAATAGAATATTTAATGCTTTATTTGCAAATCTGCAGTTGGGGTGGAATTGACGGGGCCCAGAATTGACATAGCAAAAACGGGCAGATTTGTGCTGTATTTGGCAGAAATTGTGGATCATAACGCGAGTCGAATTGTAGATATATCACCGATAGCATGCGTAAATACGTCCAAATGGAAATTGAAGCCGGAATATGCAGAACTGCAATTATAATGTATTCGACAGGGCAAAGAGTTGACATAGTGCGAACCGGCTGATTTGCGCTGTATCTGGCAGCAAATGAGAAGTACATCTCACGCCTAATCAGCGCCCAATCTCCAATAGCAGCGGTGATACGTTCAAATGAATATTCAATAATGTACCTGTTACGATACATGTAGTATTCTACTTTAACGGGACGAATGTGTTGAAAGTTCTGGATCTTTGGAGCCGAGATAATTTTATAGGAACACTAAATTTCCATTAACGATTCATATTAAAATAGTAATATATTTATTCCATGGACGATTCCTAATATATTCATCGATTCATACTTTCTTCCATACCCGACGCTTAACCGACTCTAAACCGACTGACTAGTTTCCAGTCATCCGTTTTTCGGGAAGCAGTACACACACATACCTCCACACATCGACACGCACATACAAGTATCTCTACTACGCATTTAACCAAGTCCAGCACAGAAAATTACACATATCTCAACAGAATGTAACGCACTGCACGACGCAGCGCCAATGTAAGATACATTGTCGACATTTCGTCAGAATATTGGTGCATCTGAAACAAATTGCCGTCTCAATGGAATCATTTTATTTCAAGATTTACGCTACATTTCTGAATCGTTTTCGCCGGACAAGTCCCTTTCACGTTCTCGCAAAAGCAAGCAGTCAAATTAAGGTACATACTATCAATTAGAATCTAATACATTTTTGTGATCCAACATCGATGGGACGATTTCGCTTCGAAATTTTCGGAGGACCACGTATCCTTCCAACGACGACCGCCTTACGAGCAGCGGATAAGCTTACTTCGCGTCTTAGGTTCCGTCCACCACGTACTCTACTTCTTGATTCTTGGTTGGCAGCTTTCGTGGCTGCTGGCCCGAGAAACTCTTTCCTGACTCGCTTTCTCGTATGTCGCATGTGACGTCTTGCTGTCCGTCGTAGACACTTGTCCGATCTACATACGTTCAACCATTTGCGCGAGACAAGCGCGGCGCTCTGCAGGGTCGGGGGATCCAATCTTCGAAGTATCAAGTGCGAAATCTCCAGTGGTAGTTCGGAAATGATATCTACCTTGCTTGGCACGAACAGACCAACGACGCGTAATAGAGATCTAAAAATCTCCATGTTGCTTCCACTGTTCCGCGAGCACGACTGACGGCCTGACTGAGAATCGAGGCATATATATGTGCTGCTCGTCACGGTGGACTGCGAGTTCCGCTTCCGGGTGAGAGAGCTGGTCAGTTCGCCCGCGTGTGCATGTATTTTCATACGTATATGTCGGGTTTCCATTAGAATTAGGGTTAGGGGCGTCAAACGAATCTTCGTTTGGGTTACACATTGTCGTTATGCAATATAGAAGACATTGACTAGTGCAAATGCGATTATTATAGAATTGGACAAGTAACCGTGGTAATTCGATACTCGAGAAACTAATGACCATGATCCTAGGTTCGATAACGAATCCGCGGTCAACGGGATTATGGATGAACATGCTCACAAAATCTAAGTCGGACTCTTTGTTAAAACGTGGAATATCCACCGAGCGTGCAGACGCTAAGTAACTCGCTAATACGACCTCACGAGAGAATGACATTCCGTCGCGATGATGCTGCAGAGGAAAACTATGATTGGGTGTGTCTAAGGACACGAGATCCTCGGATTCGTCGAGGATAGCCTTCGTTTAGAAGCTGCGGGAAAATGGGGTTGCTGCTAATTGGTCAATCTCCATATCGGTGGTTAGAAAAAGATGCTAGCCGCTCTCGGGGGAATGTTGCTCGTGGGAGACGGCGTTCGTTGAAAAATAGGTCTCTCCTATCTTCCCGTACCTGGGACAAAGATTGTTTGACTGTCTGAAGGACATTAGCCAACTAAATCTTAAGATTCATAACGGGCCCTCAGGCTAGCTGAATATGTACTGCGGAGACGCATCGACATCTGGCAATCATCTTACTCGAAGAACAGTGTCTGCGAGAGACGAGACACGGGACAGAGACCGTTGGAATGTTTACTGTCGCGTGTCGCCAGAAATAATTCTTTTAAGGAGGGGTACAGAATTACTTCATACCTTTGATATACAAAGCGTTCATCCCGTGACCGCGGCTACGTTCGGCGACTGGCTGTCGCCTCGATCCCAAACTCATTATCACAAATCTCGAACAAATACAATCGGATCGAAAGACGACAATTGCTTAATTACGCCTATGATAAAATCTAGATTACGGTGTTAAGGAATTTTCCCCAGGTTCCAAAGGGAAGGCTCCGATGTACTTTCATCTCCGACATATGTATAGCAGTTGTGTGTGAAATAAAGTAAATTATTTATATTTCCGAATCATCTCTTTACCTTGACAATAACACGCATCGAACTGTCAACATACCACCAATACCAGCGGTGATACGTATAATTGAATAGATAAGCCAAAGTGCTACTACAATGGATTCGACAGGATACAGAGATGACATTGCGCAAGCCGATTGATGTGGGTTGTATGTGACAAATGTGGGGTATAGTGCGCATCGAATTGTTGTCATATCTCCAGTGGAATGGGAGATACGTTCAATTGAATATTTCCGGTAGAATCTCCAAAACGGCAATTACCGTGGATTGGACAGGACACAGAGTTGACATTGTGCAAAACGGTTGATGTGCGCCGTGTTTGGCAGCGAATGAGGAGTATAACACGCATCGAATTGTCGACATATCACCAATAGCAGCGGAGATACATGCAATTGAATATTTAAGCCTAAATGTGTGAAACCGCAATTATAATGAATTTGGCAGGGGCCTGAGCTGACATACCGCAAACAGGCTGGTGTGCGCTGCATTTGGCTGCAATTGTGCTGCGTAGTGAGCAACGAGTTTTCGAGATATCACCAATGGCAACGGAGATACGTTCAATAGAATATTGAATCCTGAATATGCAGAACTGGAATAACATTGGATTTGTCCTCGACCGGAGTTCACGTAATGAAAACAGGAGCAGGTGCGCTGTATTTGGCAGCAAATGTGGAGTATAATGCGCATCGAATTGTTGACGTGCCACCAATATCAGCGGAGATACGTTTAATTGAATACTGAAGCCTAAATATGCAAAACTGCAATTACAAATGTTTTGGCAGGGACCGGGGTTGACATTGCAAAAACCGGCTGATTGGCGCTGAATTTTGCAGCGAATGAGGAGTACAACGCGCATCGAATTTACGACATACCACCAATATCAGAGGAGATACGATTAATTGCATACTGAAGCCTAAATATCCCAAACACCCAAATACATATGTATCCCAAGTACAGAGTTGACATTGCGCAACCCGGTTGATGTGCGCTGTCTTTGGCAGCAAATGTACGGTACAACGCGGATCGAATTGTCGAAATATCTCAAATGGAAACGCTGATACGTTCAATTGAATATTTCAGGCAGAATCTGCAAAATTGCAGTAACGCTGTACTTGACAGGGCCCAGACTTGACATGGCGTAAACCGAACGATGTGCGCTGTATTTGGCAGGAAATTTGGAGAAGAACGCGCATCGAATTGTGGACATATTACCAATAACAGCGGAGATGCGTTAAATTGAATATTGAAGCCTGAATATGCAGTACTGATATAACATTGGACTTGACCTCGACCCGACTTGACATAATGCATTCAGGAGCAGGTGCGCTGTATTCAGCAGCAAATGTATAGTATTTCGCGGATTGAACTGTGGACATGTTTCAAATGGAATCAGAGATACGTTCAATTGAATATTTCCGGCAGAATCTCCAAAATGGCAATAACGCTGTATTTGACAGGACACAGCATTGACAATGCGCAAACCGGTTGATGCGCCCTGTATTTGGCAGCAAATGTGGAGTATAACACACATGGCGTTGTCGAGATAGCACCAATGGCAGTGTAGAAACGTTCAATGGAATTTTCGATCCTGAATATGCAGTACTGCAATATCATTGGATTTGAACTAGAACCGAGTTGACATAATGTAAGCTGGTGCAGGTCTGCTGTATTTGGCAGCAAATGTGGAGTATAACGCGCATCGAATTGTCGTGATACCACCAGTAGCAGCGGAGATACGTTCAATAGAATATTTAATGCTTAATTTGCAAATCTGCAGTTGGGGTGGAATTGACGGGGCCCAGAATTGACATAGCAAAAACGGGCAGATTTGTGCTGTATTTGGCAGAAATTGTGGATTATAACGCGAGTCGAATTGTAGATATATCACCAATAGCATGCGTAAATACGTCCAAATGGAAATTGAAGCCGGAATATGCAGAACTGCAATTATAATGTGTTCGAAGGGCAAAGAGTTGACATAGTGCGAACCGGCTGATTTGCGCTGTATCTGGCAGCAAATGAAAAGTACATCTCACGCCTAATCAGCGCCCAATCTCCAATAGCAGCGGTGATACGTTCAAATGAATATTCAATAATGTACCTGTTACGATACATGTAGTATTCTACTTTAACGGGACGAATGTGTTGAAAGTTCTGGGATCTTTGGAGCCGAGATAATTTTATAGGAACACTAAATTTACATTAACGATTCATATTAAAATAGTAATATATTTATTCCATGGACGATTCCTAATATATTCATCGATTCATACTTTCTTCCATACCCGACTCTTAACCGACTCTAAACCGACTGACTAGTTTCCAGTCATCCGTTTTTCGGGAAGCAGTACACACACATACCTCCACACATCGACACTCACATACAAGTATCTCTACTATGCATTTAACCAAGTCCAGCACAGAAAATTACACATATCTCAACAGAATGTAACGCACTGCACGACGCAGCGTCAATGTAAGATACATTGTCGACATTTCGTCAGAATATTGGTGCATCTGAAACAAATTGCCGTCTCAATGGAATCATTTTATTTCAAGATTTACGCTACATTTCTGAATCGTTTTCGCCGGACAAGTCCCTTTCACGTTCTCGCAAAAGCAAGCAGTCAAATTAAGGTACATACTATCAATTAGAATCTAATACATTTTTGTGATCCAACATCGATGGGACGATTTCGCTTCGAAATTTTCGGAGGACCACGTATCCTTCCAACGACGACCGCCGTACGAGCAGCGGATAAGCTTACTTCGCGTCTTAGGTTCCGTCCACCACGTACTCTACTTCTTGATTCTTGGTTGGCAGCTTTCGTGGCTGCTGGCCCGAGAAACTCTTTCCTGACTCGCTTTCTCGTATGTCGCATGTGACGTCTTGCTGTCCGTCGTAGACACTTGTCCGATCTACATACGTTCAACCATTTGCGCGAGACAAGCGCGGCGCTCTGCAGGGTCGGGGGATCCAATCTTCGAAGTATCAAGTGCGAAATCTCCAGTGGTAGTTCGGAAATGATATCTACCTTGCTTGGCACGAACAGACCAACGACGCGTAATAGAGATCTAAAAATCTCCATGTTGCTTCCACTGATCCGCGAGCACGACTGACGGCCTGACTGAGAATCGAGGCATATATATGTGCTGCTCGTCACGGTGGACTGCGAGTTCCGCTTCCGGGTGAGAGAGCTGGTCAGTTCGCCCGCGTGTGCATGTATTTTCATACGTATATGTCGGGTTTCCATTAGAATTAGGGTTAGGGGCGTCAAACGAATCTTCGTTTGGGTTACACATTGTCGTTATGCAATATAGATGACATTGACTAGTGCAAATGCGATTATTATAGAATTGGACAAGTAACCGTGGTAATTCGATACTCGAGAAACTAATGACCATGATCCTAGGTTCGATAACGAATCCGCGGTCAGCGGGATTATGGATGAACATGCTCACAAAATCTAAGTCGGACTCTTTGTTAAAACGTGGAATATCCACCGAGCGTGCAGACGCTAAGTAACTCGCTAATACGACCTCACGAGAGAATGACATTCCGTCGCGATGATGCTGCAGAGGAAAACTATGATTGGGTGTGTCTAAGGACACGAGATCCTCGGATTCGTCGAGGATAGCCTTCGTTTAGAAGGTGCGGGAAAATGGCGTTGCTGCTAATTGGTCAATCTCCATATCGGTGGTTAGAAAAAGATGCTAGCCGCTCTCGGGGGAATGTTGCTCGTGGGAGACGGCGTTCGTTGAAAAATAGGTCTGTCCTATCTTCCCGTACCTGGGACAAAGATTGTTTGACTGTCTGAAGGACTTTAGCCAACTAAATCTTAAGATTCATAACGGGCCCTCAGGCTAGCTGAATATGTACTGCGGAGACGCATCAACATCTGGCAATCATCTTACTCGAAGAACAGTGTCTGCGAGAGACGAGACACGGGACAGAGACCGTTGGAATGTTTACTGTCGCGTGTCGCCAGAAATAATTCTTTTAAGGAGGCGTACAGAATTTGTTAAGGAAATCAGAGGATTTGGAAATACAAATAACTGACTTTATTTCACACACAACAGCTATACATCTATATTACACTCTGAAGAACGTCTTGCACGCACGCTTGTCGCCAACCGACTCTTCCAGATGCTTCTTTACGACGACTTTGTCTCAACTCAGACCAGGACACCCTCTAACGCTTACACACACACTCTCATGTACAGTGTAAATGTATCACTTTCCTAACACGCCTCCTTACATTTATACTGTACACTTAATTTTATTTACATTTCTCTTATTTTACATTCATCCATGACCTAAACCTTTCAAATTTCTCTCTACACAGTGCCTTCGTAAAAATATCCGCAGTGTTTTCTTCTGTACTTACTTTTATTATGTTTATCTTATTTTCCTTTACGTACTCGTGAACGTAGTGGTAATGAACTTCAATGTGTTTCGAATTTTTTGTAAAATTTCCGTACTTTGCTATACTCATTACTCCAGAGTTATCCTCATAAATTTTTACAGGGTTATCGTCTAGATTTACATCGAAGATTTTTATTAATTCTCTGATAGCCATTACTTCGCTCACCGCTTCCGATAGAGCTACATACTCTGCATACGTTGAGGCTTTTGTCACACACCTTTGTTTTTTAGACTTCCATCCAATTACATTTCCATACAATCTAATTACATACCCAGAAGTCGATTTCCTATCTATATGATCTCCTGCCCAATCGGCGTCCACATAACAGTCTATCGTTTCGCATTTTTCATTTCTTTTATAATGTAGCCCTAAATCTCTAGTCCGGTACAAATATTTCAGTATTCGCAAAGCATATTTAAAATGTGTCTCGTTACAACAATCTTGAAATCTACTCAGATAATTCACACTATAACTTATATCGGGTCTGGTATTTACACTAATATACAGCAATGCGCCAATTAAATTCTTGTATCCAATGTCCTCTCTATTTATATCAGCTTTTTCAATTTTTAAGTTGGTCTCCATAGGTGTACAATACAATTTGCTATTATGTAATTTATATTTGTTTACTAATGATTCTATGTATTTCTTTTGGCTTAATCTCATTTCCTTTTTTAAATAATCATAGTCTATATTTATTCCAAGATATTCTTTTACTTCACCTAAATCTTTCATTTCAAATTTATCAGTTAATAATTTTTTTACACTTTGTATCTTCCCTTTGTTTTTACTACAAATCAGCAAATCGTCTACGTATATTAACAAATAAACAACATTTTCTCCCTCTCCATAAGTATATAAGCACAATTCTACATTATTCTTCTTAAAACCTAATCTCGTCACATACCTATCAAAACACTCATACCAGTCCCTCGGACTTTCCTTTAACCCATAAAGCGCTTTCGATAATTTACAAACTCTATTCGTTCCGTCCGCATATCTCTTTGGTTGATTTACATATACCTCCGAGGTTACTTCACCATTTAAAAAGGCAGTTTCTACATCCATTTGCTCAATTATTAATCCATTTTGACAACAATATGATAACAATATTTTAAAGGTCTGATTACTCGCTACTGGAGAATATATGTCATCGGCTACGTTTCTTTGTTGAAACCCCCTTACTACTAATCTAGCCTTATACCTGTCCTTTGATTTTTTCGTGTAAACCCATTTTACATCTAATACTTCTTTGCCTTTTACCCTTTCTACCAATTTCCAAGTTTTATTCTTATAGAGACATTCTATTTCCTTATCCATAGCCTGTTTCCAATCTTCATTATTTTCGCAACAAATCGCCTCCTCAAATGTACGAGGGATATCTATTTTACAATAATTTGCATGAATCTCGCGAATATTTTCCTTTTCTGGATACCTTACTGGAGTTTTCTTAATACTGAATGTATTACTGAATACTTAATGTTTGAGCTTTCAGTACTACTATCATTTTCATCTTCCCTACCTTCTAACTCTTCCTTATCCATACCATCCAATGAATAATTATCTTCGCTATCATTTCTATCTGCCTCTTATGAATTTTCCTCATAACCGATACATTTAGTGTCTGTCTCTATGACCTCTACATGTCTACCTATTGTTATTTTCCCACCTAATAAGACTCTGTATCCTACTTCACTATATCCTAATAGAATTCCCATATCTGCCTTCTTGTCCCATTTGGAAACTCTTTTTTGTTCTGGCCTTCTTACAAAAACTTTACTTCCATATAGATGTAGATTTTTAACACTTGGTTTTCTCCCGAAAAATATTTCAAAAGGTGTCTTTCTCTCTATAGTATTCGCTAATATTCGATTTTTCAAGTATACCGCTGTACAAACTATTTCCGGCCAGTACTTTTTATGTACTTTCGCTTCCGCTAACAAGCAACGCGCCATGTCCATCACTGTTCTATTATACCTTTCCGCTGTCCCGTTTAATTCATGTACGTATGTTGGACAATTATTTATTCTTATACCTTTATCCCTAGCAAATTTATAAATTCGATTATTTAAATATTCTTTACCATTATCGCATCTTAATATTTTTAACCTCTTGCCCGTTAAATTTTCGGCTTCATTTACGAACTGTACGAAAGAATCAAAGACCTCATCCTTTGATTTTATACAATAGATCCTAGCTATTTTACTATAATCATCGATAAATGAAATAAAATATTTTTCTCCATTCAATCCGGTAGTCTTAAAGGGACCACATACGTCCGTATGAATAATTTCCATTATTTCCCTAGCCTTAGTTCGATTATTTTTGAAAGGTAAGTTATGCATTTTGCTTTCTATACACACCCTACATTTCAAAAGTTCCTTTTCAAACTCATTCGGTATGCCAGTCACTAGCTGCTCTTTACCCAAAATCTTTAAGTATTTAAAATTTACGTGTCCTAGCATCCTATGCCATCTTTCCTTTTTACTCATACCACTACGTTCGGCGCTGTTTACTAAGTGCTTCTTCCCTTTCAATATACTTTTTATTCTATATGTCCCATTCTCTTTGAACGCGACAGCTGTAAGTTTATTATCCTCATCTATTACTTTCGCAATATTTCCTTTGGAAATAACCGTATTCTTATTGTCTGTTAGTTTACCTAAACTAATCAAATTTGCGGACATTTCTTTCGCGTAAAATACTTTCCTCATATTTATTTTATTTTGTTTTCCGAAAGCTTCAAAATAACTTATAACATTCCCAACTTTTGTCGCTTTTATCGGTCTATTATCGCCTAAATATATATTTACCGGTTCTTTTAGGTCGATAGATTTATCAAAATAATTTATGTCATTAATTATGTGATCGGTACAACCGCTATCTAATAGCCACATTATTTCCTTCTCACTTATCTCATTCGTCTCGCTGTTGTGTGCTGCGTGCGCCGTTGCTATCCATGTGCCTGCTCTTGAGTTTCCATGCTCACCCGTGCCGGTTGTTGATTGACGATGGAAGTTTCCACGTCCCCTGCTCGTATTGCCTTTGTATCCTTGTCCTCTGCTGCGACCACGTGTTGGCCCATGCCTATAGCCGTTACTGCTTCCCGCTTGGACGCCATTTTGACACTCTCTCGCAAAGTGTCCTAATCTCCCACATTTGAAGCATCCTTCCTTTTTTGCAGAAAAGGCGTTGGTTCGCCTTTCTCCACGATTGGACTTATTTTTCTTCTCCGCCATTTCAATTTTATTTTTCACATACGCTACCGTTTGATCCTCTTCTTTCAATGCATCTATTATGTCCGCTATGTAGCTGTATTCTTCGGGTAACGTATTCAGCATGTAATTTAGTTTTTCCCTCTCACTCACTTGTGCGCCCGCACTTTTTAATTCATTTGTTAATTTTTCGAAATCTCTGAAAAACGATGCTGAATCACCGTAGTTATCCAGTCTTATCTTTTCCAATCTCCTTCTGCACACAATCTGTAGTGCCGTCGACTCTTTCAAGTACATTTCATCGAACTTTTTTACTATTTCATACGCCGTTTTTTCTTCCCTAACATACTCCAATTGTCCATTCGATATTGCACTATAAATTATATTTATTGCTTTCAAATCCTTTTTGTCCCAGTCTTCATTGTCTCTTTCGTTCTTCATTCTTGTTATAACAATATCACATTCCTTATACTTGAGAAACATCGTAATTCTTTGCTTCCACATTCCATAATCCTCACCATCGAATTTAGGTATCATGATTTCCGATCTCTCCATTTTAATTGATTCCTTATATCTTACTCAAGCGTTCCCACGTGCTCGAAGTATATCTTTTCTCTTCTTTCTTTGAACGTTTCTTCCATTATTGAAACTCACTCGAACTAACTCGCAAGATTGAAAAAACACGCACTAAATATCTTGCAAAACTATAAACCACGCTCTGCTACCATGTGAAGGAAATCAGAGGATTTGGAAATACAAATAACTGACTTTATTTCACACACAACAGCTATACATCTATATTACACTCTGAAGAACGTCTTGCACGCACGCTTGTCGCCAACCGACTCTTCCAGATGCTTCTTTACGACGACTTTGTCTCAACTCAGACCAGGACACCCTCTAACGCTTACACACACACTCTCATGTACAGTGTAAATGTATCACTTTCCTAACAGAATTACTTCATACCTTTGATATACAAAGCGTTCATCCCGTGACCGCGGCTACGTTCGGCGACTGGCTGTCGCCTCGATCCCAAACTCATTATCACAAATCTCGAACAAATACAATCGGATCGAAAGACGACAATTGCTTAATTACGCCTATGATAAAATCTAGATTACGGTGTTAAGGGATTTTCCCCAGGTTCCAAAGGGAAGGCTCCGATGTACTTTCATCTCCGACATATGTATAGCAGTTGTGTGTGAAATAAAGTAAATTATTTATATTTCCGAATCATCTCTTTACAATAACACGCATCGAACTGTCAACATACCACCAATACCAGCGGTGATACGTATAATTGAATAGATAAGCCTAAATATGCCAAAGTGCAACTACAATGGATTCGACAGGATACAGAGATGACATTGCGCAAACCGATTGATGTGGGTTGTATGTGACAAATGTGGGGTATAGTGCGCATCGAATTGTTGTCATATCTCCAGTGGAATGGGAGATACGTTCAATTGAATATTTCCGGTAGAATCTCCAAAACGGCAATTACCGTGGATTGGACAGGACACAGAGTTGACATTGTGCAAAACGGTTGATGTGCGCCGTGTTTGGCAGCGAATGAGGAGTATAACGCGCATCGAATTGTCGACATACCACCAATAGCAGCGGAGACACATGCAATTGAATATTTAAGCCTAAATGTGTGAAACCGCAATTATAATGAATTTGGCAGGGGCCTGAGCTGACATACCACAAACAGGCTGGTGTGCGCTGCATTTGGCTGCAATTGTGCTGCGTAGTGAGCAACGAGTTTTCGAGATATCACCAATGGCAACGGAGATACGTTCAATAGAATATTGAATCCTGAATATGCAGAACTGGAATAACATTGGATTTGTCCTCGACCGGAGTTCACGTAATGAAAACAGGAGCAGGTGCGCTGTATTTGGCAGCAAATGTGGAGTATAATGCGCATCGAATTGTTGACGTGCCACCAATATCAGCGGAGATACGTTTAATTGAATACTGAAGCCTAAATATGCAAAACTGCAATTACAAATGTTTTGGCAGGGACCAGGGTTGACATTGCAAAAACCGGCTGATTGGCGCTGAATTTTGCAGCGAATGAGGAGTACAACGCGCATCGAATTTACGACATACCACCAATATCAGAGGAGATACGATTAATTGCATACTGAAGCCTAAATATCCCAAACACCCAAATACATATGTATCCCAAGTACAGAGTTGACATTGCGCAACCCGGTTGATGTGCGCTGTCTTTCTCAGCAAATGTACGGTACAACGCGGATCGAATTGTCGAAATATCTCAAATGGAAACGCTGATACGTTCAATTGAATATTTCAGGCAGAATCTGCAAAATTGCGGTAACGCTATACTTGACAGGGCCCAGACTTGACATGGCGTAAACCGAACGATGTGCGCTGTATTTGGCAGGAAATTTGGAGAAGAACGCGCATCGAATTGTGGACATATTACCAATAACAGCGGAGATGCGTTAAATTGAATATTGAAGCCTGAATATGCAGTACTGATATAACATTGGACTTGACCTCGACCCGACTTGACATAATGCATTCAGGAGCAGATGCGCTGTATTCAGCAGCAAATGTATAGTATTTCGCGGATTGAACTGTGGACATGTTTCAAATGGAATCAGAGATACGTTCAATTGAATATTTCCGGCAGAATCACCAAAATGGCAATAACGCTGTATTTGACAGGACACAGCATTGACAATGCGCAAACCGGTTGATGCGCCCTGTATTTGGCAGCAAATGTGGAGTATAACACACATGGCGTTGTCGAGATAGCACCAATGGCAGTGTAGAAACGTTCAATGGAATTTTCGATCCTGAATATGCAGTACTGCAATATCATTGGATTTGAACTAGAACCGAGTTGACATAATGTAAGCTGGTGCAGGTCTGCTGTATTTGGCAGCAAATGTGGAGTATAACGCGCATCGAATTGTCGTGATACCACCAGTAGCAGCGGAGATACGTTCAATAGAATATTTAATGCTTAATTTGCAAATCTGCAGTTGGGGTGGAATTGACGGGGCCCAGAATTGACATAGCAAAAACGGGCAGATTTGCGCTGTATCTGGCAGCAAATGAGAAGTACATCTCACGCCTAATCAGCGCCCAATCTCCAATAGCAGCGGTGATACGTTCAAATGAATATTCAATAATGTAAATGTTACGATACATGTAGTATTCTACTTTAACGGGACGAATGTGTTGAAAGTTCTGGATCTTTGGAGCCGAGATAATTTTATAGGAACACTAAATTTACATTAACGATTCATATTAAAATAGTAATATATTTATTCCATGGACGATTCCTAATATATTCATCGATTCATACTTTCTTCCATACCCGACTCTTAACCGACTCTAAACCGACTGACTAGTTTCCAGTCATCCGTTTTTCGGGAAGCAGTACACACACAACCCTCCACACATCGACACGCACATACAAGTATCTCTACTACGCATTTAACCAAGTCCAGCACAGAAAATTACACATATCTCAACAGAATGTAACGCACTGCACGACGCAGCGTCAATGTAAGATACATTGTCGACATTTCGTCAGAATATTGGTGCATCTGAAACAAATTGCCGTCTCAATGGAATCATTTTATTTCAAGATTTACGCTACATTTCTGAATCGTTTTCGCCGGACAAGTCCCTTTCACGTTCTCGCAAAAGCAAGCAGTCAAATTAAGGTACATACTATCAATTAGAATCCAATACATTTTTGTGATCCAACATCGATGGGACGATTTCGCTTCGAAATTTTCGGAGGACCACGTATCCTTCCAACGACGACCGCCGTACGAGCAGCGGATAAGCTTACTTCGCGTCTTAGGTTCCGTCCACCACGTACTCTACTTCTTGATTCTTGGTTGGCAGCTTTCGTGGCTGCTGGCCCGAGAAACTCTTTCCTGACTCGCTTTCTCGTATGTCGCATGTGACGTCTTGCTGTCCGTCGTAGACACTTGTCCGATCTACATACGTTCAACCATTTGCGCGAGACAAGCGCGGCGCTCTGCAGGGTCGGGGGATCCAATCTTCGAAGTATCAAGTGCGAAATCTCCAGTGGTAGTTCGGAAATGATATCTACCTTGCTTGGCACGAACAGACCAACGACGCGTAATAGAGATCTAAAAATCTCCATGTTGCTTCCACTGTTCCGCGAGCACGACTGACGGCCTGACTGAGAATCGAGGCATATATATGTGCTGCTCGTCACGGTGGACTGCGAGTTCCGCTTCCGGGTGAGAGAGCTGGTCAGTTCGCCCGCGCGTACATGTATTTTCATACGTATATGTCGGGTTTCCATTAGAATTAGGGTTAGGGGCGTCAAACGAATCTTCGTTTGGGTTACACATTGTCGTTATGCAATATAGAAGACATTGACTAGTGCAAATGCGATTATTATAGAATTGGACAAGTAACCGTGGTAATTCGATACTCGAGAAACTAATGACCATGATCCTAGGTTCGATAACGAATCCGCGGTCAACGGGATTATGGATGAACATGCTCACAAAATCTAAGTCGGACTCTTTGTTAAAACGTGGAATATCCACCGAGCGTGCAGACGCTAAGTAACTCGCTAATACGACATCACGAGAGAATGACATTCCGTCGCGATGATACTGCAGAGGAAAACTATGATTGGGTGTGTCTAAGGACACGAGATCCTCGGATTCGTCGAGGATAGCCTTCGTTTAGTAGGTGCGGGAAAATGGCGTTGCTGCTAATTGGTCAATCTCCATATCGGTGGTTAGAAAAAGATGCTAGCCGCTCTCGGGGAATGTTGCTCGTGGGAGACGGCGTTCGTTGAAAAATAGGTCTCTCCTATCTTCCCGTACCTGGGACAAAGATTGTTTGACTGTCTGAAGGACTTTAGCCAACTAAATCTTAAGATTCATAACGGGCCCTCAGGCTAGCTGAATATGTACTGCGGAGACGCATCGACATCTGGCAATCATCTTACTCGAAGAACAGTGTCTGCGAGAGACGAGACACGGGACAGAGACCGTTGGAATGTTTACTGTCGCGTGTCGCCAGAAATAATTCTTTTAAGGAGGGGTACAGAATTACTTCATACCTTTGATATACAAAGCGTTCATCCCGTGACCGCGGCTACGTTCGGCGACTGGCTGTCGCCTCGATCCCAAACTCATTATCACAAATCTCGAACAAATACATTCGGATCGAAAGACGACAATTGCTTAATTACGCCTATGATAAAATCTAGATTACGGTGTTAAGGGATTTTCCCCAGGTTCCAAAGGGAAGGCTCCGATGTACTTTCATCTCCGACATATGTATAGCAGTTGTGTGTGAAATAAAGTAAATTATTTATATTTCCGAATCATCTCTTTACCTTGACAATAACACGCATCGAACTGTCATCATACCACCAATACCAGCGGTGATACGTATAATTGAATAGATAAGCCTAAATATGCCAAAGTGCAACTACAATGGATTCGACAGGATACAGAGATGACATTGCGCAAACCGATTGATGTGGGTTGTATGTGACAAATGTGGGGTATAGTGCGCATCGAATTGTTGTCATATCTCCAGTGGAATGGGAGATACGTTCAATTGAATATATCCGGTAGAATCTCCAAAACGGCAATTACCGTGGATTGGACAGGACACAGAGTTGACATTGTGCAAAACGGTTGATGTGCGCCGTGTTTGGCAGCGAATGAGGGGTATAACGCGCATCGAACTGTCGACATATCACCAATAGCAGCGGAGATACATGCAATTGAATATTTAAGCCTAAATGTGTGAAACCGCAATTATAATGAATTTGGCAGGGGCCTGAGCTGACATACCGCAAACAGGCTGGTGTGCGCTGCATTTGGCTGCAATTGTGCTGCATAGTGAGCAACGAGTTTTCGAGATATCACCAATGGCAACGGAGATACGTTCAATAGAATATTGAATCCTGAATATGCAGAACTGGAATAACATTGGATTTGTCCTCGACCGGAGTTCACGTAATGAAAACAGGAGCAGGTGCGCTGTATTTGGCAGCAAATGTGGAGTATAATGCGCATCGAATTGTTGACGTGCCACCAATATCAACGGAGATACGTTTAATTGAATACTGAAGCCTAAATATGCAAAACTGCAATTACAAATGTTTTGGCAGGGACCAGGGTTGACATTGCAAAAACCGGCTGATTGGCGCTGAATTTTGCAGCGAATGAGGAGTACAACGCGCATCGAATTTACGACATACCACCAATATCAGAGGAGATACGATTAATTGCATACTGAAGCCTAAATATCCCAAACACAGAAATACATATGTATCCCAAGTACAGAGTTGACATTGCGCAACCCGGATGATGTGCGCTGTCTTTGGCAGCAAATGTACGGTACAATGCGGATCGAATTGTCGAAATATCTCAAATGGAAACGCTGATACGTTCAATTGAATATTTCAGGCAGAATCTGCAAAATTGCAGTAACGCTGTACTTGACAGGGCCCAGACTTGACATGGCGTAAACCGAACGATGTGCGCTGTATTTGGCAGGAAATTTGGAGAAGAACGCGCATCGAATTGTGGACATATTACCAATAACAGCGGAGATGCGTTAAATTGAATATTGAAGCCTGAATATGCAGTACTGATATAACATTGGACTTGACCTCGACCCGACTTGACATAATGCATTCAGGAGCAGGTGCGCTGTATTCAGCAGCAAATGTATAGTATTCCGCGGATTGAACTGTGGACATGTTTCAAATGGAATCAGAGATACGTTCAATTGAATATTTCCGTCAGAATCTCCAAAATGGCAATAACGCTGTACTTGACAGGGCGCAGACTTGACATGGCGTAAACCGGTTGATGCGCCCTGTATTTGGCAGCAAATGTGGAGTATAACACACCTGGCGTTGTCGAGATAGCACCAATGGCAGTGTAGAAACGTTCAATGGAATTTTCGATCCCTAATATGCAGTACTGCAATATCATTGGATTTGAACTAGAACCGAGTTGACATAATGTAAACTGGTGCAGGTCTGCTGTTTGTGGCAGCAAATGTGGAGTATAACGCGCGTCGAATTGTCGTGATACCACCAGTAGCAGCGGAGATACGTTCAATAGAATATTTAATGCTTAATTTGCAAATCTGCAGTTGGGGTGGAATTGACGGGGCCCAGAATTGACATAGCAAAAACGGACAGATTTGTGCTGTATTTGGCAGAAATTGTGGATTATAACGCGTGTCGAATTGTAGATATATCACCGATAGCATGCGTAAATACGTCCAAATGGAAATTGAACCCGGAATATGCAGAACTGCAATTATAATGTATTCGACAGGGCAAAGAGTTGACATAGTGCGAACCGGCTGATTTGCGCTGTATCTGGCAGCAAATGAGAAGTACATCTCACGCCTAATCAGCGCCCAATCTCCAATAGCAGCGGTGATACGTTCAAATGAATATTCAATAATGTACCTGTTACGATACATGTAGTATTCTACTTTAACGGGACGAATGTGTTGAAAGTTCTGGATCTTTGGAGCCGAGATAATTTTAAAGGAACACTAAATTTACATTAACGATTCATATTAAAATAGTAATATATTTATTCCATGGACGATTCCTAATATATTTGTCGGAGATGAAAGGACATCGGAGTCCTCCCTTTGGAACCCCGGGAAAATCCCTTAACACCGTAGTCTAGATTCTATCATAGGCGTAATTAAACAATTGTCGTCTTTCGATCCGATTGTATTTGTTCAAGATTTGTGATAATGAGCTTGGGCTCGAGGCGATAGCCAGTCGCCGAACGTAGCCGCGGTCAAGGGATGAACGTTTTGCCTAACAAAGGTATGAAGTAATTCTATAGCTCTCCTTAAAAGAAATATCTCTGGCGACACATGACAGTAAACATTCCAACGGTCTCTGTCCCGTGGCCACACGCAGTTCCTATTCTTCGAGAAAGATGATTGCCAGATGTCGATGTCTCTCCACAGTACGTGATCAGCTAGCCCGAGGGCCGTTATAAACACTAATATCTAGTTACCTAACGTCCTTCGAACAGATAAACAGTCTTTGTCCCAACTACGGGAAGATAGGGGAGATCTATTTCTTTCAACGAACGGCGTCTCCCACTAGCAACTTTCCCTCGAGGGCGGCTAGCATCTTTTTCTAACCACCGATATGGAGATTGACCAATTAGCAGCAACGCCAATTTCCCTCACCTTCTAAACGAAGGCTATCCTCGACGAATCCAAGAATCTCGTGTCCTTAGACACACCCCATCATAGTTTTCCTCTGCAGCATAATCGCGAAGGAAAGTCATTCTCTCTGGTGAAGTCGTATTAGCGAGTTACGTAACGTCTGCACGCTCGGTGGATATTCCACGTTTTAGCAAAGAGTCCGACTTAGATTTTGTGAGCATGTTCATCCACCATCCCGTTGACCGCGGATTCGTTATTGAGCCTAGGATCATTGTCATTAGTTTCTCGAGTATCTAATTACCACGGTTCCTTGTCCAATCCTATAATAATCGTATCTGCACTAGTCAATGTCTTCTCTATTGCTTATCGACAATGCGTAAACCAAACGACGATTCGTTTCACGCCCCTAATCCTAATTGCAATGTAAACCCGACATATTCATCGATTCATACTTTCTTCCATACCCGACTCTTAACCGACTCTAAACCGACTGACTAGTTTCCAGTCATCCGTTTTTCGGGAAGCAGTACACACACATACCTCCACACATCGACACGCACATACAAGTATCTCTACTACGCATTTAACCAAGTCCAGCACAGAAAATTACACATATCTCAACAGAATGTAACGCACTGCACGACGCAGCGTCAATGTAAGATACATTGTCGACATTTCGTCAGAATATTGGTGCATCTGAAACAAATTGCCGTCTCAATGGAATCATTTTATTTCAAGATTTACGCTACATTTCTGAATCGTTTTCGCCGGACAAGTCCCTTTCACGTTCTCGCAAAAGCAAGCAGTCAAATTAAGGTACATACTATCAATTAGAATCTAATACATTTTTGTGATCCAACATCGATGGGACGATTTCGCTTCGAAATTTTCGGAGGACCACGTATCCTTCCAACGACGACCGCCTTACGAGCAGCGGATAAGCTTACTTCGCGTCTTAGGTTCCGTCCACCACGTACTCTACTTCTTGATTCTTGGTTGGCAGCTTTCGTGGCTGCTGGCCCGAGAAACTCTTTCCTGACTCGCTTTCTCGTATGTCGCATGTGACGTCTTGCTGTCCGTCGTAGACACTTGTCCGATCTACATACGTTCAACCATTTGCGCGAGACAAGCGCGGCGCTCTGCAGGGTCGGGGGATCCAATCTTCGAAGTATCAAGTGCGAAATCTCCAGTGGTAGTTCGGAAATGATATCTACCTTGCTTGGCACGAACAGACCAACGACGCGTAATAGAGATCTAAAAATCTCCATGTTGCTTCCACTGTTCCGCGAGCACGACTGACGGCCTGACTGAGAATCGAGGCATATATATGTGCTGCTCGTCACGGTGGACTGCGAGTTCCGCTTCCGGGTGAGAGAGCTGGTCAGTTCGCCCGCGTGTGCATGTATTTTCATACGTATATGTCGGGTTTCCATTAGAATTAGGGTTAGGGGCGTCAAACGAATCTTCGTTTGGGTTACACATTGTCGTTATGCAATATAGAAGACATTGACTAGTGCAAATGCGATTATTATAGAATTGGACAAGTAACCGTGGTAATTCGATACTCGAGAAACTAATGACCATGATCCTAGGTTCGATAACGAATCCGCGGTCAACGGGATTATGGATGAACATGCTCACAAAATCTAAGTCGGACTCTTTGTTAAAACGTGGAATATCCACCGAGCGTGCAGACGCTAAGTAACTCGCTAATACGACCTCACGAGAGAATGACATTCCGTCGCGATGATGCTGCAGAGGAAAACTATGATTGGGTGTGTCTAAGGACACGAGATCCTCGGATTCGTCGAGGATAGCCTTCGTTTAGAAGGTGCGGGAAAATGGCGTTGCTGCTAATTGGTCAATCTCCATATCGGTGGTTAGAAAAAGATGCTAGCCGCTCTCGGGGGAATGTTGCTCGTGGGAGACGGCGTTCGTTGAAAAATAGGTCTCTCCTATCTTCCCGTACCTGGGACAAAGATTGTTTGACTGTCTGAAGGACTTTAGCCAACTAAATCTTAAGATTCATAACGGGCCCTCAGGCTAGCTGAATATGTACTGCGGAGACGCATCGACATCTGGCAATCATCTTACTCGAAGAACAGTGTCTGCGAGAGACGAGACACGGGACAGAGACCGTTGGAATGTTTACTGTCGCGTGTCGCCAGAAATAATTCTTTTAAGGAGGGGTACAGAATTACTTCATACCTTTGATATACAAAGCGTTCATCCCGTGACCGCGGCTACGTTCGGCGACTGGCTGTCGCCTCGATCCCAAACTCATTATCACAAATCTCGAACAAATACAATCGGATCGAAAGACGACAATTGCTTAATTACGCCTATGATAAAATCTAGATTACGGTGTTAAGGGATTTTCCCCAGGTTCCAAAGGGAAGGCTCCGATGTACTTTCATCTCCGACATATGTATAGCAGTTGTGTGTGAAATAAAGTAAATTATTTATATTTCCGAATCATCTCTTTACCTTGACAATAACACGCATCGAACTGTCAACATACCGACCAATACCAGCGGTGATACGTATAATTGAATAGATAAGCCTAAATATGCCAAAGTGCTACTACAATGGATTCGACAGGATACAGAGATGACATTGCGCAAACCGATTGATGTGGGTTGTATGTGACAAATGTGGGGTATAGTGCGCATCGAATTGTTGTCATATCTCCAGTGGAATTGGAGATACGTTCAATTGAATATTTCCGGTAGAATCTCCAAAACGGCAATTACCGTGGATTGGACAGGACACAGAGTTGACATTGTGCAAAACGGTTGATGTGCGCCGTGTTTGGCAGCGAATGAGGGGTATAACGCGCATCGAATTGTCGACATATCACCAATAGCAGCGGAGATACATGCAATTGAATATTTAAGCCTAAATGTGTGAAACCGCAATTATAATGAATTTGGCAGGGGCCTGAGCTGACATACCGCAAACAGGCTGGTGTGCGCTGCATTTGGCTGCAATTGTGCTGCATAGTGAGCAACGAGTTTTCGAGATATCACCAATGGCAACGGAGATACGTTCAATAGAATATTGAATCCTGAATATGCAGAACTGGAATAACATTGGATTTGTCCTCGACCGGAGTTCACGTAATGAAAACAGGAGCAGGTGCGCTGTATTTGGCAGCAAATGTGGAGTATAATGCGCATCGAATTGTTGACGTGCCACCAATATCAGCGGAGATACGTTTAATTGAATACTGAAGCCTAAATATGCAAAACTGCAATTACAAATGTTTTGGCAGGGACCAGGGTTGACATTGCAAAAACCGGCTGATTGGCGCTGAATTTTGCAGCGAATGAGGAGTACAACGCGCATCGAATTTACGACATACCACCAATATCAGAGGAGATACGATTAATTGCATACTGAAGCCTAAATATCCCAAACACCCAAATACATATGTATCCCAAGTACAGAGTTGACATTGCGCAACCCGGTTGATGTGCGCTGTCTTTGGCAGCAAATGTACGGTACAACGCAGATCGAATTGTCGAAATATCTCAAATGGAAACGCTGATACGTTCAATTGAATATTTCAGGCAGAATCTGCAAAATTGCAGTAACGCTGTACTTGACAGGGCCCAGACTTGACATGGCGTAAACCGAACGATGTGCGCTGTATTTGGCAGGAAATTTGGAGAAGAACGCGCATCGAATTGTGGACATATTACCAATAACAGCGGAGATGCGTTAAATTGAATATTGATGCCTGAATATGCAGTACTGATATAACATTGGACTTGACCTCGACCCGACTTGACATAATGCATTCAGGAGCAGGTGCGCTGTATTCAGCAGCAAATGTATAGTATTTCGCGGATTGAACTGTGGACATGTTTCAAATGGAATCAGAGATACGTTCAATTGAATATTTCCGGCAGAATCTCCAAAATGGCAATAACGCTGTATTTGACAGGACACAGCATTGACAATGAGCAAACCGGTTGATGCGCCCTGTATTTGGCAGCAAATGTGGAGTATAACGCGCATCGAATTGTCGTGATACCACCAGTAGCAGCGGAGATACGTTCAATAGAATATTTAATGCTTAATTTGCAAATCTGCAGTTGGGGTGGAATTGACGGGGCCCAGAATTGACATAGCAAAAACGGGCAGATTTGTGCTGTATTTGGCAGAAATTGTGGATCATAACGCGAGTCGAATTGTAGATATATCACCAATAGCATGCGTAAATACGTCCAAATGGAAATTGAAGCCGGAATATGCAGAACTGCAATTATAATGTGTTCGAAGGGCAAAGAGTTGACATAGTGCGAACCGGCTGATTTGCGCTGTATCTGGCAGCAAATGAGAAGTACATCTCACGCCTAATCAGCGCCCAATCTCCAATAGCAGCGGTGATACGTTCAAATGAATATTCAATAATGTACCTGTTACGATACATGTAGTATTCTACTTTAACGGGACGAATGTGTTGAAAGTTCTGGGATCTTTGGAGCCGAGATAATTTTATAGGAACACTAAATTTACATTAACGATTCATATTAAAATAGTAATATATTTATTCCATGGTCGATTCCTAATATATTCATCGATTCATACTTTCTTCCATACCCGACTCTTAACCGACTCTAAACCGACTGACTAGTTTCCAGTCATCCGTTTTTCGGGAAGCAGTACACACACATACCTCCACACATCGACACTCACATACAAGTATCTCTACTACGCATTTAACCAAGTCCAGCACAGAAAATTACACATATCTCAACAGAATGTAACGCACTGCACGACGCAGCGTCAATGTAAGATACATTGTCGACATTTCGTCAGAATATTGGTGCATCTGAAACAAATTGCCGTCTCAATGGAATCATTTTATTTCAAGATTTACGCTACATTTCTGAATCGTTTTCGCCGGACAAGTCCCTTTCACGTTCTCGCAAAAGCAAGCAGTCAAATTAAGGTACATACTATCAATTAGAATCTAATACATTTTTGTGATCCAACATCGATGGGACGATTTCGCTTCGAAATTTTCGGAGGACCACGTATCCTTCCAACGACGACCGCCGTACGAGCAGCGGATAAGCTTACTTCGCGTCTTAGGTTCCGTCCACCACGTACTCTACTTCTTGATTCTTGGTTGGCAGCTTTCGTGGCTGCTGGCCCGAGAAACTCTTTCCTGACTCGCTTTCTCGTATGTCGCATGTGACGTCTTGCTGTCCGTCGTAGACACTTGTCCGATCTACATACGTTCAACCATTTGCGCGAGACAAGCGCGGCGCTCTGCAGGGTCGGGGGATCCAATCTTCGAAGTATCAAGTGCGAAATCTCCAGTGGTAGTTCGGAAATGATATCTACCTTGCTTGGCACGAACAGACCAACGACGCGTAATAGAGATCTAAAAATCTCCATGTTGCTTCCACTGTTCCGCGAGCACGACTGACGGCCTGACTGAGAATCGAGGCATATATATGTGCTGCTCGTCACGGTGGACTGCGAGTTCCGCTTCCGGGTGAGAGAGCTGGTCAGTTCGCCCGCGTGTGCATGTATTTTCATACGTATATGTCGGGTTTCCATTAGAATTAGGGTTAGGGGCGTCAAACGAATCTTCGTTTGGGTTACACATTGTCGTTATGCAATATAGAAGACATTGACTAGTGCAAATGCGATTATTATAGAATTGGACAAGTAACCGTGGTAATTCGATACTCGAGAAACTAATGACCATGATCCTAGGTTCGATAACGAATCCGCGGTCAACGGGATTATGGATGAACATGCTCACAAAATCTAAGTCGGACTCTTTGTTAAAACGTGGAATATCCACCGAGCGTGCAGACTCTAAGTAACTCGCTAATACGACCTCACGAGAGAATGACATTCCGTCGCGATGATGCTGCAGAGGAAAACTATGATTGGGTGTGTCTAAGGACACGAGATCCTCGGATTCGTCGAGGATAGCCTTCGTTTAGAAGGTGCGGGAAAGTGGCGTTGCTGCTAATTGGTCAATCTCCATATCGGTGGTTAGAAAAAGATGCTAGCCGCTCTCGGGGGAATGTTGCTCGTGGGAGACGGCGTTCGTTGAAAAATAGGTCTCTCCTATCTTCCCGTACCTGGGACAAAGATTGTTTGACTGTCTGAAGGACTTTAGCCAACTAAATCTTAAGATTAATAACGGGCCCTCAGGCTAGCTGAATATGTACTGCGGAGACGCATCGACATCTGGCAATCATCTTACTCGAAGAACAGTGTCTGCGAGAGACGAGACACGGGACAGAGACCGTTGGAATGTTTACTGTCGCGTGTCGCCAGAAATAATTCTTTTAAGGAGGGGTACAGAATTACTTCATACCTTTGATATACAAAGCGTTCATCCCGTGACCGCGGCTACGTTCGGCGACTGGCTGTCGCCTCGATCCCAAACTCATTATCACAAATCTCGAACAAATACAATCGGATCGAAAGACGACAATTGCTTAATTACGCCTATGATAAAATCTAGATTACGGTGTTAAGGGATTTTCCCCAGGTTCCAAAGGGAAGGCTCCGATGTACTTTCATCTCCGACATATGTATAGCAGTTGTGTGTGAAATAAAGTAAATTATTTATATTTCCGAATCATCTCTTTACCTTGACAATAACACGCATCGAACTGTCAACATACCACCAATACCAGCGGTGATACGTATAATTGAATAGATAAGCCTAAATATGCCAAAGTGCAACTACAATGGATTCGACAGGATACAGAGATGACATTGCGCAAACCGATTGATGTGGGTTGTATGTGACAAATGTGGGGTATAGTGCGCATCGAATTGTTGTCATATCTCCAGTGGAATGGGAGATACGTTCAATTGAATATTTCCGGTAGAATCTCCAAAACGGCAATTACCGTGGATTGGACAGGACACAGAGTTGACATTGTGCAAAACGGTTGATGTGCGCCGTGTTTGGCAGCGAATGAGGAGTATAACGCGCATCGAATTGTCGACATACCACCAATAGCAGCGGAGACACATGCAATTGAATATTTAAGCCTAAATGTGTGAAACCGCAATTATAATGAATTTGGCAGGGGCCTGAGCTGACATACCGCAAACAGGCTGGTGTGCGCTGCATTTGGCTGCAATTGTGCTGCGTAGTGAGCAACGAGTTTTCGAGATATCACCAATGGCAACGGAGATACGTTCAATAGAATATTGAATCCTGAATATACAGAACTGGAATAACATTGGATTTGTCCTCGACCGGAGTTCACGTAATGAAAACAGGAGCAGGTGCGCTGTGTTTGGCAGCAAATGTGGAGTATAATGCGCATCGAATTGTTGACGTGCCACCAATATCAGCGGAGATACGTTTAATTGAATACTGAAGCCTAAATATGCAAAACTGCAATTACAAATGTTTTGGCAGGGACCGGGGTTGACATTGCAAAAACCGGCTGATTGGCGCTGAATTTTGCAGCGAATGAGGAGTACAACGCGCATCGAATTTACGACATACCACCAATATCAGAGGAGATACGATTAATTGCATACTGAAGCCTAAATATCCCAAACACCCAAATACATATGTATCCCAAGTACAGAGTTGACATTGCGCAACCCGGTTGATGTGCGCTGTCTTTGGCAGCAAATGTACGGTACAACGCGGATGGAATTGTCGAAATATCTCAAATGGAAACGCTGATACGTTCAATTGAATATTTCAGGCAGAATCTGCAAAATTGCAGTAACGCTGTACTTGACAGGGCCCAGACTTGACATGGCGTAAACCGAACGATGTGCGCTGTATTTGGCAGGAAATTTGGAGAAGAACGCGCATCGAATTGTGGACATATTACCAATAACAGCGGAGATGCGTTAAATTGAATATTGAAGCCTGAATATGCAGTACTGATATAACATTGGACTTGACCTCGACCCGACTTGACATAATGCATTCAGGAGCAGGTGCGCTGTATTCAGCAGCAAATGTATAGTATTTCGCGGATTGAACTGTGGACATGTTTCAAATGGAATCAGAGATACGTTCAATTGAATATTTCCGGCAGAATCTCCAAAATGGCAATAACGCTGTATTTGACAGGACACAGCATTGACAATGCGCAAACCGGTTGATGCGCCCTGTATTTGGCAGCAAATGTGGAGTATAACACACATGGCGTTGTCGAGATAGCACCAATGGCAGTGTAGAAACGTTCAATGGAATTTTCGATCCTGAATATGCAGTACTGCAATATCATTGGATTTGAACTAGAACCGAGTTGACATAATGTAAGCTGGTGCAGGTCTGCTGTATTTGGCAGCAAATGTGGAGTATAACGCGCATCGAATTGTCGTGATACCACCAGTAGCAGCGGAGATACGTTCAATAGAATATTTAATGCTTAATTTGCAAATCTGCAGTTGGGGTGGAATTGACGGGGCCCAGAATTGACATAGCAAAAACGGGCAGATTTGTGCTGTATTTGGCAGAAATTGTGGATTATAACGCGAGTCGAATTGTAGATATATCACCAATAGCATGCGTAAATACGTCCAAATGGAAATTGAAGCCGGAATATGCAGAACTGCAATTATAATGTGTTCGAAGGGCAAAGAGTTGACATAGTGCGAACCGGCTGATTTGCGCTGTATCTGGCAGCAAATGAGAAGTACATCTCACGCCTAATCAGCGCCCAATCTCCAATAGCAGCGGTGATACGTTCAAATGAATATTCAATAATGTACCTGTTACGATACATGTAGTATTCTACTTTAACGGGACGAATGTGTTGAAAGTTCTGGGATCTTTGGAGCCGAGATAATTTTATAGGAACACTAAATTTACATTAACGATTCATATTAAAATAGTAATATATTTATTCCATGGACGATTCCTAATATATTCATCGATTCATACTTTCTTCCATACCCGACTCTTAACCGACTCTAAACCGACTGACTAGTTTCCAGTCATCCGTTTTTCGGGAAGCAGTACACACACATACCTCCACACATCGACACTCACATACAAGTATCTCTACTACGCATTTAACCAAGTCCAGCACAGAAAATTACACATATCTCAACAGAATGTAACGCACTGCACGACGCAGCGTCAATGTAAGATACATTGTCGACATTTCGTCAGAATATTGGTGCATCTGAAACAAATTGCCGTCTCAATGGAATCATTTTATTTCAAGATTTACGCTACATTTCTGAATCGTTTTCGCCGGACAAGTCCCTTTCACGTTCTCGCAAAAGCAAGCAGTCAAATTAAGGTACATACAATCAATTAGAATCTAATACATTTTTGTGATCCAACATCGATGGGACGATTTCGCTTCGAAATTTTCGGAGGACCACGTATCCTTCCAACGACGACCGCCGTACGAGCAGCGGATAAGCTTACTTCGCGTCTTAGGTTCCGTCCACCACGTACTCTACTTCTTGATTCTTGGTTGGCAGCTTTCGTGGCTGCTGGCCCGAGAAACTCTTTCCTGACTCGCATTCTCGTATGTCGCATGTGACGTCTTGCTGTCCGTCGTAGACACTTGTCCGATCTACATACGTTCAACCATTTGCGCGAGACAAGCGCGGCGCTCTGCAGGGTCGGGGGATCCAATCTTCGAAGTATCAAGTGCGAAATCTCCAGTGGTAGTTCGGAAATGATATCTACCTTGCTTGGCACAAACAGACCAACGACGCGTAATAGAGATCTAAAAATCTCCATGTTGCTTCCACTGTTCCGCGAGCACGACTGACGGCCTGACTGAGAATCGAGGCATATATATGTGCTGCTCGTCACGGTGGACTGCGAGTTCCGCTTCCGGGTGAGAGAGCTGGTCAGTTCGCCCGCGTGTGCATGTATTTTCATACGTATATGTCGGGTTTCCATTAGAATTAGGGTTAGGGGCGTCAAACGAATCTTCGTTTGGGTTACACATTGTCGTTATGCAATATAGAAGACATTGACTAGTGCAAATGCGATTATTATAGAATTGGACAAGTAACCGTGGTAATTCGATACTCGAGAAACTAATGACCATGATCCTAGGTTCGATAACGAATCCGCGGTCAACGGGATTATGGATGAACATGCTCACAAAATCTAAGTCGGACTCTTTGTTAAAACGTGGAATATCCACCGAGCGTGCAGACGCTAAGTAACTCGCTAATACGACCTCACGAGAGAATGACATTCCGTCGCGATGATGCTGCAGAGGAAAACTATGATTGGGTGTGTCTAAGGACACGAGATCCTCGGATTCGTCGAGGATAGCCTTCGTTTAGAAGGTGCGGGAAAATGGCGTTGCTGCTAATTGGTCAATCTCCATATCGGTGGTTAGAAAAAGATGCTAGCCGCTCTCGGGGGAATGTTGCTCGTGGGAGACGGCGTTCGTTGAAAAATAGGTCTCTCCTATCTTCCCGTACCTGGGACAAAGATTGTTTGACTGTCTGAAGGACTTTAGCCAACTAAATCTTAAGATTCATAACGGGCCCTCAAGCTAGCTGAATATGTACTGCGGAGACGCATCGACATCTGGCAATCATCTTACTCGAAGAACAGTGTCTGCGAGAGACGAGACACGGGACAGTGACCGTTGGAATGTTTACTGTCGCGTGTCGCCAGAAATAATTCTTTTAAGGAGGGGTACAGAATTACTTCATACCTTTGATATACAAAGCGTTCATCCCGTGACCGCGGCTACGTTCGGCGACTGGCTGTCGCCTCGATCCCAAACTCATTATCACAAATCTCGAACAAATACAATCGGATCGAAAGACGACAATTGCTTAATTACGCCTATGATAAAATCTAGATTACGGTGTTAAGGGATTTTCCCCAGGTTCCAAAGGGAAGGCTCCGATGTACTTTCATCTCCGACATATGTATAGCAGTTGTGTGTGAAATAAAGTAAATTATTTATATTTCCGAATCATCTCTTTACCTTGACAATAACACGCATCGAACTGTCAACATACCACCAATACCAGCGGTGATACGTATAATTGAATAGATAAGCCTAAATATGCCAAAGTGCAACTACAATGGATTCGACAGGATACAGAGATGACATTGCGCAAACCGATTGATGTGGGTTGTATGTGACAAATGTGGGGTATAGTGCGCATCGAATTGTTGTCATATCTCCAGTGGAATGGGAGATACGTTCAATTGAATATTTCCGGTAGAATCTCCAAAACGGCAATTACCGTGGATTGGACAGGACACAGAGTTGACATTGTGCAAAACGGTTGATGTGCGCCGTGTTTGGCAGCGAATGAGGAGTATAACGCGCATCGAATTGTCGACATACCACCAATAGCAGCGGAGACACATGCAATTGAATATTTAAGCCTAAATGTGTGAAACCGCAATTATAATGAATTTGGCAGGGGCCTGAGCTGACATACCGCAAACAGGCTGGTGTGCGCTGCATTTGGCTGCAATTGTGCTGCGTAGTGAGCAACGAGTTTTCGAGATATCACCAATGGCAACGGAGATACGTTCAATAGAATATTGAATCCTGAATATGCAGAACTGGAATAACATTGGATTTGTCCTCGACCGGAGTTCACGTAATGAAAACAGGAGCAGGTGCGCTGTGTTTGGCAGCAAATGTGGAGTATAATGCGCATCGAATTGTTGACGTGCCACCAATATCAGCGGAGATACGTTTAATTGAATACTGAAGCCTAAATATGCAAAACTGCAATTACAAATGTTTTGGCAGGGACCGGGGTTGACATTGCAAAAACCGGCTGATTGGCGCTGAATTTTGCAGCGAATGAGGAGTACAACGCGCATCGAATTTACGACATACCACCAATATCAGAGGAGATACGATTAATTGCATACTGAAGCCTAAATATCCCAAACACCCAAATACATATGTATCCCAAGTACAGAGTTGACATTGCGCAACCCGGTTGATGTGCGCTGTCTTTGGCAGCAAATGTACGGTACAACGCGGATGGAATTGTCGAAATATCTCAAATGGAAACGCTGATACGTTCAATTGAATATTTCAGGCAGAATCTGCAAAATTGCAGTAACGCTGTACTTGACAGGGCCCAGACTTGACATGGCGTAAACCGAACGATGTGCGCTGTATTTGGCAGGAAATTTGGAGAAGAACGCGCATCGAATTGTGGACATATTACCAATAACAGCGGAGATGCGTTAAATTGAATATTGAAGCCTGAATATGCAGTACTGATATAACATTGGACTTGACCTCGACCCGACTTGACATAATGCATTCAGGAGCAGGTGCGCTGTATTCAGCAGCAAATGTATAGTATTTCGCGGATTGAACTGTGGACATGTTTCAAATGGAATCAGAGATACGTTCAATTGAATATTTCCGGCAGAATCTCCAAAATGGCAATAACGCTGTATTTGACAGGACACAGCATTGACAATGCGCAAACCGGTTGATGCGCCCTGTATTTGGCAGCAAATGTGGAGTATAACACACATGGCGTTGTCGAGATAGCACCAATGGCAGTGTAGAAACGTTCAATGGAATTTTCGATCCTGAATATGCAGTACTGCAATATCATTGGATTTGAACTAGAACCGAGTTGACATAATGTAAGCTGGTGCAGGTCTGCTGTATTTGGCAGCAAATGTGGAGTATAACGCGCATCGAATTGTCGTGATACCACCAGTAGCAGCGGAGATACGTTCAATAGAATATTTAATGCTTAATTTGCAAATCTGCAGTTGGGGTGGAATTGACGGGGCCCAGAATTGACATAGCAAAAACGGGCAGATTTGTGCTGTATTTGGCAGAAATTGTGGATTATAACGCGAGTCGAATTGTAGATATATCACCAATAGCATGCGTAAATACGTCCAAATGGAAATTGAAGCCGGAATATGCAGAACTGCAATTATAATGTGTTCGAAGGGCAAAGAGTTGACATAGTGCGAACCGGCTGATTTGCGCTGTATCTGGCAGCAAATGAGAAGTACATCTCACGCCTAATCAGCGCCCAATCTCCAATAGCAGCGGTGATACGTTCAAATGAATATTCAATAATGTACCTGTTACGATACATGTAGTATTCTACTTTAACGGGACGAATGTGTTGAAAGATCTGGGATCTTTGGAGCCGAGATAATTTTATAGGAACACTAAATTTACATTAACGATTCATATTAAAATAGTAATATATTTATTCCATGGACGATTCCTAATATATTCATCGATTCATACTTTCTTCCATACCCGACTCTTAACCGACTCTAAACCGACTGACTAGTTTCCAGTCATCCGTTTTTCGGGAAGCAGTACACACACATACCTCCACACATCGACACTCACATACAAGTATCTCTACTACGCATTTAACCAAGTCCAGCACAGAAAATTACACATATCTCAACAGAATGTAACGCACTGCACGACGCAGCGTCAATGTAAGATACATTGTCGACATTTCGTCAGAATATTGGTGCATCTGAAACAAATTGCCGTCTCAATGGAATCATTTTATTTCAAGATTTACGCTACATTTCTGAATCGTTTTCGCCGGACAAGTCCCTTTCACGTTCTCGCAAAAGCAAGCAGTCAAATTAAGGTACATACTATCAATTAGAATCTAATACATTTTTGTGATCCAACATCGATGGGACGATTTCGCTTCGAAATTTTCGGAGGACCACGTATCCTTCCAACGACGACCGCCGTACGAGCAGCGGATAAGCTTACTTCGCGTCTTAGGTTCCGTCCACCACGTACTCTACTTCTTGATTCTTGGTTGGCAGCTTTCGTGGCTGCTGGCCCGAGAAACTCTTTCCTGACTCGCTTTCTCGTATGTCGCATGTGACGTCTTGCTGTCCGTCGTAGACACTTGTCCGATCTACATACGTTCAACCATTTGCGCGAGACAAGCGCGGCGCTCTGCAGGGTCGGGGGATCCAATCTTCGAAGTATCAAGTGCGAAATCTCCAGTGGTAGTTCGGAAATGATATCTACCTTGCTTGGCACGAACAGACCAACGACGCGTAATAGAGATCTAAAAATCTCCATGTTGCTTCCACTGTTCCGCGAGCACGACTGACGGCCTGACTGAGAATCGAGGCATATATATGTGCTGCTCGTCACGGTGGACTGCGAGTTCCGCTTCCGGGTGAGAGAGCTGGTCAGTTCGCCCGCGTGTGCATGTATTTTCATACGTATATGTCGGGTTTCCATTAGAATTGGGTTAGGGGCGTCAAACGAATCTTCGTTTGGGTTATACATTGTCGTTATGCAATATAGAAGACATTGACTAGTGCAAATGCGATTATTATAGAATTGGACAAGTAACCGTGGTAATTCGATACTCGAGAAACTAATGACCATGATCCTAGGTTCGATAACGAATCCGCGGTCAACGGGATTATGGATGAACATGCTCACAAAATCTAAGTCGGACTCTTTGTTAAAACGTGGAATATCCACCGAGCGTGCAGACGCTAAGTAACTCGCTAATACGACCTCACGAGAGAATGACATTCCGTCGCGATGATGCTGCAGAGGAAAACTATGATTGGGTGTGTCTAAGGACACGAGATCCTCGGATTCGTCGAGGATAGCCTTCGTTTAGAAGGTGCGGGAAAATGGCGTTGCTGCTAATTGGTCAATCTCCATATCGGTGGTTAGAAAAAGATGCTAGCCGCTCTCGGGGGAATGTTGCTCGTGGGAGACGGCGTTCGTTGAAAAATAGGTCTCTCCTATCTTCCCGTACCTGGGACAAAGATTGTTTGACTGTCTGAAGGACTTTAGCCAACTAAATCTTAAGATTCATAACGGGCCCTCAAGCTAGCTGAATATGTACTGCGGAGACGCATCGACATCTGGCAATCATCTTACTCGAAGAACAGTGTCTGCGGGAGACGAGACACGGGACAGAGACCGTTGGAATGTTTACTGTCGCGTGTCGCCAGAAATAATTCTTTTAAGGAGGGGTACAGAATTACTTCATACCTTTGATATACAAAGCGTTCATCCCGTGACCGCGGCTACGTTCGGCGACTGGCTGTCGCCTCGATCCCAAACTCATTATCACAAATCTCGAACAAATACAATCGGATCGAAAGACGACAATTGCTTAATTACGCCTATGATAAAATCTAGATTACGGTGTTAAGGGATTTTCCCCAGGTTCCAAAGGGAAGGCTCCGATGTACTTTCATCTCCGACATATGTATAGCAGTTGTGTGTGAAATAAAGTAAATTATTTATATTTCCGAATCATCTCTTTACCTTGACAATAACACGCATCGAACTGTCAACATACCACCAATACCAGCGGTGATACGTATAATTGAATAGATAAGCCTAAATATGCCAAAGTGCAACTACAATGGATTCGACAGGATACAGAGATGACATTGCGCAAACCGATTGATGTGGGTTGTATGTGACAAATGTGGGGTATAGTGCGCATCGAATTGTTGTCATATCTCCAGTGGAATGGGAGATACGTTCAATTGAATATTTCCGGTAGAATCTCCAAAACGGCAATTACCGTGGATTGGACAGGACACAGAGTTGACATTGTGCAAAACGGTTGATGTGCGCCGTGTTTGGCAGCGAATGAGGAGTATAACGCGCATCGAATTGTCGACATACCACCAATAGCAGCGGAGACACATGCAATTGAATATTTAAGCCTAAATGTGTGAAACCGCAATTATAATGAATTTGGCAGGGGCCTGAGCTGACATACCGCAAACAGGCTGGTGTGCGCTGCATTTGGCTGCAATTGTGCTGCGTAGTGAGCAACGAGTTTTCGAGATATCACCAATGGCAACGGAGATACGTTCAATAGAATATTGAATCCTGAATATGCAGAACTGGAATAACATTGGATTTGTCCTCGACCGGAGTTCACGTAATGAAAACAGGAGCAGGTGCGCTGTGTTTGGCAGCAAATGTGGAGTATAATGCGCATCGAATTGTTGACGTGCCACCAATATCAGCGGAGATACGTTTAATTGAATACTGAAGCCTAAATATGCAAAACTGCAATTACAAATGTTTTGGCAGGGACCGGGGTTGACATTGCAAAAACCGGCTGATTGGCGCTGAATTTTGCAGCGAATGAGGAGTACAACGCGCATCGAATTTACGACATACCACCAATATCAGAGGAGATACGATTAATTGCATACTGAAGCCTAAATATCCAAACACCCAAATACATATGTATCCCAAGTACAGAGTTGACATTGCGCAACCCGGTTGATGTGCGCTGTCTTTGGCAGCAAATGTACGGTACAACGCGGATCGAATTGTCGAAATATCTCAAATGGAAACGCTGATACGTTCAATTGAATATTTCAGGCAGAATCTGCAAAATTGCAGTAACGCTGTACTTGACAGGGCCCAGACTTGACATGGCGTAAACCGAACGATGTGCGCTGTATTTGGCAGGAAATTTGGAGAAGAACGCGCATCGAATTGTGGACATATTACCAATAACAGCGGAGATGCGTTAAATTGAATATTGAAGCCTGAATATGCAGTACTGATATAACATTGGACTTGACCTCGACCCGACTTGACATAATGCATTCAGGAGCAGGTGCGCTGTATTCAGCAGCAAATGTATAGTATTTCGCGGATTGAACTGTGGACATGTTTCAAATGGAATCAGAGATACGTTCAATTGAATATTTCCGGCAGAATCTCCAAAATGGCAATAACGCTGTATTTGACAGGACACAGCATTGACAATGCGCAAACCGGTTGATGCGCCCTGTATTTGGCAGCAAATGTGGAGTATAACACACATGGCGTTGTCGAGATAGCACCAATGGCAGTGTAGAAACGTTCAATGGAATTTTCGATCCTGAATATGCAGTACTGCAATATCATTGGATTTGAACTAGAACCGAGTTGACATAATGTAAGCTGGTGCAGGTCTGCTGTATTTGGCAGCAAATGTGGAGTATAACGCGCATCGAATTGTCGTGATACCACCAGTAGCAGCGGAGATACGTTCAATAGAATATTTAATGCTTAATTTGCAAATCTGCAGTTGGGGTGGAATTGACGGGGCCCAGAATTGACATAGCAAAAACGGGCAGATTTGTGCTGTATTTGGCAGAAATTGTGGATTATAACGCGAGTCGAATTGTAGATATATCACCAATAGCATGCGTAAATACGTCCAAATGGAAATTGAAGCCGGAATATGCAGAACTGCAATTATAATGTGTTCGAAGGGCAAAGAGTTGACATAGTGCGAACCGGCTGATTTGCGCTGTATCTGGCAGCAAATGAGAAGTACATCTCACGCCTATTCAGCGACCAATCTCCAATAGCAGCGGTGATACGTTCAAATGAATATTCAATAATGTACCTGTTACGATACATGTAGTATTCTACTTTAACGGGACGAATGTGTTGAAAGTTCTGGGATCTTTGGAGCCGAGATAATTTTATAGGAACACTAAATTTACATTAACGATTCATATTAAAATAGTAATATATTTATTCCATGGACGATTCCTAATATATTCATCGATTCATACTTTCTTCCATACCCGACTCTTAACCGACTCTAAACCGACTGACTAGTTGCCAGTCATCCGTTTTTCGGGAAGCAGTACACACACATACCTCCACACATCGACACTCACATACAAGTATCTCTACTACGCATTTAACCAAGTCCAGCACAGAAAATTACACATATCTCAACAGAATGTAACGCACTGCACGACGCAGCGTCAATGTAAGATACATTGTCGACATTTCGTCAGAATATTGGTGCATCTGAAACAAATTGCCGTCTCAATGGAATCATTTTATTTCAAGATTTACGCTACATTTCTGAATCGTTTTCGCCGGACAAGTCCCTTTCACGTTCTCGCAAAAGCAAGCAGTCAAATTAAGGTACATACTATCAATTAGAATCTAATACATTTTTGTGATCCAACATCGATGGGACGATTTCGCTTCGAAATTTTCGGAGGACCACGTATCCTTCCAACGACGACCGCCGTACGAGCAGCGGATAAGCTTACTTCGCGTCTTAGGTTCCGTCCACCACGTACTCTACTTCTTGATTCTTGGTTGGCAGCTTTCGTGGCTGCTGGCCCGAGAAACTCTTTCCTGACTCGCTTTCTCGTATGTCGCATGTGACGTCTTGCTGTCCGTCGTAGACACTTGTCCGATCTACATACGTTCAACCATTTGCGCGAGACAAGCGCGGCGCTCTGCAGGGTCGGGGGATCCAATCTTCGAAGTATCAAGTGCGAAATCTCCAGTGGTAGTTCGGAAATGATATCTACCTTGCTTGGCACGAACAGACCAACGACGCGTAATAGAGATCTAAAAATCTCCATGTTGCTTCCACTGTTCCGCGAGCACGACTGACGGCCTGACTGAGAATCGAGGCATATATATGTGCTGCTCGTCACGGTGGACTGCGAGTTCCGCTTCCGGGTGAGAGAGCTGGTCAGTTCGCCCGCGTGTGCATGTATTTTCATACGTATATGTCGGGTTTCCATTAGAATTAGGGTTAGGGGCGTCAAACGAATCTTCGTTTGGGTTATACATTGTCGTTATGCAATATAGAAGACATTGACTAGTGCAAATGCGATTATTATAGAATTGGACAAGTAACCGTGGTAATTCGATACTCGAGAAACTAATGACCATGATCCTAGGTTCGATAACGAATCCGCGGTCAACGGGATTATGGATGAACATGCTCACAAAATCTAAGTCGGACTCTTTGTTAAAACGTGGAATATCCACCGAGCGTGCAGACGCTAAGTAACTCGCTAATACGACCTCACGAGAGAATGACATTCCGTCGAGATGATGCTGCAGAGGAAAACTATGATAGGGTGTGTCTAAGGACACGAGATCCTCGGATTCGTCGAGGATAGCCTTCGTTTAGAAGGTGCGGGAAAGTGGCGTTGCTGCTAATTGGTCAATCTCCATATCGGTGGTTAGAAAAAGATGCTAGCCGCTCTCGGGGGAATGTTGCTCGTGGGAGACGGCGTTCGTTGAAAAATAGGTCTCTCCTATCTTCCCGTACCTGGGACAAAGATTGTTTGACTGTCTGAAGGACTTTAGCCAACTAAATCTTAAGATTAATAACGGGCCCTCAGGCTAGCTGAATATGTACTGCGGAGACGCATCGACATCTGGCAATCATCTTACTCGAAGAACAGTGTCTGCGAGAGACGAGACACGGGACAGAGACCGTTGGAATGTTTACTGTCGCGTGTCGCCAGAAATAATTCTTTTAAGGAGGGGTACAGAATTACTTCATACCTTTGATATACAAAGCGTTCATCCCGTGACCGCGGCTACGTTCGGCGACTGGCTGTCGCCTCGATCCCAAACTCATTATCACAAATCTCGAACAAATACAATCGGATCGAAAGACGACAATTGCTTAATTACGCCTATGATAAAATCTAGATTACGGTGTTAAGGGATTTTCCCCAGGTTCCAAAGGGAAGGCTCCGATGTACTTTCATCTCCGACATATGTATAGCAGTTGTGTGTGAAATAAAGTAAATTATTTATATTTCCGAATCATCTCTTTACCTTGACAATAACACGCATCGAACTGTCAACATACCACCAATACCAGCGGTGATACGTATAATTGAATAGATAAGCCTAAATATGCCAAAGTGCAACTACAATGGATTCGACAGGATACAGAGATGACATTGCGCAAACCGATTGATGTGGGTTGTATGTGACAAATGTGGGGTATAGTGCGCATCGAATTGTTGTCATATCTCCAGTGGAATGGGAGATACGTTCAATTGAATATTTCCGGTAGAATCTCCAAAACGGCAATTACCGTGGATTGGACAGGACACAGAGTTGACATTGTGCAAAACGGTTGATGTGCGCCGTGTTTGGCAGCGAATGAGGAGTATAACGCGCATCGAATTGTCGACATACCACCAATAGCAGCGGAGACACATGCAATTGAATATTTAAGCCTAAATGTGTGAAACCGCAATTATAATGAATTTGGCAGGGGCCTGAGCTGACATACCGCAAACAGGCTGGTGTGCGCTGCATTTGGCTGCAATTGTGCTGCGTAGTGAGCAACGAGTTTTCGAGATATCACCAATGGCAACGGAGATACGTTCAATAGAATATTGAATCCTGAATATGCAGAACTGGAATAACATTGGATTTGTCCTCGACCGGAGTTCACGTAATGAAAACAGGAGCAGGTGCGCTGTGTTTGGCAGCAAATGTGGAGTATAATGCGCATCGAATTGTTGACGTGCCACCAATATCAGCGGAGATACGTTTAATTGAATACTGAAGCCTAAATATGCAAAACTGCAATTACAAATGTTTTGGCAGGGACCGGGGTTGACATTGCAAAAACCGGCTGATTGGCGCTGAATTTTGCAGCGAATGAGGAGTACAACGCGCATCGAATTTACGACATACCACCAATATCAGAGGAGATACGATTAATTGCATACTGAAGCCTAAATATCCCAAACACCCAAATACATATGTATCCCAAGTACAGAGTTGACATTGCGCAACCCGGTTGATGTGCGCTGTCTTTGGCAGCAAATGTACGGTACAACGCGGATCGAATTGTCGAAATATCTCAAATGGAAACGCTGATACGTTCAATTGAATATATCAGGCAGAATCTGCAAAATTGCAGTAACGCTGTACTTGACAGGGCCCAGACTTGACATGGCGTAAACCGAACGATGTGCGCTGTATTTGGCAAGAAATTTGGAGAAGAACGCGCATCGAATTGTGGACATATTACCAATAACAGCGGAGATGCGTTAAATTGAATATTGAAGCCTGAATATGCAGTACTGATATAACATTGGACTTGACCTCGACCCGACTTGACATAATGCATTCAGGAGCAGGTGCGCTGTATTCAGCAGCAAATGTATAGTATTTCGCGGATTGAACTGTGGACATGTTTCAAATGGAATCAGAGATACGTTCAATTGAATATTTCCGGCAGAATCTCCAAAATGGCAATAACGCTGTATTTGACAGGACACAGCATTGACAATGCGCAAACCGGTTGATGCGCCCTGTATTTGGCAGCAAATGTGGAGTATAACACACATGGCGTTGTCGAGATAGCACCAATGGCAGTGTAGAAACGTTCAATGGAATTTTCGATCCTGAATATGCAGTACTGCAATATCATTGGATTTGAACTAGAACCGAGTTGACATAATGTAAGCTGGTGCAGGTCTGCTGTATTTGGCAGCAAATGTGGAGTATAACGCGCATCGAATTGTCGTGATACCACCAGTAGCAGCGGAGATACGTTCAATAGAATATTTAATGCTTAATTTGCAAATCTGCAGTTGGGGTGGAATTGACGGGGCCCAGAATTGACATAGCAAAAACGGGCAGATTTGTGCTGTATTTGGCAGAAATTGTGGATTATAACGCGAGTCGAATTGTAGATATATCACCAATAGCATGCGTAAATACGTCCAAATGGAAATTGAAGCCGGAATATGCAGAACTGCAATTATAATGTGTTCGAAGGGCAAAGAGTTGACATAGTGCGAACCGGCTGATTTGCGCTGTATCTGGCAGCAAATGAGAAGTACATCTCACGCCTAATCAGCGCCCAATCTCCAATAGCAGCGGTGATACGTTCAAATGAATATTCAATAATGTACCTGTTACGATACATGTAGTATTCTACTTTAACGGGACGAATGTGTTGAAAGTTCTGGGATCTTTGGAGCCGAGATAATTTTATAGGAACACTAAATTTACATTAACGATTCATATTAAAATAGTAATATATTTATTCCATGGACGATTCCTAATATATTCATCGATTCATACTTTCTTCCATACCCGACTCTTAACCGACTCTAAACCGACTGACTAGTTTCCAGTCATCCGTTTTTCGGGAAGCAGTACACACACATACCTCCACACATCGACACTCACATACAAGTATCTCTACTACGCATTTAACCAAGTCCAGCACAGAAAATTACACATATCTCAACAGAATGTAACGCACTGCACGACGCAGCGTCAATGTAAGATACATTGTCGACATTTCGTCAGAATATTGGTGCATCTGAAACAAATTGCCGTCTCAATGGAATCATTTTATTTCAAGATTTACGCTACATTTCTGAATCGTTTTCGCCGGACAAGTCCCTTTCACGTTCTCGCAAAAGCAAGCAGTCAAATTAAGGTACATACTATCAATTAGAATCTAATACATTTTTGTGATCCAACATCGATGGGACGATTTCGCTTCGAAATTTTCGGAGGACCACGTATCCTTCCAACGACGACCGCCGTACGAGCAGCGGATAAGCTTACTTCGCGTCTTAGGTTCCGTCCACCACGTACTCTACTTCTTGATTCTTGGTTGGCAGCTTTCGTGGCTGCTGGCCCGAGAAACTCTTTCCTGACTCGCTTTCTCGTATGTCGCATGTGACGTCTTGCTGTCCGTCGTAGACACTTGTCCGATCTACATACGTTCAACCATTTGCGCGAGACAAGCGCGGCGCTCTGCAGGGTCGGGGATCCAATCTTCGAAGTATCAAGTGCGAAATCTCCAGTGGTAGTTCGGAAATGATATCTACCTTGCTTGGCACGAACAGACCAACGACGCGTAATAGAGATCTAAAAATCTCCATGTTGCTTCCACTGTTCCGCGAGCACGACTGACGGCCTGACTGAGAATCGAGGCATATATATGTGCTGCTCGTCACGGTGGACTGCGAGTTCCGCTTCCGGTGAGAGAGCTGGTCAGTTCGCCCGCGTGTGCATGTATTTTCATACGTATATGTCGGGTTTCCATTAGAATTAGGGTTAGGGGCGTCAAACGAATCTTCGTTTGGGTTACACATTGTCGTTATGCAATATAGAAGACATTGACTAGTGCAAATGCGATTATTATAGAATTGGACAAGTAACCGTGGTAATTCGATACTCGAGAAACTAATGACCATGATCCTAGGTTCGATAACGAATCCGCGGTCAACGGGATTATGGATGAACATGCTCACAAAATCTAAGTCGGACTCTTTGTTAAAACGTGGAATATCCACCGAGCGTGCAGACGCTAAGTAACTCGCTAATACGACCTCACGAGAGAATGACATTCCGTCGCGATGATGCTGCAGAGGAAAACTATGATTGGGTGTGTCTAAGGACACGAGATCCTCGGATTCGTCGAGGATAGCCTTCGTTTAGAAGGTGCGGGAAAGTGGCGTTGCTGCTAATTGGTCAATCTCCATATCGGTGGTTAGAAAAAGATGCTAGCCGCTCTCGGGGGAATGTTGCTCGTGGGAGACGGCGTTCGTTGAAAAATAGGTCTCTCCTATCTTCCCGTACCTGGGACAAAGATTGTTTGACTGTCTGAAGGACTTTAGCCAACTAAATCTTAAGATTAATAACGGGCCCTCAGGCTAGCTGAATATGTACTGCGGAGACGCATCGACATCTGGCAATCATCTTACTCGAAGAACAGTGTCTGCGAGAGACGAGACACGGGACAGAGACCGTTGGAATGTTTACTGTCGCGTGTCGCCAGAAATAATTCTTTTAAGGAGGGGTACAGAATTACTTCATACCTTTGATATACAAAGCGTTCATCCCGTGACCGCGGCTACGTTCGGCGACTGGCTGTCGCCTCGATCCCAAACTCATTATCACAAATCTCGAACAAATACAATCGGATCGAAAGACGACAATTGCTTAATTACGCCTATGATAAAATCTAGATTACGGTGTTAAGGGATTTTCCCCAGGTTCCAAAGGGAAGGCTCCGATGTACTTTCATCTCCGACATATGTATAGCAGTTGTGTGTGAAATAAAGTAAATTATTTATATTTCCGAATCATCTCTTTACCTTGACAATAACACGCATCGAACTGTCAACATACCACCAATACCAGCGGTGATACGTATAATTGAATAGATAAGCCTAAATATGCCAAAGTGCAACTACAATGGATTCGACAGGATACAGAGATGACATTGCGCAAACCGATTGATGTGGGTTGTATGTGACAAATGTGGGGTATAGTGCGCATCGAATTGTTGTCATATCTCCAGTGGAATGGGAGATACGTTCAATTGAATATTTCCGGTAGAATCTCCAAAACGGCAATTACCGTGGATTGGACAGGACACAGAGTTGACATTGTGCAAAACGGTTGATGTGCGCCGTGTTTGGCAGCGAATGAGGAGTATAACGCGCATCGAATTGTCGACATACCACCAATAGCAGCGGAGACACATGCAATTGAATATTTAAGCCTAAATGTGTGAAACCGCAATTATAATGAATTTGGCAGGGGCCTGAGCTGACATACCGCAAACAGGCTGGTGTGCGCTGCATTTGGCTGCAATTGTGCTGCGTAGTGAGCAACGAGTTTTCGAGATATCACCAATGGCAACGGAGATACGTTCAATAGAATATTGAATCCTGAATATGCAGAACTGGAATAACATTGGATTTGTCCTCGACCGGAGTTCACGTAATGAAAACAGGAGCAGGTGCGCTGTGTTTGGCAGCAAATGTGGAGTATAATGCGCATCGAATTGTTGACGTGCCACCAATATCAGCGGAGATACGTTTAATTGAATACTGAAGCCTAAATATGCAAAACTGCAATTACAAATGTTTTGGCAGGGACCGGGGTTGACATTGCAAAAACCGGCTGATTGGCGCTGAATTTTGCAGCGAATGAGGAGTACAACGCGCATCGAATTTACGACATACCACCAATATCAGAGGAGATACGATTAATTGCATACTGAAGCCTAAATATCCCAAACACCCAAATACATATGTATCCCAAGTACAGAGTTGACATTGCGCAACCCGGTTGATGTGCGCTGTCTTTGGCAGCAAATGTACGGTACAACGCGGATCGAATTGTCGAAATATCTCAAATGGAAACGCTGATACGTTCAATTGAATATATCAGGCAGAATCTGCAAAATTGCAGTAACGCTGTACTTGACAGGGCCCAGACTTGACATGGCGTAAACCGAACGATGTGCGCTGTATTTGGCAAGAAATTTGGAGAAGAACGCGCATCGAATTGTGGACATATTACCAATAACAGCGGAGATGCGTTAAATTGAATATTGAAGCCTGAATATGCAGTACTGATATAACATTGGACTTGACCTCGACCCGACTTGACATAATGCATTCAGGAGCAGGTGCGCTGTATTCAGCAGCAAATGTATAGTATTTCGCGGATTGAACTGTGGACATGTTTCAAATGGAATCAGAGATACGTTCAATTGAATATTTCCGGCAGAATCTCCAAAATGGCAATAACGCTGTATTTGACAGGACACAGCATTAACAATGCGCAAACCGGTTGATGCGCCCTGTATTTGGCAGCAAATGTGGAGTATAACACACATGGCGTTGTCGAGATAGCACCAATGGCAGTGTAGAAACGTTCAATGGAATTTTCGATCCTGAATATGCAGTACTGCAATATCATTGGATTTGAACTAGAACCGAGTTGACATAATGTAAGCTGGTGCAGGTCTGCTGTATTTGGCAGCAAATGTGGAGTATAACGCGCATCGAATTGTCGTGATACCACCAGTAGCAGCGGAGATACGTTCAATAGAATATTTAATGCTTAATTTGCAAATCTGCAGTTGGGGTGGAATTGACGGGGCCCAGAATTGACATAGCAAAAACGGGCAGATTTGTGCTGTATTTGGCAGAAATTGTCGATTATAACGCGAGTCGAATTGTAGATATATCACCAATAGCATGCGTAAATACGTCCAAATGGAAATTGAAGCCGGAATATGCAGAACTGCAATTATAATGTGTTCGAAGGGCAAAGAGTTGACATAGTGCGAACCGGCTGATTTGCGCTGTATCTGGCAGCAAATGAGAAGTACATCTCACGCCTAATCAGCGCCCAATCTCCAATAGCAGCGGTGATACGTTCAAATGAATATTCAATAATGTACCTGTTACGATACATGTAGTATTCTACTTTAACGGGACGAATGTGTTGAAAGTTCTGGGATCTTTGGAGCCGAGATAATTTTATAGGAACACTAAATTTACATTAACGATTCATATTAAAATAGTAATATATTTATTCCATGGACGATTCCTAATATATTCATCGATTCATACTTTCTTCCATACCCGACTCTTAACCGACTCTAAACCGACTGACTAGTTTCCAGTCATCCGTTTTTCGGGAAGCAGTACACACACATACCTCCACACATCGACACTCACATACAAGTATCTCTACTACGCATTTAACCAAGTCCAGCACAGAAAATTACACATATCTCAACAGAATGTAACGCACTGCACGACGCAGCGTCAATGTAAGATACATTGTCGACATTTCGTCAGAATATTGGTGCATCTGAAACAAATTGCCGTCTCAATGGAATCATTTTATTTCAAGATTTACGCTACATTTCTGAATCGTTTTCGCCGGACAAGTCCCTTTCACGTTCTCGCAAAAGCAAGCAGTCAAATTAAGGTACATACTATCAATTAGAATCTAATACATTTTTGTGATCCAACATCGATGGGACGATTTCGCTTCGAAATTTTCGGAGGACCACGTATCCTTCCAACGACGACCGCCGTACGAGCAGCGGATAAGCTTACTTCGCGTCTTAGGTTCCGTCCACCACGTACTCTACTTCTTGATTCTTGGTTGGCAGCTTTCGTGGCTGCTGGCCCGAGAAACTCTTTCCTGACTCGCTTTCTCGTATGTCGCATGTGACGTCTTGCTGTCCGTCGTAGACACTTGTCCGATCTACATACGTTCAGCCATTTGCGCGAGACAAGCGCGGCGCTCTGCAGGGTCGGGGGATCCAATCTTCGAAGTATCAAGTGCGAAATCTCCAGTGGTAGTTCGGAAATGATATCTACCTTGCTTGGCACGAACAGACCAACGACGCGTAATAGAGATCTAAAAATCTCCATGTTGCTTCCACTGTTCCGCGAGCACGACTGACGGCCTGACTGAGAATCGAGGCATATATATGTGCTGCTCGTCACGGTGGACTGCGAGTTCCGCTTCCGGGTGAGAGAGCTGGTCAGTTCGCCCGCGTGTGCATGTATTTTCATACGTATATGTCGGGTTTCCATTAGAATTAGGGTTAGGGGCGTCAAACGAATCTTCGTTTGGGTTACACATTGTCGTTATGCAATATAGAAGACATTGACTAGTGCAAATGCGATTATTATAGAATTGGACAAGTAACCGTGGTAATTCGATACTCGAGAAACTAATGACCATGATCCTAGGTTCGATAACGAATCCGCGGTCAACGGGATTATGGATGAACATGCTCACAAAATCTAAGTCGGACTCTTTGTTAAAACGTGGAATATCCACCGAGCGTGCAGACGCTAAGTAACTCGCTAATACGACCTCACGAGAGAATGACATTCCGTCGCGATGATGCTGCAGAGGAAAACTATGATTGGGTGTGTCTAAGGACACGAGATCCTCGGATTCGTCGAGGATAGCCTTCGTTTAGAAGGTGCGGGAAAGTGGCGTTGCTGCTAATTGGTCAATCTCCATATCGGTGGTTAGAAAAAGATGCTAGCCGCTCTCGGGGGAATGTTGCTCGTGGGAGACGGCGTTCGTTGAAAAATAGGTCTCTCCTATCTTCCCGTACCTGGGACAAAGATTGTTTGACTGTCTGAAGGACTTTAGCCAACTAAATCTTAAGATTAATAACGGGCCCTCAGGCTAGCTGAATATGTACTGCGGAGACGCATCGACATCTGGCAATCATCTTACTCGAAGAACAGTGTCTGCGAGAGACGAGACACGGGACAGAGACCGTTGGAATGTTTACTGTCGCGTGTCGCCAGAAATAATTCTTTTAAGGAGGGGTACAGAATTACTTCATACCTTTGATATACAAAGCGTTCATCCCGTGACCGCGGCTACGTTCGGCGACTGGCTGTCGCCTCGATCCCAAACTCATTATCACAAATCTCGAACAAATACAATCGGATCGAAAGACGACAATTGCTTAATTACGCCTATGATAAAATCTAGATTACGGTGTTAAGGGATTTTCCCCAGGTTCCAAAGGGAAGGCTCCGATGTACTTTCATCTCCGACATATGTATAGCAGTTGTGTGTGAAATAAAGTAAATTATTTATATTTCCGAATCATCTCTTTACCTTGACAATAACACGCATCGAACTGTCAACATACCACCAATACCAGCGGTGATACGTATAATTGAATAGATAAGCCAAAGTGCAACTACAATGGATTCGACAGGATACAGAGATGACATTGCGCAAACCGATTGATGTGGGTTGTATGTGACAAATGTGGGGTATAGTGCGCATCGAATTGTTGTCATATCTCCAGTGGAATGGGAGATACGTTCAATTGAATATTTCCGGTAGAATCTCCAAAACGGCAATTACCGTGGATTGGACAGGACACAGAGTTGACATTGTGCAAAACGGTTGATGTGCGCCGTGTTTGGCAGCGAATGAGGAGTATAACGCGCATCGAATTGTCGACATACCACCAATAGCAGCGGAGACACATGCAATTGAATATTTAAGCCTAAATGTGTGAAACCGCAATTATAATGAATTTGGCAGGGGCCTGAGCTGACATACCGCAAACAGGCTGGTGTGCGCTGCATTTGGCTGCAATTGTGCTGCGTAGTGAGCAACGAGTTTTCGAGATATCACCAATGGCAACGGAGATACGTTCAATAGAATATTGAATCCTGAATATGCAGAACTGGAATAACATTGGATTTGTCCTCGACCGGAGTTCACGTAATGAAAACAGGAGCAGGTGCGCTGTGTTTGGCAGCAAATGTGGAGTATAATGCGCATCGAATTGTTGACGTGCCACCAATATCAGCGGAGATACGTTTAATTGAATACTGAAGCCTAAATATGCAAAACTGCAATTACAAATGTTTTGGCAGGGACCGGGGTTGACATTGCAAAAACCGGCTGATTGGCGCTGAATTTTGCAGCGAATGAGGAGTACAACGCGCATCGAATTTACGACATACCACCAATATCAGAGGAGATACGATTAATTGCATACTGAAGCCTAAATATCCCAAACACCCAAATACATATGTATCCCAAGTACAGAGTTGACATTGCGCAACCCGGTTGATGTGCGCTGTCTTTGGCAGCAAATGTACGGTACAACGCGGATCGAATTGTCGAAATATCTCAAATGGAAACGCTGATACGTTCAATTGAATATATCAGGCAGAATCTGCAAAATTGCAGTAACGCTGTACTTGACAGGGCCCAGACTTGACATGGCGTAAACCGAACGATGTGCGCTGTATTTGGCAAGAAATTTGGAGAAGAACGCGCATCGAATTGTGGACATATTACCAATAACAGCGGAGATGCGTTAAATTGAATATTGAAGCCTGAATATGCAGTACTGATATAACATTGGACTTGACCTCGACCCGACTTGACATAATGCATTCAGGAGCAGGTGCGCTGTATTCAGCAGCAAATGTATAGTATTTCGCGGATTGAACTGTGGACATGTTTCAAATGGAATCAGAGATACGTTCAATTGAATATTTCCGGCAGAATCTCCAAAATGGCAATAACGCTGTATTTGACAGGACACAGCATTGACAATGCGCAAGCCGGTTGATGCGCCCTGTATTTGGCAGCAAATGTGGAGTATAACACACATGGCGTTGTCGAGATAGCACCAATGGCAGTGTAGAAACGTTCAATGGAATTTTCGATCCTGAATATGCAGTACTGCAATATCATTGGATTTGAACTAGAACCGAGTTGACATAATGTAAGCTGGTGCAGGTCTGCTGTATTTGGCAGCAAATGTGGAGTATAACGCGCATCGAATTGTCGTGATACCACCAGTAGCAGCGGAGATACGTTCAATAGAATATTTAATGCTTAATTTGCAAATCTGCAGTTGGGGTGGAATTGACGGGGCCCAGAATTGACATAGCAAAAACGGGCAGATTTGTGCTGTATTTGGCAGAAATTGTGGATTATAACGCGAGTCGAATTGTAGATATATCACCAATAGCATGCGTAAATACGTCCAAATGGAAATTGAAGCCGGAATATGCAGAACTGCAATTATAATGTGTTCGAAGGGCAAAGAGTTGACATAGTGCGAACCGGCTGATTTGCGCTGTATCTGGCAGCAAATGAGAAGTACATCTCACGCCTAATCAGCGCCCAATCTCCAATAGCAGCGGTGATACGTTCAAATGAATATTCAATAATGTACCTGTTACGATACATGTAGTATTCTACTTTAACGGGACGAATGTGTTGAAAGTTCTGGGATCTTTGGAGCCGAGATAATTTTATAGGAACACTAAATTTACATTAACGATTCATATTAAAATAGTAATATATTTATTCCATGGACGATTCCTAATATATTCATCGATTCATACTTTCTTCCATACCCGACTCTTAACCGACTCTAAACCGACTGACTAGTTTCCAGTCATCCGTTTTTCGGGAAGCAGTACACACACATACCTCCACACATCGACACTCACATACAAGTATCTCTACTACGCATTTAACCAAGTCCAGCACAGAAAATTACACATATCTCAACAGAATGTAACGCACTGCACGACGCAGCGTCAATGTAAGATACATTGTCGACATTTCGTCAGAATATTGGTGCATCTGAAACAAATTGCCGTCTCAATGGAATCATTTTATTTCAAGATTTACGCTACATTTCTGAATCGTTTTCGCCGGACAAGTCCCTTTCACGTTCTCGCAAAAGCAAGCAGTCAAATTAAGGTACATACTATCAATTAGAATCTAATACATTTTTGTGATCCAACATCGATGGGACGATTTCGCTTCGAAATTTTCGGAGGACCACGTATCCTTCCAACGACGACCGCCGTACGAGCAGCGGATAAGCTTACTTCGCGTCTTAGGTTCCGTCCACCACGTACTCTACTTCTTGATTCTTGGTTGGCAGCTTTCGTGGCTGCTGGCCCGAGAAACTCTTTCCTGACTCGCTTTCTCGTATGTCGCATGTGACGTCTTGCTGTCCGTCGTAGACACTTGTCCGATCTACATACGTTCAACCATTTGCGCGAGACAAGCGCGGCGCTCTGCAGGGTCGGGGGATCCAATCTTCGAAGTATCAAGTGCGAAATCTCCAGTGGTAGTTCGGAAATGATATCTACCTTGCTTGGCACGAACAGACCAACGACGCGTAATAGAGATCTAAAAATCTCCATGTTGCTTCCACTGTTCCGCGAGCACGACTGACGGCCTGACTGAGAATCGAGGCATATATATGTGCTGCTCGTCACGGTGGACTGCGAGTTCCGCTTCCGGGTGAGAGAGCTGGTCAGTTCGCCCGCGTGTGCATGTATTTTCATACGTATATGTCGGGTTTCCATTAGAATTAGGGTTAGGGGCGTCAAACGAATCTTCGTTTGGGTTACACATTGTCGTTATGCAATATAGAAGACATTGACTAGTGCAAATGCGATTATTATAGAATTGGACAAGTAACCGTGGTAATTCGATACTCGAGAAACTAATGACCATGATCCTAGGTTCGATAACGAATCCGCGGTCAACGGGATTATGGATGAACATGCTCACAAAATCTAAGTCGGACTCTTTGTTAAAACGTGGAATATCCACCGAGCGTGCAGACGCTAAGTAACTCGCTAATACGACCTCACGAGAGAATGACATTCCGTCGCGATGATGCTGCAGAGGAAAACTATGATTGGGTGTGTCTAAGGACACGAGATCCTCGGATTCGTCGAGGATAGCCTTCGTTTAGAAGGTGCGGGAAAGTGGCGTTGCTGCTAATTGGTCAATCTCCATATCGGTGGTTAGAAAAAGATGCTAGCCGCTCTCGGGGGAATGTTGCTCGTGGGAGACGGCGTTCGTTGAAAAATAGGTCTCTCCTATCTTCCCGTACCTGGGACAAAGATTGTTTGACTGTCTGAAGGACTTTAGCCAACTAAATCTTAAGATTAATAACGGGCCCTCAGGCTAGCTGAATATGTACTGCGGAGACGCATCGACATCTGGCAATCATCTTACTCGAAGAACAGTGTCTGCGAGAGACGAGACACGGGACAGAGACCGTTGGAATGTTTACTGTCGCGTGTCGCCAGAAATAATTCTTTTAAGGAGGGGTACAGAATTACTTCATACCTTTGATATACAAAGCGTTCATCCCGTGACCGCGGCTACGTTCGGCGACTGGCTGTCGCCTCGATCCCAAACTCATTATCACAAATCTCGAACAAATACAATCGGATCGAAAGACGACAATTGCTTAATTACGCCTATGATAAAATCTAGATTACGGTGTTAAGGGATTTTCCCCAGGTTCCAAAGGGAAGGCTCCGATGTACTTTCATCTCCGACATATGTATAGCAGTTGTGTGTGAAATAAAGTAAATTATTTATATTTCCGAATCATCTCTTTACCTTGACAATAACACGCATCGAACTGTCAACATACCACCAATACCAGCGGTGATACGTATAATTGAATAGATAAGCCTAAATATGCCAAAGTGCAACTACAATGGATTCGACAGGATACAGAGATGACATTGCGCAAACCGATTGATGTGGGTTGTATGTGACAAATGTGGGGTATAGTGCGCATCGAATTGTTGTCATATCTCCAGTGGAATGGGAGATACGTTCAATTGAATATTTCCGGTAGAATCTCCAAAACGGCAATTACCGTGGATTGGACAGGACACAGAGTTGACATTGTGCAAAACGGTTGATGTGCGCCGTGTTTGGCAGCGAATGAGGAGTATAACGCGCATCGAATTGTCGACATACCACCAATAGCAGCGGAGACACATGCAATTGAATATTTAAGCCTAAATGTGTGAAACCGCAATTATAATGAATTTGGCAGGGGCCTGAGCTGACATACCGCAAACAGGCTGGTGTGCGCTGCATTTGGCTGCAATTGTGCTGCGTAGTGAGCAACGAGTTTTCGAGATATCACCAATGGCAACGGAGATACGTTCAATAGAATATTGAATCCTGAATATGCAGAACTGGAATAACATTGGATTTGTCCTCGACCGGAGTTCACGTAATGAAAACAGGAGCAGGTGCGCTGTGTTTGGCAGCAAATGTGGAGTATAATGCGCATCGAATTGTTGACGTGCCACCAATATCAGCGGAGATACGTTTAATTGAATACTGAAGCCTAAATATGCAAAACTGCAATTACAAATGTTTTGGCAGGGACCAGGGTTGACATTGCAAAAACCGGCTGATTGGCGCTGAATTTTGCAGCGAATGAGGAGTACAACGCGCATCGAATTTACGACATACCACCAATATCAGAGGAGATACGATTAATTGCATACTGAAGCCTAAATATCCCAAACACCCAAATACATATGTATCCCAAGTACAGAGTTGACATTGCGCAACCCGGTTGATGTGCGCTGTCTTTGGCAGCAAATGTACGGTACAACGCGGATCGAATTGTCGAAATATCTCAAATGGAAACGCTGATACGTTCAATTGAATATTTCAGGCAGAATCTGCAAAATTGCAGTAACGCTGTACTTGACAGGGCCCAGACTTGACATGGCGTAAACCGAACGATGTGCGCTGTATTTGGCAGGAAATTTGGAGAAGAACGCGCATCGAATTGTGGACATATTACCAATAACAGCGGAGATGCGTTAAATTGAATATTGAAGCCTGAATATGCAGTACTGATATAACATTGGACTTGACCTCGACCCGACTTGACATAATGCATTCAGGAGCAGGTGCGCTGTATTCAGCAGCAAATGTATAGTATTTCGCGGATTGAACTGTGGACATGTTTCAAATGGAATCAGAGATACGTTCAATTGAATATTTCCGGCAGAATCTCCAAAATGGCAATAACGCTGTATTTGACAGGACACAGCATTGACAATGCGCAAACCGGTTGATGCGCCCTGTATTTGGCAGCAAATGTGGAGTATAACACACATGGCGTTGTCGAGATAGCACCAATGGCAGTGTAGAAACGTTCAATGGAATTTTCGATCCTGAATATGCAGTACTGCAATATCATTGGATTTGAACTAGAACCGAGTTGACATAATGTAAGCTGGTGCAGGTCTGCTGTATTTGGCAGCAAATGTGGAGTATAACGCGCATCGAATTGTCGTGATACCACCAGTAGCAGCGGAGATACGTTCAATAGAATATTTAATGCTTAATTTGCAAATCTGCAGTTGGGGTGGAATTGACGGGGCCCAGAATTGACATAGCAAAAACGGGCAGATTTGTGCTGTATTTGGCAGAAATTGTGGATTATAACGCGAGTCGAATTGTAGATATATCACCAATAGCATGCGTAAATACGTCCAAATGGAAATTGAAGCCGGAATATGCAGAACTGCAATTATAATGTGTTCGAAGGGCAAAGAGTTGACATAGTGCGAACCGGCTGATTTGCGCTGTATCTGGCAGCAAATGAGAAGTACATCTCACGCCTAATCAGCGCCCAATCTCCAATAGCAGCGGTGATACGTTCAAATGAATATTCAATAATGTACCTGTTACGATACATGTAGTATTCTACTTTAACGGGACGAATGTGTTGAAAGTTCTGGGATCTTTGGAGCCGAGATAATTTTATAGGAACACTAAATTTACATTAACGATTCATATTAAAATAGTAATATATTTATTCCATGGACGATTCCTAATATATTCATCGATTCATACTTTCTTCCATACCCGACTCTTAACCGACTCTAAACCGACTGACTAGTTTCCAGTCATCCGTTTTTCGGGAAGCAGTACACACACATACCACCACACATCGACACTCACATACAAGTATCTCTACTACGCATTTAACCAAGTCCAGCACAGAAAATTACACATATCTCAACAGAATGTAACGCACTGCACGACGCAGCGTCAATGTAAGATACATTGTCGACATTTCGTCAGAATATTGGTGCATCTGAAACAAATTGCCGTCTCAATGGAATCATTTTATTTCAAGATTTACGCTACATTTCTGAATCGTTTTCGCCGGACAAGTCCCTTTCACGTTCTCGCAAAAGCAAGCAGTCAAATTAAGGTACATACTATCAATTAGAATCTAATACATTTTTGTGATCCAACATCGATGGGACGATTTCGCTTCGAAATTTTCGGAGGACCACGTATCCTTCCAACGACGACCGCCGTACGAGCAGCGGATAAGCTTACTTCGCGTCTTAGGTTCCGTCCACCACGTACTCTACTTCTTGATTCTTGGTTGGCAGCTTTCGTGGCTGCTGGCCCGAGAAACTCTTTCCTGACTCGCTTTCTCGTATGTCGCATGTGACGTCTTGCTGTCCGTCGTAGACACTTGTCCGATCTACATACGTTCAACCATTTGCGCGAGACAAGCGCGGCGCTCTGCAGGGTCGGGGGATCCAATCTTCGAAGTATCAAGTGCGAAATCTCCAGTGGTAGTTCGGAAATGATATCTACCTTGCTTGGCACGAACAGACCAACGACGCGTAATAGAGATCTAAAAATCTCCATGTTGCTTCCACTGTTCCGCGAGCACGACTGACGGCCTGACTGAGAATCGAGGCATATATATGTGCTGCTCGTCACGGTGGACTGCGAGTTCCGCTTCCGGGTGTGAGAGCTGGTCAGTTCGCCCGCGTGTGCATGTATTTTCATACGTATATGTCGGGTTTCCATTAGAATTAGGGTTAGGGGCGTCAAACGAATCTTCGTTTGGGTTACACATTGTCGTTATGCAATATAGAAGACATTGACTAGTGCAAATGCGATTATTATAGAATTGGACAAGTAACCGTGGTAATTCGATACTCGAGAAACTAATGACCATGATCCTAGGTTCGATAACGAATCCGCGGTCAACGGGATTATGGATGAACATGCTCACAAAATCTAAGTCGGACTCTTTGTTAAAACGTGGAATATCCACCGAGCGTGCAGACGCTAAGTAACTCGCTAATACGACCTCACGAGAGAATGACATTCCGTCGCGATGATGCTGCAGAGGAAAACTATGATTGGGTGTGTCTAAGGACACGAGATCCTCGGATTCGTCGAGGATAGCCTTCGTTTAGAAGGTGCGGGAAAGTGGCGTTGCTGCTAATTGGTCAATCTCCATATCGGTGGTTAGAAAAAGATGCTAGCCGCTCTCGGGGGAATGTTGCTCGTGGGAGACGGCGTTCGTTGAAAAATAGGTCTCTCCTATCTTCCCGTACCTGGGACAAAGATTGTTTGACTGTCTGAAGGACTTTAGCCAACTAAATCTTAAGATTAATAACGGGCCCTCAGGCTAGCTGAATATGTACTGCGGAGACGCATCGACATCTGGCAATCATCTTACTCGAAGAACAGTGTCTGCGAGAGACGAGACACGGGACAGAGACCGTTGGAATGTTTACTGTCGCGTGTCGCCAGAAATAATTCTTTTAAGGAGGGGTACAGAATTACTTCATACCTTTGATATACAAAGCGTTCATCCCGTGACCGCGGCTACGTTCGGCGACTGGCTGTCGCCTCGATCCCAAACTCATTATCACAAATCTCGAACAAATACAATCGGATCGAAAGACGACAATTGCTTAATTACGCCTATGATAAAATCTAGATTACGGTGTTAAGGGATTTTCCCCAGGTTCCAAAGGGAAGGCTCCGATGTACTTTCATCTCCGACATATGTATAGCAGTTGTGTGTGAAATAAAGTAAATTATTTATATTTCCGAATCATCTCTTTACCTTGACAATAACACGCATCGAACTGTCAACATACCACCAATACCAGCGGTGATACGTATAATTGAATAGATAAGCCTAAATATGCCAAAGTGCAACTACAATGGATTCGACAGGATACAGAGATGACATTGCGCAAACCGATTGATGTGGGTTGTATGTGACAAATGTGGGGTATAGTGCGCATCGAATTGTTGTCATATCTCCAGTGGAATGGGAGATACGTTCAATTGAATATTTCCGGTAGAATCTCCAAAACGGCAATTACCGTGGATTGGACAGGACACAGAGTTGACATTGTGCAAAACGGTTGATGTGCGCCGTGTTTGGCAGCGAATGAGGAGTATAACGCGCATCGAATTGTCGACATACCACCAATAGCAGCGGAGACACATGCAATTGAATATTTAAGCCTAAATGTGTGAAACCGCAATTATAATGAATTTGGCAGGGGCCTGAGCTGACATACCGCAAACAGGCTGGTGTGCGCTGCATTTGGCTGCAATTGTGCTGCGTAGTGAGCAACGAGTTTTCGAGATATCACCAATGGCAACGGAGATACGTTCAATAGAATATTGAATCCTGAATATGCAGAACTGGAATAACATTGGATTTGTCCTCGACCGTAGTTCACGTAATGAAAACAGGAGCAGGTGCGCTGTGTTTGGCAGCAAATGTGGAGTATAATGCGCATCGAATTGTTGACGTGCCACCAATATCAGCGGAGATACGTTTAATTGAATACTGAAGCCTAAATATGCAAAACTGCAATTACAAATGTTTTGGCAGGGACCGTGACATGTTGACATTGCAAAAACCGGCTGATTGGCGCTGAATTTTGCAGCGAATGAGGAGTACAACGCGCATCGAATTTACGACATACCACCAATATCAGAGGAGATACGATTAATTGCATACTGAAGCCTAAATATCCCAAACACCCAAATACATATGTATCCCAAGTACAGAGTTGACATTGCGCAACCCGGTTGATGTGCGCTGTCTTTGGCAGCAAATGTACGGTACAACGCGGATCGAATTGTCGAAATATCTCAAATGGAAACGCTGATACGTTCAATTGAATATTTCAGGCAGAATCTGCAAAATTGCAGTAACGCTGTACTTGACAGGGCCCAGACTTGACATGGCGTAAACCGAACGATGTGCGCTGTATTTGGCAAGAAATTTGGAGAAGAACGCGCATCGAATTGTGGACATATTACCAATAACAGCGGAGATGCGTTAAATTGAATATTGAAGCCTGAATATGCAGTACTGATATAACATTGGACTTGACCTCGACCCGACTTGACATAATGCATTCAGGAGCAGGTGCGCTGTATTCAGCAGCAAATGTATAGTATTTCGCGGATTGAACTGTGGACATGTTTCAAATGGAATCAGAGATACGTTCAATTGAATATTTCCGGCAGAATCTCCAAAATGGCAATAACGCTGTATTTGACAGGACACAGCATTGACAATGCGCAAACCGGTTGATGCGCCCTGTATTTGGCAGCAAATGTGGAGTATAACACACATGGCGTTGTCGAGATAGCACCAATGGCAGTGTAGAAACGTTCAATGGAATTTTCGATCCTGAATATGCAGTACTGCAATATCATTGGATTTGAACTAGAACCGAGTTGACATAATGTAAGCTGGTGCAGGTCTGCTGTATTTGGCAGCAAATGTGGAGTATAACGCGCATCGAATTGTCGTGATACCACCAGTAGCAGCGGAGATACGTTCAATAGAATATTTAATGCTTAATTTGCAAATCTGCAGTTGGGGTGGAATTGACGGGGCCCAGAATTGACATAGCAAAAACGGGCAGATTTGTGCTGTATTTGGCAGAAATTGTGGATTATAACGCGAGTCGAATTGTAGATATATCACCAATAGCATGCGTAAATACGTCCAAATGGAAATTGAAGCCGGAATATGCAGAACTGCAATTATAATGTGTTCGAAGGGCAAAGAGTTGACATAGTGCGAACCGGCTGATTTGCGCTGTATCTGGCAGCAAATGAGAAGTACATCTCACGCCTAATCAGCGCCCAATCTCCAATAGCAGCGGTGATACGTTCAAATGAATATTCAATAATGTACCTGTTACGATACATGTAGTATTCTACTTTAACGGGACGAATGTGTTGAAAGTTCTGGGATCTTTGGAGCCGAGATAATTTTATAGGAACACTAAATTTACATTAACGATTCATATTAAAATAGTAATATATTTATTCCATGGACGATTCCTAATATATTCATCGATTCATACTTTCTTCCATACCCGACTCTTAACCGACTCTAAACCGACTGACTAGTTGCCAGTCATCCGTTTTTCGGGAAGCAGTACACACACATACCTCCACACATCGACACTCACATACAAGTATCTCTACTACGCATTTAACCAAGTCCAGCACAGAAAATTACACATATCTCAACAGAATGTAACGCACTGCACGACGCAGCGTCAATGTAAGATACATTGTCGACATTTCGTCAGAATATTGGTGCATCTGAAACAAATTGCCGTCTCAATGGAATCATTTTATTTCAAGATTTACGCTACATTTCTGAATCGTTTTCGCCGGACAAGTCCCTTTCACGTTCTCGCAAAAGCAAGCAGTCAAATTAAGGTACATACTATCAATTAGAATCTAATACATTTTTGTGATCCAACATCGATGGGACGATTTCGCTTCGAAATTTTCGGAGGACCACGTATCCTTCCAACGACGACCGCCGTACGAGCAGCGGATAAGCTTACTTCGCGTCTTAGGTTCCGTCCACCACGTACTCTACTTCTTGATTCTTGGTTGGCAGCTTTCGTGGCTGCTGGCCCGAGAAACTCTTTCCTGACTCGCTTTCTCGTATGTCGCATGTGACGTCTTGCTGTCCGTCGTAGACACTTGTCCGATCTACATACGTTCAACCATTTGCGCGAGACAAGCGCGGCGCTCTGCAGGGTCGGGGGATCCAATCTTCGAAGTATCAAGTGCGAAATCTCCAGTGGTAGTTCGGAAATGATATCTACCTTGCTTGGCACGAACAGACCAACGACGCGTAATAGAGATCTAAAAATCTCCATGTTGCTTCCACTGTTCCGCGAGCACGACTGACGGCCTGACTGAGAATCGAGGCATATATATGTGCTGCTCGTCACGGTGGACTGCGAGTTCCGCTTCCGGGTGAGAGAGCTGGTCAGTTCGCCCGCGTGTGCATGTATTTTCATACGTATATGTCGGGTTTCCATTAGAATTAGGGTTAGGGGCGTCAAACGAATCTTCGTTTGGGTTACACATTGTCGTTATGCAATATAGAAGACATTGACTAGTGCAAATGCGATTATTATAGAATTGGACAAGTAACCGTGGTAATTCGATACTCGAGAAACTAATGACCATGATCCTAGGTTCGATAACGAATCCGCGGTCAACGGGATTATGGATGAACATGCTCACAAAATCTAAGTCGGACTCTTTGTTAAAACGTGGAATATCCACCGAGCGTGCAGACGCTAAGTAACTCGCTAATACGACCTCACGAGAGAATGACATTCCGTCGCGATGATGCTGCAGAGGAAAACTATGATTGGGTGTGTCTAAGGACACGAGATCCTCGGATTCGTCGAGGATAGCCTTCGTTTAGAAGGTGCGGGAAAGTGGCGTTGCTGCTAATTGGTCAATCTCCATATCGGTGGTTAGAAAAAGATGCTAGCCGCTCTCGGGGGAATGTTGCTCGTGGGAGACGGCGTTCGTTGAAAAATAGGTCTCTCCTATCTTCCCGTACCTGGGACAAAGATTGTTTGACTGTCTGAAGGACTTTAGCCAACTAAATCTTAAGATTAATAACGGGCCCTCAGGCTAGCTGAATATGTACTGCGGAGACGCATCGACATCTGGCAATCATCTTACTCGAAGAACAGTGTCTGCGAGAGACGAGACACGGGACAGAGACCGTTGGAATGTTTACTGTCGCGTGTCGCCAGAAATAATTCTTTTAAGGAGGGGTACAGAATTACTTCATACCTTTGATATACAAAGCGTTCATCCCGTGACCGCGGCTACGTTCGGCGACTGGCTGTCGCCTCGATCCCAAACTCATTATCACAAATCTCGAACAAATACAATCGGATCGAAAGACGACAATTGCTTAATTACGCCTATGATAAAATCTAGATTACGGTGTTAAGGGATTTTCCCCAGGTTCCAAAGGGAAGGCTCCGATGTACTTTCATCTCCGACATATGTATAGCAGTTGTGTGTGAAATAAAGTAAATTATTTATATTTCCGAATCATCTCTTTACCTTGACAATAACACGCATCGAACTGTCAACATACCACCAATACCAGCGGTGATACGTATAATTGAATAGATAAGCCTAAATATGCCAAAGTGCAACTACAATGGATTCGACAGGATACAGAGATGACATTGCGCAAACCGATTGATGTGGGTTGTATGTGACAAATGTGGGGTATAGTGCGCATCGAATTGTTGTCATATCTCCAGTGGAATGGGAGATACGTTCAATTGAATATTTCCGGTAGAATCTCCAAAACGGCAATTACCGTGGATTGGACAGGACACAGAGTTGACATTGTGCAAAACGGTTGATGTGCGCCGTGTTTGGCAGCGAATGAGGAGTATAACGCGCATCGAATTGTCGACATACCACCAATAGCAGCGGAGACACATGCAATTGAATATTTAAGCCTAAATGTGTGAAACCGCAATTATAATGAATTTGGCAGGGGCCTGAGCTGACATACCGCAAACAGGCTGGTGTGCGCTGCATTTGGCTGCAATTGTGCTGCGTAGTGAGCAACGAGTTTTCGAGATATCACCAATGGCAACGGAGATACGTTCAATAGAATATTGAATCCTGAATATGCAGAACTGGAATAACATTGGATTTGTCCTCGACCGGAGTTCACGTAATGAAAACAGGAGCAGGTGCGCTGTGTTTGGCAGCAAATGTGGAGTATAATGCGCATCGAATTGTTGACGTGCCACCAATATCAGCGGAGATACGTTTAATTGAATACTGAAGCCTAAATATGCAAAACTGCAATTACAAATGTTTTGGCAGGGACCGGGGTTGACATTGCAAAAACCGGCTGATTGGCGCTGAATTTTGCAGCGAATGAGGAGTACAACGCGCATCGAATTTACGACATACCACCAATATCAGAGGAGATACGATTAATTGCATACTGAAGCCTAAATATCCCAAACACCCAAATACATATGTATCCCAAGTACAGAGTTGACATTGCGCAACCCGGTTGATGTGCGCTGTCTTTGGCAGCAAATGTACGGTACAACGCGGATCGAATTGTCGAAATATCTCAAATGGAAACGCTGATACGTTCAATTGAATATTTCAGGCAGAATCTGCAAAATTGCAGTAACGCTGTACTTGACAGGGCCCAGACTTGACATGGCGTAAACCGAACGATGTGCGCTGTATTTGGCAAGAAATTTGGAGAAGAACGCGCATCGAATTGTGGACATATTACCAATAACAGCGGAGATGCGTTAAATTGAATATTGAAGCCTGAATATGCAGTACTGATATAACATTGGACTTGACCTCGACCCGACTTGACATAATGCATTCAGGAGCAGGTGCGCTGTATTCAGCAGCAAATGTATAGTATTTCGCGGATTGAACTGTGGACATGTTTCAAATGGAATCAGAGATACGTTCAATTGAATATTTCCGGCAGAATCTCCAAAATGGCAATAACGCTGTATTTGACAGGACACAGCATTGACAATGCGCAAACCGGTTGATGCGCCCTGTATTTGGCAGCAAATGTGGAGTATAACACACATGGCGTTGTCGAGATAGCACCAATGGCAGTGTAGAAACGTTCAATGGAATTTTCGATCCTGAATATGCAGTACTGCAATATCATTGGATTTGAACTAGAACCGAGTTGACATAATGTAAGCTGGTGCAGGTCTGCTGTATTTGGCAGCAAATGTGGAGTATAACGCGCATCGAATTGTCGTGATACCACCAGTAGCAGCGGAGATACGTTCAATAGAATATTTAATGCTTAATTTGCAAATCTGCAGTTGGGGTGGAATTGACGGGCCCAGAATTGACATAGCAAAAACGGGCAGATTTGTGCTGTATTTGGCAGAAATTGTGGATTATAACGCGAGTCGAATTGTAGATATATCACCAATAGCATGCGTAAATACGTCCAAATGGAAATTGAAGCCGGAATATGCAGAACTGCAATTATAATGTGTTCGAAGGGCAAAGAGTTGACATAGTGCGAACCGGCTGATTTGCGCTGTATCTGGCAGCAAATGAGAAGTACATCTCACGCCTATTCAGCGCCCAATCTCCAATAGCAGCGGTGATACGTTCAAATGAATATTCAATAATGTACCTGTTACGATACATGTAGTATTCTACTTTAACGGGACGAATGTGTTGAAAGTTCTGGATCTTTGGAGCCGAGATAATTTTATAGGAACACTAAATTTACATTAACGATTCATATTAAAATAGTAATATATTTATTCCATGGACGATTCCTAATATATTCATCGATTCATACTTTCTTCCATACCCGACTCTTAACCGACTCTAAACCGACTGACTAGTTGCCAGTCATCCGTTTTTCGGGAAGCAGTACACACACATACCTCCACACATCGACACTCACATACAAGTATCTCTACTACGCATTTAACCAAGTCCAGCACAGAAAATTACACATATCTCAACAGAATGTAACGCACTGCACGACGCAGCGTCAATGTAAGATACATTGTCGACATTTCGTCAGAATATTGGTGCATCTGAAACAAATTGCCGTCTCAATGGAATCATTTTATTTCAAGATTTACGCTACATTTCTGAATCGTTTTCGCCGGACAAGTCCCTTTCACGTTCTCGCAAAAGCAAGCAGTCAAATTAAGGTACATACTATCAATTAGAATCTAATACATTTTTGTGATCCAACATCGATGGGACGATTTCGCTTCGAAATTTTCGGAGGACCACGTATCCTTCCAACGACGACCGCCGTACGAGCAGCGGATAAGCTTACTTCGCGTCTTAGGTTCCGTCCACCACGTACTCTACTTCTTGATTCTTGGTTGGCAGCTTTCGTGGCTGCTGGCCCGAGAAACTCTTTCCTGACTCGCTTTCTCGTATGTCGCATGTGACGTCTTGCTGTCCGTCGTAGACACTTGTCCGATCTACATACGTTCAACCATTTGCGCGAGACAAGCGCGGCGCTCTGCAGGGTCGGGGGATCCAATCTTCGAAGTATCAAGTGCGAAATCTCCAGTGGTAGTTCGGAAATGATATCTACCTTGCTTGGCACGAACAGACCAACGACGCGTAATAGAGATCTAAAAATCTCCATGTTGCTTCCACTGTTCCGCGAGCACGACTGACGGCCTGACTGAGAATCGAGGCATATATATGTGCTGCTCGTCACGGTGGACTGCGAGTTCCGCTTCCGGGTGAGAGAGCTGGTCAGTTCGCCCGCGTGTGCATGTATTTTCATACGTATATGTCGGGTTTCCATTAGAATTAGGGTTAGGGGCGTCAAACGAATCTTCGTTTGGGTTACACATTGTCGTTATGCAATATAGAAGACATTGACTAGTGCAAATGCGATTATTATAGAATTGGACAAGTAACCGTGGTAATTCGATACTCGAGAAACTAATGACCATGATCCTAGGTTCGATAACGAATCCGCGGTCAACGGGATTATGGATGAACATGCTCACAAAATCTAAGTCGGACTCTTTGTTAAAACGTGGAATATCCACCGAGCGTGCAGACGCTAAGTAACTCGCTAATACGACCTCACGAGAGAATGACATTCCGTCGCGATGATGCTGCAGAGGAAAACTATGATTGGGTGTGTCTAAGGACACGAGATCCTCGGATTCGTCGAGGATAGCCTTCGTTTAGAAGGTGCGGGAAAGTGGCGTTGCTGCTAATTGGTCAATCTCCATATCGGTGGTTAGAAAAAGATGCTAGCCGCTCTCGGGGGAATGTTGCTCGTGGGAGACGGCGTTCGTTGAAAAATAGGTCTCTCCTATCTTCCCGTACCTGGGACAAAGATTGTTTGACTGTCTGAAGGACTTTAGCCAACTAAATCTTAAGATTAATAACGGGCCCTCAGGCTAGCTGAATATGTACTGCGGAGACGCATCGACATCTGGCAATCATCTTACTCGAAGAACAGTGTCTGCGAGAGACGAGACACGGGACAGAGACCGTTGGAATGTTTACTGTCGCGTGTCGCCAGAAATAATTCTTTTAAGGAGGGGTACAGAATTACTTCATACCTTTGATATACAAAGCGTTCATCCCGTGACCGCGGCTACGTTCGGCGACTGGCTGTCGCCTCGATCCCAAACTCATTATCACAAATCTCGAACAAATACAATCGGATCGAAAGACGACAATTGCTTAATTACGCCTATGATAAAATCTAGATTACGGTGTTAAGGGATTTTCCCCAGGTTCCAAAGGGAAGGCTCCGATGTACTTTCATCTCCGACATATGTATAGCAGTTGTGTGAAATAAAGTAAATTATTTATATTTCCGAATCATCTCTTTACCTTGACAATAACACGCATCGAACTGTCAACATACCACCAATACCAGCGGTGATACGTATAATTGAATAGATAAGCCTAAATATGCCAAAGTGCAACTACAATGGATTCGACAGGATACAGAGATGACATTGCGCAAACCGATTGATGTGGGTTGTATGTGACAAATGTGGGGTATAGTGCGCATCGAATTGTTGTCATATCTCCAGTGGAATGGGAGATACGTTCAATTGAATATTTCCGGTAGAATCTCCAAAACGGCAATTACCGTGGATTGGACAGGACACAGAGTTGACATTGTGCAAAACGGTTGATGTGCGCCGTGTTTGGCAGCGAATGAGGAGTATAACGCGCATCGAATTGTCGACATACCACCAATAGCAGCGGAGACACATGCAATTGAATATTTAAGCCTAAATGTGTGAAACCGCAATTATAATGAATTTGGCAGGGGCCTGAGCTGACATACCGCAAACAGGCTGGTGTGCGCTGCATTTGGCTGCAATTGTGCTGCGTAGTGAGCAACGAGTTTTCGAGATATCACCAATGGCAACGGAGATACGTTCAATAGAATATTGAATCCTGAATATGCAGAACTGGAATAACATTGGATTTGTCCTCGACCGGAGTTCACGTAATGAAAACAGGAGCAGGTGCGCTGTATTTGGCAGCAAATGTGGAGTATAATGCGCATCGAATTGTTGACGTGCCACCAATATCAGCGGAGATACGTTTAAATGAATACTGAAGCCTAAATATGCAAAACTGCAATTACAAATGTTTTGGCAGGGACCGGGGTTGACATTGCAAAAACCGGCTGATTGGCGCTGAATTTTGCAGCGAATGAGGAGTACAACGCGCATCGAATTTACGACATACCACCAATATCAGAGGAGATACGATTAATTGCATACTGAAGCCTAAATATCCCAAACACCCAAATACATATGTATCCCAAGTACAGAGTTGACATTGCGCAACCCGGTTGATGTGCGCTGTCTTTGGCAGCAAATGTACGGTACAACGCGGATCGAATTGTCGAAATATCTCAAATGGAAACGCTGATACGTTCAATTGAATATTTCAGGCAGAATCTGCAAAATTGCAGTAACGCTGTACTTGACAGGGCCCAGACTTGACATGGCGTAAACCGAACGATGTGCGCTGTATTTGGCAAGAAATTTGGAGAAGAACGCGCATCGAATTGTGGACATATTACCAATAACAGCGGAGATGCGTTAAATTGAATATTGAAGCCTGAATATGCAGTACTGATATAACATTGGACTTGACCTCGACCCGACTTGACATAATGCATTCAGGAGCAGGTGCGCTGTATTCAGCAGCAAATGTATAGTATTTCGCGGATTGAACTGTGGACATGTTTCAAATGGAATCAGAGATACGTTCAATTGAATATTTCCGGCAGAATCTCCAAAATGGCAATAACGCTGTATTTGACAGGACACAGCATTGACAATGCGCAAACCGGTTGATGCGCCCTGTATTTGGCAGCAAATGTGGAGTATAACACACATGGCGTTGTCGAGATAGCACCAATGGCAGTGTAGAAACGTTCAATGGAATTTTCGATCCTGAATATGCAGTACTGCAATATCATTGGATTTGAACTAGAACCGAGTTGACATAATGTAAGCTGGTGCAGGTCTGCTGTATTTGGCAGCAAATGTGGAGTATAACGCGCATCGAATTGTCGTGATACCACCAGTAGCAGCGGAGATACGTTCAATAGAATATTTAATGCTTAATTTGCAAATCTGCAGTTGGGGTGGAATTGACGGGGCCCAGAATTGACATAGCAAAAACGGGCAGATTTGTGCTGTATTTGGCAGAAATTGTGGATTATAACGCGAGTCGAATTGTAGATATATCACCAATAGCATGCGTAAATACGTCCAAATGGAAATTGAAGCCGGAATATGCAGAACTGCAATTATAATGTGTTCGAAGGGCAAAGAGTTGACATAGTGCGAACCGGCTGATTTGCGCTGTATCTGGCAGCAAATGAGAAGTACATCTCACGCCTAATCAGCGCCCAATCTCCAATAGCAGCGGTGATACGTTCAAATGAATATTCAATAATGTACCTGTTACGATACATGTAGTATTCTACTTTAACGGGACGAATGTGTTGAAAGTTCTGGGATCTTTGGAGCCGAGATAATTTTATAGGAACACTAAATTTACATTAACGATTCATATTAAAATAGTAATATATTTATTCCATGGACGATTCCTAATATATTCATCGATTCATACTTTCTTCCATACCCGACTCTTAACCGACTCTAAACCGACTGACTAGTTTCCAGTCATCCGTTTTTCGGGAAGCAGTACACACACATACCTCCACACATCGACACTCACATACAAGTATCTCTACTACGCATTTAACCAAGTCCAGCACAGAAAATTACACATATCTCAACAGAATGTAACGCACTGCACGACGCAGCGTCAATGTAAGATACATTGTCGACATTTCGTCAGAATATTGGTGCATCTGAAACAAATTGCCGTCTCAATGGAATCATTTTATTTCAAGATTTACGCTACATTTCTGAATCGTTTTCGCCGGACAAGTCCCTTTCACGTTCTCGCAAAAGCAAGCAGTCAAATTAAGGTACATACTATCAATTAGAATCTAATACATTTTTGTGATCCAACATCGATGGGACGATTTCGCTTCGAAATTTTCGGAGGACCACGTATCCTTCCAACGACGACCGCCGTACGAGCAGCGGATAAGCTTACTTCGCGTCTTAGGTTCCGTCCACCACGTACTCTACTTCTTGATTCTTGGTTGGCAGCTTTCGTGGCTGCTGGCCCGAGAAACTCTTTCCTGACTCGCTTTCTCGTATGTCGCATGTGACGTCTTGCTGTCCGTCGTAGACACTTGTCCGATCTACATACGTTCAACCATTTGCGCGAGACAAGCGCGGCGCTCTGCAGGGTCGGGGGATCCAATCTTCGAAGTATCAAGTGCGAAATCTCCAGTGGTAGTTCGGAAATGATATCTACCTTGCTTGGCACGAACAGACCAACGACGCGTAATAGAGATCTAAAAATCTCCATGTTGCTTCCACTGTTCCGCGAGCACGACTGACGGCCTGACTGAGAATCGAGGCATATATATGTGCTGCTCGTCACGGTGGACTGCGAGTTCCGCTTCCGGGTGAGAGAGCTGGTCAGTTCGCCCGCGTGTGCATGTATTTTCATACGTATATGTCGGGTTTCCATTAGAATTAGGGTTAGGGGCGTCAAACGAATCTTCGTTTGGGTTACACATTGTCGTTATGCAATATAGAAGACATTGACTAGTGCAAATGCGATTATTATAGAATTGGACAAGTAACCGTGGTAATTCGATACTCGAGAAACTAATGACCATGATCCTAGGTTCGATAACGAATCCGCGGTCAACGGGATTATGGATGAACATGCTCACAAAATCTAAGTCGGACTCTTTGTTAAAACGTGGAATATCCACCGAGCGTGCAGACGCTAAGTAACTCGCTAATACGACCTCACGAGAGAATGACATTCCGTCGCGATGATGCTGCAGAGGAAAACTATGATTGGGTGTGTCTAAGGACACGAGATCCTCGGATTCGTCGAGGATAGCCTTCGTTTAGAAGGTGCGGGAAAGTGGCGTTGCTGCTAATTGGTCAATCTCCATATCGGTGGTTAGAAAAAGATGCTAGCCGCTCTCGGGGGAATGTTGCTCGTGGGAGACGGCGTTCGTTGAAAAATAGGTCTCTCCTATCTTCCCGTACCTGGGACAAAGATTGTTTGACTGTCTGAAGGACTTTAGCCAACTAAATCTTAAGATTAATAACGGGCCCTCAGGCTAGCTGAATATGTACTGCGGAGACGCATCGACATCTGGCAATCATCTTACTCGAAGAACAGTGTCTGCGAGAGACGAGACACGGGACAGAGACCGTTGGAATGTTTACTGTCGCGTGTCGCCAGAAATAATTCTTTTAAGGAGGGGTACAGAATTACTTCATACCTTTGATATACAAAGCGTTCATCCCGTGACCGCGGCTACGTTCGGCGACTGGCTGTCGCCTCGATCCCAAACTCATTATCACAAATCTCGAACAAATACAATCGGATCGAAAGACGACAATTGCTTAATTACGCCTATGATAAAATCTAGATTACGGTGTTAAGGGATTTTCCCCAGGTTCCAAAGGGAAGGCTCCGATGTACTTTCATCTCCGACATATGTATAGCAGTTGTGTGTGAAATAAAGTAAATTATTTATATTTCCGAATCATCTCTTTACCTTGACAATAACACGCATCGAACTGTCAACATACCACCAATACCAGCGGTGATACGTATAATTGAATAGATAAGCCTAAATATGCCAAAGTGCAACTACAATGGATTCGACAGGATACAGAGATGACATTGCGCAAACCGATTGATGTGGGTTGTATGTGACAAATGTGGGGTATAGTGCGCATCGAATTGTTGTCATATCTCCAGTGGAATGGGAGATACGTTCAATTGAACATTTCCAGTAGAATCTCCAAAACGGCAATTACCGTGGATTGGACAGGACACAGAGTTGACATTGTGCAAAACGGTTGATGTGCGCCGTGTTTGGCAGCGAATGAGGAGTATAACGCGCATCGAATTGTCGTCATACCACCAATAGCAGCGGAGACACATGCAATTGAATATTTAAGCCTAAATGTGTGAAACCGCAATTATAATGAATTTGGCAGGGGCCTGAGCTGACATACCGCAAACAGGCTGGTGTGCGCTGCATTTGGCTGCAATTGTGCTGCGTAGTGAGCAACGAGTTTTCGAGATATCACCAATGGCAACGGAGATACGTTCAATAGAATATTGAATCCTGAATATGCAGAACTGGAATAACATTGGATTTGTCCTCGACCGGAGTTCACGTAATGAAAACAGGAGCAGGTGCGCTGTATTTGGCAGCAAATGTGGAGTATAATGCGCATCGAATTGTTGACGTGCCACCAATATCAGCGGAGATACGTTTAAATGAATACTGAAGCCTAAATATGCAAAACTGCAATTACAAATGTTTTGGCAGGGACCGGGGTTGACATTGCAAAAACCGGCTGATTGGCGCTGAATTTTGCAGCGAATGAGGAGTACAACGCGCATCGAATTTACGACATACCACCAATATCAGAGGAGATACGATTAATTGCATACTGAAGCCTAAATATCCCAAACACCCAAATACATATGTATCCCAAGTACAGAGTTGACATTGCGCAACCCGGTTGATGTGCGCTGTCTTTGGCAGCAAATGTACGGTACAACGCGGATCGAATTGTCGAAATATCTCAAATGGAAACGCTGATACGTTCAATTGAATATTTCAGGCAGAATCTGCAAAATTGCAGTATCGCTGTACTTGACAGGGCCCAGACTTGACATGGCGTAAACCGAACGATGTGCGCTGTATTTGGCAGGAAATTTGGAGAAGAACGCGCATCGAATTGTGGACATATTACCAATAACAGCGGAGATGCGTTAAATTGAATATTGAAGCCTGAATATGCAGTACTGATATAACATTGGACTTGACCTCGACCCGACTTGACATAATGCATTCAGGAGCAGGTGCGCTGTATTCAGCAGCAAATGTATAGTATTTCGCGGAATGAACTGTGGACATGTTTCAAATGGAATCAGAGATACGTTCAATTGAATATTTCCGGCAGAATCTCCAAAATGGCAATAACGCTGTATTTGACAGGACACAGCATTGACAATGCGCAAACCGGTTGATGCGCCCTGTATTTGGCAGCAAATGTGGAGTATAACACACATGGCGTTGTCGAGATAGCACCAATGGCAGTGTAGAAACGTTCAATGGAATTTTCGATCCTGAATATGCAGTACTGCAATATCATTGGATTTGAACTAGAACCGAGTTGACATAATGTAAGCTGGTGCAGGTCTGCTGTATTTGGCAGCAAATGTGGAGTATAACGCGCATCGAATTGTCGTGATACCACCAGTAGCAGCGGAGATACGTTCAATAGAATATTTAATGCTTAATTTGCAAATCTGCAGTTGGGGTGGAATTGACGGGGCCCAGAATTGACATAGCAAAAACGGGCAGATTTGTGCTGTATTTGGCAGAAATTGTGGATTATAACGCGAGTCGAATTGTAGATATATCACCAATAGCATGCGTAAATACGTCCAAATGGAAATTGAAGCCGGAATATGCAGAACTGCAATTATAATGTGTTCGAAGGGCAAAGAGTTGACATAGTGCGAACCGGCTGATTTGCGCTGTATCTGGCAGCAAATGAGAAGTACATCTCACGCCTAATCAGCGCCCAATCTCCAATAGCAGCGGTGATACGTTCAAATGAATATTCAATAATGTACCTGTTACGATACATGTAGTATTCTACTTTAACGGGACGAATGTGTTGAAAGTTCTGGGATCTTTGGAGCCGAGATAATTTTATAGGAACACTAAATTTACATTAACGATTCATATTAAAATAGTAATATATTTATTCCATGGACGATTCCTAATATATTCATCGATTCATACTTTCTTCCATACCCGACTCTTAACCGACTCTAAACCGACTGACTAGTTTCCAGTCATCCGTTTTTCGGGAAGCAGTACACACACATACCTCCACACATCGACACTCACATACAAGTATCTCTACTACGCATTTAACCAAGTCCAGCACAGAAAATTACACATATCTCAACAGAATGTAACGCACTGCACGACGCAGCGTCAATGTAAGATACATTGTCGACATTTCGTCAGAATATTGGTGCATCTGAAACAAATTGCCGTCTCAATGGAATCATTTTATTTCAAGATTTACGCTACATTTCTGAATCGTTTTCGCCGGACAAGTCCCTTTCACGTTCTCGCAAAAGCAAGCAGTCAAATTAAGGTACATACTATCAATTAGAATCTAATACATTTTTGTGATCCAACATCGATGGGACGATTTCGCTTCGAAATTTTCGGAGGACCACGTATCCTTCCAACGACGACCGCCGTACGAGCAGCGGATAAGCTTACTTCGCGTCTTAGGTTCCGTCCACCACGTACTCTACTTCTTGATTCTTGGTTGGCAGCTTTCGTGGCTGCTGGCCCGAGAAACTCTTTCCTGACTCGCTTTCTCGTATGTCGCATGTGACATCTTGCTGTCCGTCGTAGACACTTGTCCGATCTACATACGTTCAACCATTTGCGCGAGACAAGCGCGGCGCTCTGCAGGGTGGGGGGATCCAATCTTCGAAGTATCAAGTGCGAAATCTCCAGTGGTAGTTCGGAAATGATATCTACCTTGCTTGGCACGAACAGACCAACGACGCGTAATAGAGATCTAAAAATCTCCATGTTGCTTCCACTGTTCCGCGAGCACGACTGACGGCCTGACTGAGAATCGAGGCATATATATGTGCTGCTCGTCACGGTGGACTGCAAGTTCCGCTTCCGGGTGAGAGAGCTGGTCAGTTCGCCCGCGTGTGCATGTATTTTCATACGTATATGTCGGGTTTCCATTAGAATTAGGGTTAGGGGCGTCAAACGAATCTTCGTTTGGGTTACACATTGTCGTTATGCAATATAGAAGACATTGACTAGTGCAAATGCGATTATTATAGAATTGGACAAGTAACCGTGGTAATTCGATACTCGAGAAACTAATGACCATGATCCTAGGTTCGATAACGAATCCGCGGTCAACGGGATTATGGATGAACATGCTCACAAAATCTAAGTCGGACTCTTTGTTAAAACGTGGAATATCCACCGAGCGTGCAGACGCTAAGTAACTCGCTAATACGACCTCACGAGAGAATGACATTCCGTCGCGATGATGCTGCAGAGGAAAACTATGATTGGGTGTGTCTAAGGACACGAGATCCTCGGATTCGTCGAGGATAGCCTTCGTTTAGAAGGTGCGGGAAAATGGCGTTGCTGCTAATTGGTCAATCTCCATATCGGTGGTTAGAAAAAGATGCTAGCCGCTCTCGGGGGAATGTTGCTCGTGGGAGACGGCGTTCGTTGAAAAATAGGTCTCTCCTATCTTCCCGTACCTGGGACAAAGATTGTTTGACTGTCTGAAGGACTTTAGCCAACTAAATCTTAAGATTAATAACGGGCCCTCAGGCTAGCTGAATATGTACTGCGGAGACGCATCGACATCTGGCAATCATCTTACTCGAAGAACAGTGTCTGCGAGAGACGAGACACGGGACAGAGACCGTTGGAATGTTTACTGTCGCGTGTCGCCAGAAATAATTCTTTTAAGGAGGGGTACAGAATTTGTTAAGGAAATCAGAGGATTTGGAAATACAAATAACTGACTTTATTTCACACACAACAGCTATACATCTATATTACACTCTGAAGAACGTCTTGCACGCACGCTTGTCGCCAACCCACTCTTCCAGATGCTTCTTTACGACGACTTTGTCTCAACTCAGACCAGGACACCCTCTAACGCTTACACACACACTCTCATGTACAGTGTAAATGTATCACTTTCCTAACACGCCTCCTTACATTTATACTGTACACTTAATTTTATTTACATTTCTCTTATTTTACATTCATCCATGACCTAAACCTTTCAAATTTCTCTCTACACAGTGCCTTCGTAAAAATATCCGCAGTGTTTTCTTCTGTACTTACTTTTATTATGTTTATCTTATTTTCCTTTACGTACTCGTGAACGTAGTGGTAATGAACTTCAATGTGTTTCGAATTTTTTGATAAATTTCCGTACTTTGCTATACTCATTACTCCAGAGTTATCCTCATAAATTTTTACAGGGTTATCGTCTAGATTTACATCGAAGATTTTTATTAATTCTCTGATAGCCATTACTTCGCTCACCGCTTCCGATAGAGCTACATACTCTGCATACGTTGAGGCTTTTGTCACACACCTTTGTTTTTTAGACTTCCATCCAATTACATTTCCATACAGTCTAATTACATACCCAGAAGTCGATTTCCTATCTATATGATCTCCTGCCCAATCGGCGTCCACATAACAGTCTATCGTTTCGCATTTTTCATTGCTTTTATAATGTAGCCCTAAATCTCTAGTCCGGTACAAATATTTCAGTATTCGCAAAGCATATTTAAAATGTGTCTCGTTACAACAATCTTGAAATCTACTCAGATAATTCACACTATAACTTATATCGGGTCTGGTATTTACACTAATATACAGCAATGCGCCAATTAAATTCTTGTATCCAATGTCCTCTCTATTTATATCAGCTTTTTCAATTTTTAAGTTGGTCTCCATAGGTGTACAATACAATTTGCTATTATGTAATTTATATTTGTTTACTAATGATTCTATGTATTTCTTTTGGCTTAATCTCATTTCCTTTTTTAAATAATCATAGTCTATATTTATTCCAAGATATTCTTTTACTTCACCTAAATCTTTCATTTCAAATTTATCAGTTAATAATTTTTTTACACTTTGTATCTTCCCTTTGTTTTTACTACAAATCAGCAAATCGTCTACGTATATTAACAAATAAACAACATTTTCTCCCTCTCCATAAGTATATAAGCACAATTCTACATTATTCTTCTTAAAACCTAATCGCGTCACATACCTATCAAAACACTCATACCAGTCCCTCGGACTTTCTTTTAACCCATAAAGCGCTTTCGATAATTTACAAACTCTATTCGTTCCGTCCGCATATCCCTTTGGTTGATTTACATATACCTCCGAGGTTACTTCACCATTTAAAAAGGCAGTTTCTACATCCATTTGCTCAATTATTAATCCATTTTGACAACAATATGATAACAATATTTTAAAGGTCTGATTACTCGCTACTGGAGAATATATGTCATCGGCTACGTTTCTTTGTTGAAACCCCCTTACTACTAATCTAGCCTTATACCTGTCCTTTGATTTTTTCGTGTAAACCCATTTTACATCTAATACTTCTTTGCCTTTTACCCTTTCTACCAATTTCCAAGTTTTATTCTTATAGAGACATTCTATTTCCTTATCCATAGCCTGTTTCCAATCTTCATTATTTTCGCAACAAATCGCCTCCTCAAATGTACGAGGGATATCTATTTTACAATAATTTGCATGAATCTCGCGAATATTTTCCTTTTCTGGATACCTTACTGGAGTTTTCTTAATACTGAATGTATTACTGAATACTTAATGTTTGAGCTTTCAGTACTACTATCATTTTCATCTTCCCTACCTTCTAACTCTTCCTTATCCATACCATCCAATGAATAATTATCTTCGCTATCATTTCTATCTGCCTCTAATGAATTTTCCTCATAACCGATACATTTAGTGTCTGTCTCTATGACCTCTACATGTCTAGCTATTGTTATTTTCCCACCTAATAAGACTCTGTATCCTACTTCACTATATCCTAATAGAATTCCCATATCTGCCTTCTTGTCCCATTTGGAAACTCTTTTTTGTTCTGGCCTTCTTACAAAAACTTTACTTCCATATAGATGTAGATTTTTAACACTTGGTTTTCTCCCGAAAAATATTTCAAAAGGTGTCTTTCTCTCTATAGTATTCGCTAATATTCGATTTTTCAAGTATACCGCTGTACAAACTATTTCCGGCCAGTACTTTTTATGTACTTTCGCTTCCGCTAACAAGCAACGCGCCATGTCCATCACTGTTCTATTATACCTTTCCGCTGTCCCGTTTAATTCATGTACGTATGTTGGACAATTATTTATTCTTATACCTTTATCCCTAGCAAATTTATAAATTCGATTATTTAAATATTCTTTACCATTATCGCATCTTAATATTTTTAACCTCTTGCCCGTTAAATTTTCGGCTTCATTTACGAACTGTACGAAAGAATCAAAGACCTCATCCTTTGATTTTATACAATAGATCCTAGCTATTTTACTATAATCATCGATAAATGAAATAAAATATTTTTCTCCATTCAATCCGGTAGTCTTAAAGGGACCACATACGTCCGTATGAATAATTTCCATTATTTCCCTAGCCTTAGTTCGATTATTTTTGAAAGGTAAGTTATGCATTTTGCTTTCTATACACACCCTACATTTCAAAAGTTCCTTTTCAAACTCATTCGGTATGCCAGTCACTAGCTGCTCTTTACCCAAAATCTTTAAGTATTTAAAATTTACGTGTCCTAGCATCCTATGCCATCTTTCCTTTTTACTCAGACCACTACGTTCGGCGCTGTTTACTAAGTGCTTCTTCCCTTCCAATATACTTTTTATTCTATATGTCCCATTCTCTTTGAACGCGACAGCTGTAAGTTTATTATCCTCATCTATTACTTTCGCAATATTTCCTTTGGAAATAACCGTATTCTTATTGTCTGTTAGTTTACCTAAACTAATCAAATTTGCGGACATTTCTTTCGCGTAAAATACTTTCCTCATATTTATTTTATTTTGTTTTCCGAAAGCTTCAAAATAACTTATAACATTCCCAACTTTTGTCGCTTTTATCGGTCTATTATCGCCTAAATATATATTTACCGGTTCTTTTAGGTCGATAGATTTATCAAAATAATTTATGTCATTAATTATGTGATCGGTACAACCGCTATCTAATAGCCACATTATTTCCTTCTCACTTATCTCATTCGTCTCGCTGTTGTGTGCTGCGTGCGCCGTTGCTATCCATGTGCCTGCTCTTGAGTTTCCATGCTCACCCGTGCCGGTTGTTGATTGACGATGGAAGTTTCCACGTCCCCTGCTCGTATTGCCTTTGTATCCTTGTCCTCTGCTGCGACCACGTGTTGGCCCATGCCTATAGCCGTTACTGCTTCCCGCTTGGACGCCATTTTGACACTCTCTCGCAAAGTGTCCTAATCTCCCACATTGGAAGCATCCTTCCTTTTTTGCAGAAAAGGCGTTGGTTTGCCTTTCTCCACGATTGGACTTATTTTTCTTCTCCGCCATTTCAATTTTATTTTTCACATACGCTACCGTTTGATCCTCTTCTTTCAATGCATCTATTATGTCCGCTATGTAGCTGTATTCTTCGGGTAACGTATTCAGCATGTAATTTAGTTTTTCCCTCTCACTCACTTGTGCGCCCGCACTTTTTAATTCATTTGTTAATTTTTCGAAATCTCTGAAAAACGATGCTGAATCACCGTAGTTATCCAGTCTTATCTTTTCCAATCTCCTTCTGCACACAATCTGTAGTGCCGTCGACTCTTTCAAGTACATTTCATCGAACTTTTTTACTATTTCATACGCCGTTTTTTCTTCCCTAACATACTCCAATTGTCCATTCGATATTGCACTATAAATTATATTTATTGCTTTCAAATCCTTTTTGTCCCAGTCTTCATTGTCTCTTTCGTTCTTCATTCTTGTTATAACAATATCACATTCCTTATACTTGAGAAACATCGTAATTCTTTGCTTCCACATTCCATAATCCTCACCATCGAATTTAGGTATCATGATTTCCGATCTCTCCATTTTAATTGATTCCTTATATCTTACTCAAGCGTTCCCACGTGCTCGAAGTATATCTTTTCTCTTCTTTCTTTGAACGTTTCTTCCCTTATTGAAACTCACTCGAACTAACTCGCAAGATTGAAAAAACACGCACTAAATATCTTGCAAAACTATAAACCACGCTCTGCTACCATGTTAAGGAAATCAGAGGATTTGGAAATACAAATAACTGACTTTATTTCACACACAACAGCTATACATCTATATTACACTCTGAAGAACGTCTTGCACGCACGCTTGTCGCCAACCGACTCTTCCAGATGCTTCTTTACGACGACTTTGTCTCAACTCAGACCAGGACACCCTCTAACGCTTACACACACACTCTCATGTACAGTGTAAATGTATCACTTTCCTAACAGAATTACTTCATACCTTTGATATACAAAGCGTTCATCCCGTGACCGCGGCTACGTTCGGCGACTGGCTGTCGCCTCGATCCCAAACTCATTATCACAAATCTCGAACAAATACAATCGGATCGAAAGACGACAATTGCTTAATTACGCCTATGATAAAATCTAGATTACGGTGTTAAGGGATTTTCCCCAGGTTCCAAAGGGAAGGCTCCGATGTACTTTCATCTCCGACATATGTATAGCAGTTGTGTGTGAAATAAAGTAAATTATTTATATTTCCGAATCATCTCTTTACCTTGACAATAACACGCATCGAACTGTCAACATACCACCAATACCAGCGGTGATACGTATAATTGAATAGATAAGCCAAAGTGCAACTACAATGGATTCGACAGGATACAGAGATGACATTGCGCAAACCGATTGATGTGGGTTGTATGTGACAAATGTGGGGTATAGTGCGCATCGAATTGTTGTCATATCTCCAGTGGAATGGGAGATACGTTCAATTGAATATTTCCGGTAGAATCTCCAAAACGGCAATTACCGTGGATTGGACAGGACACAGAGTTGACATTGTGCAAAACGGTTGATGTGCGCCGTGTTTGGCAGCGAATGAGGAGTATAACGCGCATCGAATTGTCGACATACCACCAATAGCAGCGGAGACACATGCAATTGAATATTTAAGCCTAAATGTGTGAAACCGCAATTATAATGAATTTGGCAGGGGCCTGAGCTGACATACCGCAAACAGGCTGGTGTGCGCTGCATTTGGCTGCAATTGTGCTGCGTAGTGAGCAACGAGTTTTCGAGATATCACCAATGGCAACGGAGATGCGTTCAATAGAATATTGAATCCTGAATATGCAGAACTGGAATAACATTGGATTTGTCCTCGACCGGAGTTCACGTAATGAAAACAGGAGCAGGTGCGCTGTATTTGGCAGCAAATGTGGAGTATAATGCGCATCGAATTGTTGACGTGCCACCAATATCAGCGGAGATACGTTTAATTGAATACTGAAGCGTAAATATGCAAAACTGCTATTACAAATGTTTTGGCAGGGACCAGGGTTGACATTGCAAAAACCGGCTGATTGGCGCTGAATTTTGCAGCGAATGAGGAGTACAACGCGCATCGAATTTACGACATACCACCAATATCAGAGGAGATACGATTAATTGCATACTGAAGCCTAAATATCCCAAACACCCACATACATATGTATCCCAAGTACAGAGTTGACATTGCGCAAACCGGTTGATGTGCGCTGTCTTTGGCAGCAAATGTACGGTACAACGCGGATCGAATTGTCGAAATATCTCAAATGGAAACGCTGATACGTTCAATTGAATATTTCAGGCAGAATCTGCAAAATTGCAGTAACGCTGTACTTGACAGGGCCCAGACTTGACATGGCGTAAACCGAACGATGTGCGCTGTATTTGGCAGGAAATTTGGAGAAGAACGCGCATCGAATTGTGGACATATTACCAATAACAGCGGAGATGCGTTAAGTTGAATATTGAAGCCTGAATATGCAGTACTGATATAACATTGGACTTGACCTCGACCCGACTTGACATAATGCATTCAGGAGCAGGTGCGCTGTATTCAGCAGCAAATGTATAGTATTTCGCGGATTGAACTGTGGACATGTTTCAAATGGAATCAGAGATACGTTCAATTGAATATTTCCGGCAGAATCTCCAAAATGGCAATAACGCTGTATTTGACAGGACACAGCATTGACAATGCGCAAACCGGTTGATGCGCCCTGTATTTGGCAGCAAATGTGGAGTATAACACACATGGCGTTGTCGAGATAGCACCAAGGGCAGTGTAGAAACGTTCAATGGAATTTTCGATCCTGAATATGCAGTACTGCAATATCATTGGATTTGAACTAGAACCGAGTTGACATAATGTAAGCTGGTGCAGGTCTGCTGTATTTGGCAGCAAATGTGGAGTATAACGCGCATCGAATTGTCGTGATACCACCAGTAGCAGCGGAGATACGTTCAATAGAATATTTAATGCTTAATTTGCAAATCTGCAGTTGGGGTGGAATTGACGGGGCCCAGAATTGACATAGCAAAAACGGGCAGATTTGTGCTGTATTTGGCAGCAAATGAGAAGTACATCTCACGCCTAATCAGCGCCCAATCTCCAATAGCAGCGGTGATACGTTCAAATGAATATTCAATAATGTACCTGTTACGATACATGTAGTATTCTACTTTAACGGGACGAATGTGTTGAAAGTTCTGGATCTTTGGAGCCGAGATAATTTTATAGGAACACTAAATTTACATTAACGATTCATATTAAAATAGTAATATATTTATTCCATGGACGATTCCTAATATATTCATCGATTCATACTTTCTTCCATACCCGACTCTTAACCGACTCTAAACCGACTGACTAGTTTCCAGTCATCCGTTTTTCGGGAAGCAGTACACACACAACCCTCCACACATCGACACGCACATACAAGTATCTCTACTACGCATTTAACCAAGTCCAGCACAGAAAATTACACATATCTCAACAGAATGTAACGCACTGCACGACGCAGCGTCAATGTAAGATACATTGTCGACATTTCGTCAGAATATTGGTGCATCTGAAACAAATTGCCGTCTCAATGGAATCATTTTATTTCAAGATTTACGCTACATTTCTGAATCGTTTGCGCCGGACAAGTCCCTTTCACGTTCTCGCAAAAGCAAGCAGTCAAATTAAGGTACATACTATCAATTAGAATCCAATACATTTTTGTGATCCAACATCGATGGGACGATTTCGCTTCGAAATTTTCGGAGGACCACGTATCCTTCCATCGACGACCGCCGTACGAGCAGCGGATAAGCTTACTTCGCGTCTTAGGTTCCGTCCACCACGTACTCTACTTCTAGATTCTTGGTTGGCAGCTTTCGTGGCTGCTGGCCCGAGAAACTCTTTCCTGACTCGCTTTCTCGTATGTCGCATGTGACGTCTTGTTGTCCGTCGTAGACACTTGTCCGATCTACATACGTTCAACCATTTGCGCGAGACAAGCGCGGCGCTCTGCAGGGTCGGGGGATCCAATCTTCGAAGTATCAAGTGCGAAATCTCCAGTGGTAGTTCGGAAATGATATCTACCTTGCTTGGCACGAACAGACCAACGACGCGTAATAGAGATCTAAAAATCTCCATGTTGCTTCCACTGTTCCGCGAGCACGACTGACGGCCTGACTGAGAATCGAGGCATATATATGTGCTGCTCGTCACGGTGGACTGCGAGTTCCGCTTCCGGGTGAGAGAGCTGGTCAGTTCGCCCGCGTGTGCATGTATTTTCATACGTATATGTCGGGTTTCCATTAGAATTAGGGTTAGGGGCGTCAAACGAATCTTCGTTTGGGTTACACATTGTCGTTATGCAATATAGAAGACATTGACTAGTGCAAATGCGATTATTATAGAATTGGACAAGTAACCGTGGTAATTCGATACTCGAGAAACTAATGACCATGATCCTAGGTTCGATAACGAATCCGCGGTCAACGGGATTATGGATGAACATGCTCACAAAATCTAAGTCGGACTCTTTGTTAAAACGTGGAATATCCACCGAGCGTGCAGACGCTAAGTAACTCGCTAATACGACCTCACGAGAGAATGACATTCCGTCGCGATGATGCTGCAGAGGAAAACTATGATTGGGTGTGTCTAAGGACACGAGATCCTCGGATTCGTCGAGGATAGCCTTCGTTTAGAAGGTGCGGGAAAATGGCGTTGCTGCTAATTGGTCAATCTCCATATCGGTGGTTAGAAAAAGATGCTAGCCGCTCTCGGGGGAATGTTGCTCGTGGGAGACGGCGTTCGTTGAAAAATAGGTCTCTCCTATCTTCCCGTACCTGGGACAAAGATTGTTTGACTGTCTGTAGGACTTTAGCCAACTAAATCTTAAGATTCATAACGGGCCCTCAGGCTAGCTGAATATGTACTGCGGAGACGCATCGACATCTGGCAATCATCTTACTCGAAGAACAGTGTCTGCGAGAGACGAGACACGGGACAGAGACCGTTGGAATGTTTACTGTCGCGTGTCGCCAGAAATAATTCTTTTAAGGAGGGGTACAGAATTTGTTAAGGAAATCAGAGGATTTGGAAATACAAATAACTGACTTTATTTCACACACAACAGCTATACATCTATATTACACTCTGAAGAACGTCTTGCACGCACGCTTGTCGCCAACCGACTCTTCCAGATGCTTCTTTACGACGACTTTGTCTCAACTCAGACCAGGACACCCTCTAACGCTTACACACACACTCTCATGTACAGTGTAAATGTATCACTTTCCTAACACGCCTCCTTACATTTATACTGTACACTTAATTTTATTTACATTTCTCTTATTTTACATTCATCCATGACCTAAACCTTTCAAATTTCTCTCTACACAGTGCCTTCGTAGAAATATCCGCAGTGTTTTCTTCTGTACTTACTTTTATTATGTTTATCTTATTTTCCTTTACGTACTCGTGAACGTAGTGGTAATGAACTTCAATGTGTTTCGAATTTTTTGTAAAATTTCCGTACTTTGCTATACTCATTACTCCAGAGTTATCCTCATAAATTTTTACAGGGTTATCGTCTAGATTTACATCGAAGATTTTTATTAATTCTCTGATAGCCATTACTTCGCTCACCGCTTCCGATAGAGCTAAATACTCTGCATACGTTGAGGCTTTTGTCACACACCTTTGTTTTTTAGACTTCCATCCAATTACATTTCCATACAATCTAATTACATACCCAGAAGTCGATTTCCTATCTATATGATCTCCTGCCCAATCGGCGTCCACATAACAGTCTATCGTTTCGCATTTTTCATTGCTTTTATAATGTAGCCCTAAATCTCTAGTCCGGTACAAATATTTCAGTATTCGCAAAGCATATTTAAAATGTGTCTCGTTACAACAATCTTGAAATCTACTCAGATAATTCACACTATAACTTATATCGGGTCTGGTATTTACACTAATATACAGCAATGCGCCAATTAAATTCTTGTATCCAATGTCCTCTCTATTTATATCAGCTTTTTCAATTTTTAAGTTGGTCTCCATAGGTGTACAATACAATTTGCTATTATGTAATTTATATTTGTTTACTAATGATTCTATGTATTTCTTTTGGCTTAATCTCATTTCCTTTTTTAAATAATCATAGTCTATATTTATTCCAAGATATTCTTTTACTTCACCTAAATCTTTCATTTCAAATTTATCAGTTAATAATTTTTTTACACTTTGTATCTTCCCTTTGTTTTTACTACAAATCAGCAAATCGTCTACGTATATTAACAAATAAACAACATTTTCTCCCTCTCCATAAGTATATAAGCACAATTCTACATTATTCTTCTTAAAACCTAATCTCGTCACATACCTATCAAAACACTCATACCAGTCCCTCGGACTTTCTTTTAACCCATAAAGCGCTTTCGATAATTTACAAACTCTATTCGTTCCGTCCGCATATCCCTTTGGTTGATTTACATATACCTCCGAGGTTACTTCACCATTTAAAAAGGCAGTTTCTACATCCATTTGCTCAATTATTAATCCATTTTGACAACAATATGATAACAATATTTTAAAGGTCTGATTACTCGCTACTGGAGAATATATGTCATCGGCTACGTTTCTTTGTTGAAACCCCCTTACTACTAATCTAGCCTTATACCTGTCCTTTGATTTTTTCGTGTAAACCCATTTTACATCTAATACTTCTTTGCCTTTTACCCTTTCTACCAATTTCCAAGTTTTATTCTTATAGAGACATTCTATTTCCTTATCCATAGCCTGTTTCCAATCTTCATTATTTTCGCAACAAATCGCCTCCTCAAATGTACGAGGGATATCTATTTTACAATAATTTGCATGAATCTCGCGAATATTTTCCTTTTCTGGATACCTTACTGGAGTTTTCTTAATACTGAATGTATTACTGAATACTTAATGTTTGAGCTTTCAGTACTACTATCATTTTCATCTTCCCTACCTTCTAACTCTTCCTTATCCATACCATCCAATGAATAATTATCTTCGCTATCATTTCTATCTGCCTCTAATGAATTTTCCTCATAACCGATACATTTAGTGTCTGTCTCTATGACCTCTACATGTCTAGCTATTGTTATTTTCCCACCTAATAAGACTCTGTATCCTACTTCACTATATCCTAATAGAATTCCCATATCTGCCTTCTTGTCCCATTTGGAAACTCTTTTTTGTTCTGGCCTTCTTACAAAAACTTTACTTCCATATAGATGTAGATTTTTAACACTTGGTTTTCTCCCGAAAAATATTTCAAAAGGTGTCTTTCTCTCTATAGTATTCGCTAATATTCGATTTTTCAAGTATACCGCTGTACAAACTATTTCCGGCCAGTACTTTTTATGTACTTTCGCTTCCGCTAACAAGCAACGCGCCATGTCCATCACTGTTCTATTATACCTTTCCGCTGTCCCGTTTAATTCATGTACGTATGTTGGACAATTATTTATTCTTATACCTTTATCCCTAGCAAATTTATAAATTCGATTATTTAAATATTCTTTACCATTATCGCATCTTAATATTTTTAACCTCTTGCCCGTTAAATTTTCGGCTTCATTTACGAACTGTACGAAAGAATCAAAGACCTCATCCTTTGATTTTATACAATAGATCCTAGCTATTTTACTATAATCATCGATAAATGAAATAAAATATTTTTCTCCATTCAATCCGGTAGTCTTAAAGGGACCACATACGTCCGTATGAATAATTTCCATTATTTCCCTAGCCTTAGTTCGATTATTTTTGAAAGGTAAGTTATGCATTTTGCTTTCTATACACACCCTACATTTCAAAAGTTCCTTTTCAAATTCATTCGGTATGCCAGTCACTAGCTGCTCTTTACCCAAAATCTTTAAGTATTTAAAATTTACGTGTCCTAGCATCCTATGCCATCTTTCCTTTTTACTCATACCACTACGTTCGGCGCTGTTTACTAAGTGCTTCTTCCCTTTCAATATACTTTTTATTCTATATGTCCCATTCTCTTTGAACGCGACAGCTGTAAGTTTATTATCCTCATCTATTACTTTCGCAATATTTCCTTTGGAAATAACCGTATTCTTATTGTCTGTTAGTTTACCTAAACTAATCAAATTTGCGGACATTTCTTTCGCGTAAAATACTTTCCTCATATTTATTTTATTTTGTTTTCCGAAAGCTTCAAAATAACTTATAACATTCCCAACTTTTGTCGCTTTTATCGGTCTATTATCGCCTAAATATATATTTACCGGTTCTTTTAGGTCGATAGATTTATCAAAATAATTTGTCATTAATTATGTGATCGGTACAACCGCTATCTAATAGCCACATTATTTCCTTCTCACTTATCTCATTCGTCTCGCTGTTGTGTGCTGCGTGCGCCGTTGCTATCCATGTGCCTGCTCTTGAGTTTCCATGCTCGCCCGTGCCGGTTGTTGATTGACGATGGAAGTTTCCACGTCCCCTGCTCGTATTGCCTTTGTATCCTTGTCCTCTGCTGCGACCACGTGTTGGCCCATGCCTATAGCCGTTACTGCTTCCCGCTTGGACGCCATTTTGACACTCTCTCGCAAAGTGTCCTAATCTTCCACATTTGAAGCATCCTTCCTTTTTTGCAGAAAAGGCGTTGGTTTGCCTTTCTCCACGATTGGACTTATTTTTCTTCTCCGCCATTTCAATTTTATTTTTCACATACGCTACCGTTTGATCCTCTTCTTTCAATGCATCTATTATGTCCGCTATGTAGCTGTATTCTTCGGGTAACGTATTCAGCATGTAATTTAGTTTTTCCCTCTCACTCACTTGTGCGCCCGCACTTTTTAATTCATTTGTTAATTTTTCGAAATCTCCGAAAAACGATGCTGAATCACCGTAGTTATCCAGTCTTATCTTTTCCAATCTCCTTCTGCACACAATCTGTAGTGCCGTCGACTCTTTCAAGTACATTTCATCGAACTTTTTTACTATTTCATACGCCGTTTTTTCTTCCCTAACATACTCCAATTGTCCATTCGATATTGCACTATAAATTATATTTATTGCTTTCAAATCCTTTTTGTCCCAGTCTTCATTGTCTCTTTCGTTCTTCATTCTTGTTATAACAATATCACATTCCTTATACTTGAGAAACATCGTAATTCTTTGCTTCCACATTCCATAATGCTCACCATCGAATTTAGGTATCATGATTTCCGATCTCTCCATTTTAATTGATTCCTTATATCTTACTCAAGCGTTCCCACGTGCTCGAAGTATATCTTTTCTCTTCTTTCTTTGAACGTTTCTTCCCTTATTGAAACTCACTCGAACTAACTCGCAAGATTGAAAAAACACGCACTAAATATCTTGCAAAACTATAAACCACGCTCTGCTACCATGTTAAGGAAATCAGAGGATTTGGAAATACAAATAACTGACTTTATTTCACACACAACAGCTATACATCTATATTACACTCTGAAGAACGTCTTGCACGCACGCTTGTCGCCAACCGACTCTTCCAGATGCTTCTTTACGACGACTTTGTCTCAACTCAGACCAGGACACCCTCTAACGCTTACACACACACTCTCATGTACAGTGTAAATGTATCACTTTCCTAACAGAATTACTTCATACCTTTGATATACAAAGCGTTCATCCCGTGACCGCGGCTACGTTCGGCGACTGGCTGTCGCCTCGATCCCAAACTCATTATCACAAATCTCGAACAAATACAATCGGATCGAAAGACGACAATTGCTTAATTACGCCTATGATAAAATCTAGATTACGGTGTTAAGGGATTTTCCCCAGGTTCCAAAGGGAAGGCTCCGATGTACTTTCATCTCCGACATATGTATAGCAGTTGTGTGTGAAATAAAGTAAATTATTTATATTTCCGAATCATCTCTTTACCTTGACAATAACACGCATCGAACTGTCAACATACCACCAATACCAGCGGTGATACGTATAATTGAATAGATAAGCCTGAATATGCCAAAGTGCAACTACAATGGATTCGACAGGATACAGAGATGACATTGCGCAAACCGATTGATGTGGGTTGTATGTGACAAATGTGGAGTATAATGCGCATCGAATTGTTGACGTGCCACCAATATCAGCGGAGATACGTTTAATTGAATACTGAAGCCTAAATATGCAAAACTGCAATTACAAATGTTTTGGCAGGGACCAGGGTTGACATTGCAAAAACCGGCTGATTGGCGCTGAATTTTGCAGCGAATGAGGAGTACAACGCGCATCGAATTTACGACATACCACCAATATCAGAGGAGATACGATTAATTGCATACTGAAGCCTAAATATCCCAAACACCCAAATACATATGTATCCCAAGTACAGAGTTGACATTGCGCAACCCGGTTGATGTGCGCTGTCTTTGGCAGCAAATGTACGGTACAACGCGGATCGAATTGTCGAAATATCTCAAATGGAAACGCTGATACGTTCAATTGAATATTTCAGGCAGAATCTGCAAAATTGCAGTAACGCTGTACTTGACAGGGCCCAGACTTGACATGGCGTAAACCGAACGATGTGCGCTGTATTTGGCAGGATATTTGGAGAAGAACGCGCATCGAATTGTGGACATATTACCAATAACAGCGGAGATGCGTTAAATTGAATATTGAAGCCTGAATATGCAGTACTGATATAACATTGGACTTGACCTCGACCCGACTTGACATAATGCATTCAGGAACAGGTGCGCTGTATTCAGCAGCAAATGTATAGTATTTCGCGGATTGAACTGTGGACATGTTTCAAATGGAATCAGAGATACGTTCAATTGAATATTTCCGGCAGAATCTCCAAAATGGCAATAACGCTGTATTTGACAGGACACAGCATTGACAATGCGCAAACCGGTTGATGCGCCCTGTATTTGGCAGCAAATGAGAAGTACATCTCACGCCTAATCAGCGCCCAATCTCCAATAGCAGCGGTGATACGTTCAAATGAATATTCAATAATGTACCTGTTACGATACATGTAGTATTCTACTTTAACGGGACGAATGTGTTGAAAGTTCTGGATCTTTGGAGCCGAGATAATTTTATAGGAACACTAAATTTACATTAACGATTCATATTAAAATAGTAATATATTTATTCCATGGACGATTCCTAATATATTCATCGATTCATACTTTCTTCCATACCCGACACTTAACCGACTCTAAACCGACTGACTAGTTTCCAGTCATCCGTTTTTCGGGAAGCAGTACACACACATACCTCCACACATCGACACGCACATACAAATATCTCTACTACGCATTTAACCAAGTCCAGCACAGAAAATTACACATATCTCAACAGAATGTAACGCACTGCACGACGCAGCGTCAATGTAAGATACATTGTCGACATTTCGTCAGAATATTGGTGCATCTGAAACAAATTGCCGTCTCAATGGAATCATTTTATTTCAAGATTTACGCTACATTTCTGAATCGTTTTCGCCGGACAAGTCCCTTTCACGTTCTCGCAAAAGCAAGCAGTCAAATTAAGGTACATACTATCAATTAGAATCTAATACATTTTTGTGATCCAACATCGATGGGACGATTTCGCTTCGAAATTTTCGAAGGACCACGTATCCTTCCAACGACGACCGCCGTACGAGCAGCGGATAAGCTTACTTCGCGTCTTAGGTTCCGTCCACCACGTACTCTACTTCTAGATTCTTGGTTGGCAGCTTTCGTGGCTGCTGGCCCGAGAAACTCTTTCCTGACTCGCTTTCTCGTATGTCGCATGTGACGTCTTGCTGTCCGTCGTAGACACTTGTCCGATCTACATACGTTCAACCATTTGCGCGAGACAAGCGCGGCGCTCTGCAGGGTCGGGGGATCCAATCTTCGAAGTATCAAGTGCGAAATCTCCAGTGGTAGTTCGGAAATGATATCTACCTTGCTTGGCACGAACAGAACAACGACGCGTAATAGAGATCTAAAAATCTCCATGTTGCTTCCACTGTTCCGCGAGCACGACTGACGGCCTGACTGAGAATCGAGGCATATATATGTGCTGCTCGTCACGGTGGACTGCGAGTTCCGCTTCCGTGTGAGAGAGCTGGTCAGTTCGCCCGCGTGTGCATGTATTTTCATACGTATATGTCGGGTTTCCATTAGAATTAGGGTTAGGGGCGTCAAACGAATCTTCGTTTGGGTTACACATTGTCGTTATGCAATATAGAAGACATTGACTAGTGCAAATGCGATTATTATAGAATTGGACAAGTAACCGTGGTAATTCGATACTCGAGAAACTAATGACCATGATCCTAGGTTCGATAACGAATCCGCGGTCAACGGGATTATGGATGAACATGCTCACAAAATCTAAGTCGGACTCTTTGTTAAATCGTGGAATATCCACCGAGCGTGCAGACGCTAAGTAACACGCTAATACGACCTCACGAGAGAATGACATTCCGTCGCTATGATGCTGCAGAGGAAAACTATGATTGGGTGTGTCTAAGGACACGAGATCCTCGGATTCGTCGAGGATAGCCTTCGTTTAGAAGGTGCGGGAAAATGGCGTTGCTGCTAATTGGTCAATCTCCATATCGGTGGTTAGAAAAAGATGCTAGCCGCTCTCGGGGGAATGTTGCTCGTGGGAGACGGCGTTCGTTGAAAAATAGGTCTCTCCTATCTTCCCGTACCTGGGACAAAGATTGTTTGACTGTCTGAAGGACTTTAGCCAACTAAATCTTAAGATTCATAACGGGCCCTCAGGCTAGCTGAATATGTACTGCGGAGACGCATCGACATCTGGCAATCATCTTACTCGAAGAACAGTGTCTGCGAGAGACGAGACACGGGACAGAGACCGTTGGAATGTTTACTGTCGCGTGTCGCCAGAAATAATTCTTTTAAGGAGGGGTACAGAATTACTTCATACCTTTGATATACAAAGCGTTCATCCCGTGACCGCGGCTACGTTCGGCGACTGGCTGTCGCCTCGATCCCAAACTCATTATCACAAATCTCGAACAAATACAATCGGATCGAAAGACGACAATTGCTTAATTACGCCTATGATAAAATCTAGATTACGGTGTTAAGGGATTTTCCCCAGGTTCCAAAGGGAAGGCTCCGATGTACTTTCATCTCCGACATATGTATAGCAGTTGTGTGTGAAATAAAGTAAATTATTTATATTTCCGAATCATCTCTTTACCTTGACAATAACACGCATCGAACTGTCAACATACCACCAATACCAGCGGTGATACGTATAATTGAATAGATAAGCCAAAGTGCTACTACAATGGATTCGACAGGATACAGAGATGACATTGCGCAAACCGATTGATGTGGGTTGTATGTGACAAATGTGGGGTATAGTGCGCATCGAATTGTTGTCATATCTCCAGTGGAATGGGAGATACGTTCAATTGAATATTTCCGGTAGAATCTCCAAAACGGCAATTACCGTGGATTGGACAGGACACAGAGTTGACATTGTGCAAAACGGTTGATGTGCGCCGTGTTTGGCAGCGAATGAGGAGTATAACGCGCATCGAATTGTCGACATACCACCAATAGCAGCGGAGACACATGCAATTGAATATTTAAGCCTAAATGTGTGAAACCGCAATTATAATGAATTTGGCAGGGGCCTGAGCTGACATACCGCAAACAGGCTGGTGTGCGCTGCATTTGGCTGCAATTGTGCTGCGTAGTGAGCAACGAGTTTTCGAGATATCACCAATGGCAACGGAGATACGTTCAATAGAATATTGAATCCTGAATATGCAGAACTCGAATAACATTGGATTTGTCCTCGACCGGAGTTCACGTAATGAAAACAGGAGCAGGTGCGCTGTATTTGGCAGCAAATGTGGAGTATAATGCGCATTAAATTGTTGACGTGCCACCAATATCAGCGGAGATACGTTTAATTGAATACTGAAGCCTAAATATGCACAACTGCAATTACAAATGTTTTGGCAGGGACCGGGGTTGACATTGCAAAAACCGGCTGATTGGCGCTGAATTTTGCAGCGAATGAGGAGTACAACGCGCATCGAATTTACGACATACCACCAATATCAGAGGAGATACGATTAATTGCATACTGAAGCCTAAATATCCCAAACACCCAAATACATATGTATCCCAAGTACAGAGTTGACATTGCGCAACCCGGTTGATGTGCGCTGTCTTTGGCAGCAAATGTACGGTACAACGCGGATCGAATTGTCGAAATATCTCAAATGGAAACGCTGATACGTTCAATTGAATATTTCAGGCAGAATCTGCAAAATTGCAGTAACGCTGTACTTGACAGGGCCCAGACTTGACATGGCGTAAACCGAACGATGTGCGCTGTATTTGGCAGGAAATTTGGAGAAGAACGCGCATCGAATTGTGGACATATTACCAATAACAGCGGAGATGCGTTAAATTGAATATTGAAGCCTGAATATGCAGTACTGATATAACATTGGACTTGACCTCGACCCGACTTGACATAATGCATTCAGGAGCAGGTGCGCTGTATTCAGCAGCAAATGTATAGTATTTCGCGGATTGAACTGTGGACATGTTTCAAATGGAATCAGAGATACGTTCAATTGAATATTTCCGGCAGAATCTCCAAAATGGCAATAACGCTGTATTTGACAGGACACAGCATTGACAATGCGCAAACCGGTTGATGCGCCCTGTATTTGGCAGCAAATGTGGAGTATAACACACATGGCGTTGTCGAGATAGCACCAATGGCAGTGTAGAAACGTTCAATGGAATTTTCGATCCTGAATATGCAGTACTGCAATATCATTGGATTTGAACTAGAACCGAGTTGACATAATGTAAGCTGGTGCAGGTCTGCTGTATTTGGCAGCAAATGTGGAGTATAACGCGCATCGAATTGTCGTGATACCACCAGTAGCAGCGGAGATACGTTCAATAGAATATTTAATGCTTAATTTGCAAATCTGCAGTTGGGGTGGAATTGACGGGGCCCAGAATTGACATAGCAAAAACGGGCAGATTTGTGCTGTATTTGGCAGAAATTGTGGATTATAACGCGAGTCGAATTGTAGATATATCACCAATAGCATGCGTAAATACGTCCAAATGGAAATTGAAGCCGGAATATGCAGAACTGCAATTATAATGTGTTCGAAGGGCAAAGAGTTGACATAGTGCGAACCGGCTGATTTGCGCTGTATCTGGCAGCAAATGAGAAGTACATCTCACGCCTAATCAGCGCCCAATCTCCAATAGCAGCGGTGATACGTTCAAATGAATATTCAATAATGTACCTGTTACGATACATGTAGTATTCTACTTTAACGGGACGAATGTGTTGAAAGTTCTGGGATCTTTGGAGCCGAGATAATTTTATAGGAACACTAAATTTACATTAACGATTCATATTAAAATAGTAATATATTTATTCCATGGACGATTCCTAATATATTCATCGATTCATACTTTCTTCCTTACCCGACTCTTAACCGACTCTAAACCGACTGACTAGTTTCCAGTCATCCGTTTTTCGGGAAGCAGTACACACACATACCTCCACACATCGACACTCACATACAAGTATCTCTACTACGCATTTAACCAAGTCCAGCACAGAAAATTACACATATCTCAACAGAATGTAACGCACTGCACGACGCAGCGTCAATGTAAGATACATTGTCGACATTTCGTCAGAATATTGGTGCATCTGAAACAAATTGCGGTTTCAATGGAATCATTTTATTTCAAGATTTACGCTACATTTCTGAATCGTTTTCGCCGGACAAGTCCCTTTCACGTTCTCGCAAAAGCAAGCAGTCAAATTAAGGTACATACTATCAATTGGAATCTAATACATTTTTGTGATCCAACATCGATGGGACGATTTCGCTTCGAAATTTTCGGAGGACCACGTATCCTTCCAACGACGACCGCCGTACGAGCAGCGGATAAGGTTACTTCGCGTCTTAGGTTCCGTCCACCACGTACTCTACTTCTTGATTCTTGGTTGGCAGCTTTCGTGGCTGCTGGCCCGAGAAACTCTTTCCTGACTCGCTTTCTCGTATGTCGCATGTGACGTCTTGCTGTCCGTCGTAGACACTTGTCCGATCTACATACGTTCAACCATTTGCGCGAGACAAGCGCGGCGCTCTGCAGGGTCGGGGGATCCAATCTTCGAAGTATCAAGTGCGAAATCTCCAGTGGTAGTTCGGAAATGATATCTACCTTGCTTGGCACGAACAGACCAACGACGCGTAATAGAGATCTAAAAATCTCCATGTTGCTTCCACTGTTCCGCGAGCACGACTGACGGCCTGACTGAGAATCGAGGCATATATATGTGCTGCTCGTCACGGTGGACTGCGAGTTCCGCTTCCGGGTGAGAGAGCTGGTCAGTTCGCCCGCGTGTGCATGTATTTTCATACGTATATGTCGGGTTTCCATTAGAATTAGGGTTAGGGGCGTCAAACGAATCTTCGTTTGGGTTACACATTGTCGTTATGCAATATAGAAGACATTGACTAGTGCAAATGCGATTATTATAGAATTGGACAAGTAACCGTGGTAATTCGATACTCGAGAAACTAATGACCATGATCCTAGGTTCGATAACGAATCCGCGGTCAACGGGATTATGGATGAACATGCTCACAAAATCTAAGTCGGACTCTTTGTTAAAACGTGGAATATCCACCGAGCGTGCAGACGCTAAGTAACTCGCTAATACGACCTCACGAGAGAATGACATTCCGTCGCGATGATGCTGCAGAGGAAAACTATGATTGGGTGTGTCTAAGGACACGAGATCCTCGGATTCGTCGAGGATAGCCTTCGTTTAGAAGGTGCGGGAAAGTGGCGTTGCTGCTAATTGGTCAATCTCCATATCGGTGGTTAGAAAAAGATGCTAGCCGCTCTCGGGGGAATGTTGCTCGTGGGAGACGGCGTTCGTTGAAAAATAGGTCTCTCCTATCTTCCCGTACCTGGGACAAAGATTGTTTGACTGTCTGAAGGACTTTAGCCAACTAAATCTTAAGAGTCATAACGGGCCCTCAGGCTAGCTGAATATGTACTGCGGAGACGCATCGACATCTGGCAATCATCTTACTCGAAGAACAGTGTCTGCGAGAGACGAGACACGGGACAGAGACCGTTGGAATGTTTACTGTCGCGTGTCGCCAGAAATAATTCTTTTAAGGAGGGGTACAGAATTACTTCATACCTTTGATATACAAAGCGTTCATCCCGTGACCGCGGCTACGTTCGGCGACTGGCTGTCGCCTCGATCCCAAACTCATTATCACAAATCTCGAACAAATACAATCGGATCGAAAGACGACAATTGCTTAATTACGCCTATGATAAAATCTAGATTACGGTGTTAAGGGATTTTCCCCAGGTTCCAAAGGGAAGGCTCCGATGTACTTTCATCTCCGACATATGTATAGCAGTTGTGTGTGAAATAAAGTAAATTATTTATATTTCCGAATCATCTCTTTACCTTGACAATAACACGCATCGAACTGTCAACATACCACCAATACCAGCGGTGATACGTATAATTGAATAGATAAGCCTAAATATGCCAAAGTGCAACTACAATGGATTCGACAGGATACAGAGATGACATTGCGCAAACCGATTGATGTGGGTTGTATGTGACAAATGTGGGGTATAGTGCGCATCGAATTGTTGTCATATCTCCAGTGGAATGGGAGATACGTTCAATTGAATATTTCCGGTAGAATCTCCAAAACGGCAATTACCGTGGATTGGACAGGACACAGAGTTGACATTGTGCAAAACGGTTGATGTGCGCCGTGTTTGGCAGCGAATGAGGAGTATAACGCGCATCGAATTGTCGACATACCACCAATAGCAGCGGAGACACATGCAATTGAATATTTAAGCCTAAATGTGTGAAACCGCAATTATAATGAATTTGGCAGGGGCCTGAGCTGACAAACCGCAAACAGGCTGGTGTGCGCTGCATTTGGCTGCAATTGTGCTGCGTAGTGAGCAACGAGTTTTCGAGATATCACCAATGGCAACGGAGATACGTTCAATAGAATATTGAATCCTGAATATGCAGAACTGGAATAACATTGGATTTGTCCTCGACCGGAGTTCACGTAATGAAAACAGGAGCAGGTGCGCTGTATTTGGCAGCAAATGTGGAGTATAATGCGCATCGAATTGTTGACGTGCCACCAATATCAGCGGAGATACGTTTAATTGAATACTGAAGCCTAAATATGCAAAACTGCAATTACAAATGTTTTGGCAGGGACCGGGGTTGACATTGCAAAAACCGGCTGATTGGCGCTGAATTTTGCAGCGAATGAGGAGTACAACGCGCATCGAATTTACGACATACCACCAATATCAGAGGAGATACGATTAATTGCATACTGAAGCCTAAATATCCCAAACACCCAAATACATATGTATCCCAAGTACAGAGTTGACATTGCGCAACCCGGTTGATGTGCGCTGTCTTTGGCAGCAAATGTACGGTACAACGCGGATGGAATTGTCGAAATATCTCAAATGGAAACGCTGATACGTTCAATTGAATATTTCAGGCAGAATCTGCAAAATTGCAGTAACGCTGTACTTGACAGGGCCCAGACTTGACATGGCGTAAACCGAACGATGTGCGCTGTATTTGGCAGGAAATTTGGAGAAGAACGCGCATCGAATTGTGGACATATTACCAATAACAGCGGAGATGCGTTAAATTGAATATTGAAGCCTGAATATGCAGTACTGATATAACATTGGACTTGACCTCGACCCGACTTGACATAATGCATTCAGGAGCAGGTGCGCTGTATTCAGCAGCAAATGTATAGTATTTCGCGGATTGAACTGTGGACATGTTTCAAATGGAATCAGAGATACGTTCAATTGAATATTTCCGGCAGAATCTCCAAAATGGCAATAACGCTGTATTTGACAGGACACAGCATTGACAATGCGCAAACCGGTTGATGCGCCCTGTATTTGGCAGCAAATGTGGAGTATAACACACATGGCGTTGTCGAGATAGCACCAATGGCAGTGTAGAAACGTTCAATGGAATTTTCGATCCTGAATATGCAGTACTGCAATATCATTGGATTTGAACTAGAACCGAGTTGACATAATGTAAGCTGGTGCAGGTCTGCTGTATTTGGCAGCAAATGTGGAGTATAACGCGCATCGAATTGTCGTGATACCACCAGTAGCAGCGGAGATACGTTCAATAGAATATTTAATGCTTAATTTGCAAATCTGCAGTTGGGGTGGAATTGACGGGGCCCAGAATTGACATAGCAAAAACGGGCAGATTTGTGCTGTATTTGGCAGAAATTGTGGATTATAACGCGAGTCGAATTGTAGATATATCACCAATAGCATGCGTAAATACGTCCAAATGGAAATTGAAGCCGGAATATGCAGAACTGCAATTATAATGTGTTCGAAGGGCAAAGAGTTGACATAGTGCGAACCGGCTGATTTGCGCTGTATCTGGCAGCAAATGAGAAGTACATCTCACGCCTAATCAGCGCCCAATCTCCAATAGCAGCGGTGATACGTTCAAATGAATATTCAATAATGTACCTGATACGATACAAGTAGTATTCTACTTTAACGGGACGAATGTGTTGAAAGTTCTGGATCTTTGGAGCCGAGATAATTTTATAGGAACACTAAATTTACATTAACGATTCATATTAAAATAGTAATATATTTATTCCATGGACGATTCCTAATATATTCATCGATTCATACTTTCTTCCATACCCGACTCTTAACCGACTCTAAACCGACTGACTAGTTTCCAGTCATCCGTTTTTCGGGAAGCAGTACACACACATACCTCCACACATCGACACGCACATACAAGTATCTCTACTACGCATTTAACCAAGTCCAGCACAGAAAATTACACATATCTCAACAGAATGTAACGCACTGCACGACGCAGCGTCAATGTAAGATACATTGTCGTCATTTCGTCAGAATATTGGCGCATCTGAAACAAATTGCCATCTCAATGGAATCATTTTATTTCAAGATTGACGCTACATTTCTGAATCGTTTTCGCCGGACAAGTCCCTTTCACGTTCTCGCAAAAGCAAGCAGTCAAATTAAGGTACATACTATCAATTAGAATCTAATACATTTTTGTGATCCAACATCGATGGGACGATTTCGCTTCGAAATTTTCGGAGGACCACGTATCCTTCCAACGACGACCGCCGTACGAGCAGCGGATAAGCTTACTTCGCGTCTTAGGTTCCGTCCACCACGTACTCTACTTCTTGATTCTTGGTTGGCAGCTTTCGTGGCTGCTGGCCCGAGAAACTCTTTCCTGACTCGCTTTCTCGTATGTCGCATGTGACGTCTTGCTGTCCGTCGTAGACACTTGTCCGATCTACATACGTTCAACCATTTGCGCGAGACAAGCGCGGCGCTCTGCAGGGTCGGGGGATCCAATCTTCGAAGTATCAAGTGCGAAATCTCCAGTGGTAGTTCGGAAATGATATCTACCTTGCTTGGCACGAACAGACCAACGACGCGTAATAGAGATCTAAAAATCTCCATGTTGCTTCCACTGTTCCGCGAGCACGACTGACGGCCTGACTGAGAATCGAGGCATATATATGTGCTGCTCGTCACGGTGGACTGCGAGTTCCGCTTCCGGGTGAGAGAGCTGGTCAGTTCGCCCGCGTGTGCATGTATTTTCATACGTATATGTCGGGTTTCCATTAGAATTAGGGTTAGGGGCGTCAAACGAATCTTCGTTTGGGTTACACATTGTCGTTATGCAATATAGAAGACATTGACTAGTGCAAATGCGATTATTATGGAATTGGACAAGTAACCGTGGTAATTCGATACTCGAGAAACTAATGACCATGATCCTAGGTTCGATAACGAATCCGCGGTCAACGGGATTATGGATGAACATGCTCACAAAATCTAAGTCGGACTCTTTGTTAAAACGTGGAATATCCACCGAGCGTGCAGACGCTAAGTAACTCGCTAATACGACCTCACGAGAGAATGACATTCCGTCGCGATGATGCTGCAGAGGAAAACTATGATTGGGTGTGTCTAAGGACACGAGATCCTCGGATTCGTCGAGGATAGCCTTCGTTTAGAAGGTGCGGGAAAGTGGCGTTGCTGCTAATTGGTCAATCTCCATATCGGTGGTTAGAAAAAGATGCTAGCCGCTCTCGGGGGAATGTTGCTCGTGGGAGACGGCGTTCGTTGAAAAATAGGTCTCTCCTATCTTCCCGTACCTGGGACAAAGATTGTTTGACTGTCTGAAGGACTTTAGCCAACTAAATCTTAAGATTAATAACGGGCCCTCAGGCTAGCTGAATATGTACTGCGGAGACGCATCGACATCTGGCAATCATCTTACTCGAAGAACAGTGTCTGCGAGAGACGAGACACGGGACAGAGACCGTTGGAATGTTTACTGTCGCGTGTCGCCAGAAATAATTCTTTTAAGGAGGGGTACAGAATTACTTCATACCTTTGATATACAAAGCGTTCATCCCGTGACCGCGGCTACGTTCGGCGACTGGCTGTCGCCTCGATCCCAAACTCATTATCACAAATCTCGAACAAATACAATCGGATCGAAAGACGACAATTGCTTAATTACGCCTATGATAAAATCTAGATTACGGTGTTAAGGGATTTTCCCCAGGTTCCAAAGGGAAGGCTCCGATGTACTTTCATCTCCGACATATGTATAGCAGTTGTGTGTGAAATAAAGTAAATTATTTATATTTCCGAATCATCTCTTTACCTTGACAATAACACGCATCGAACTGTCAACATACCACCAATACCAGCGGTGATACGTATAATTGAATAGATAAGCCTAAATATGCCAAAGTGCAACTACAATGGATTCGACAGGATACAGAGATGACATTGCGCAAACCGATTGATGTGGGTTGTATGTGACAAATGTGGGGTATAGTGCGCATCGAATTGTTGTCATATCTCCAGTGGAATGGGAGATACGTTCAATTGAATATTTCCGGTAGAATCTCCAAAACGGCAATTACCGTGGATTGGACAGGACACAGAGTTGACATTGTGCAAAACGGTTGATGTGCGCCGTGTTTGGCAGCGAATGAGGAGTATAACGCGCATCGAATTGTCGACATACCACCAATAGCAGCGGAGACACATGCAATTGAATATTTAAGCCTAAATGTGTGAAACCGCAATTATAATGAATTTGGCAGGGGCCTGAGCTGACATACCGCAAACAGGCTGGTGTGCGCTGCATTTGGCTGCAATTGTGCTGCGTAGTGAGCAACGAGTTTTCGAGATATCACCAATGGCAACGGAGATACGTTCAATAGAATATTGAATCCTGAATATGCAGAACTGGAATAACATTGGATTTGTCCTCGACCGGAGTTCACGTAATGAAAACAGGAGCAGGTGCGCTGTATTTGGCAGCAAATGTGGAGTATAATGCGCATCGAATTGTTGACGTGCCACCAATATCAGCGGAGATACGTTTAATTGAATACTGAAGCCTAAATATGCAAAACTGCAATTACAAATGTTTTGGCAGGGACCGGGGTTGACATTGCAAAAACCGGCTGATTGGCGCTGAATTTTGCAGCGAATGAGGAGTACAACGCGCATCGAATTTACGACATACCACCAATATCAGAGGAGATACGATTAATTGCATACTGAAGCCTAAATATCCCAAACACCCAAATACATATGTATCCCAAGTACAGAGTTGACATTGCGCAACCCGGTTGATGTGCGCTGTCTTTGGCAGCAAATGTACGGTACAACGCGGATGGAATTGTCGAAATATCTCAAATGGAAACGCTGATACGTTCAATTGAATATTTCAGGCAGAATCTGCAAAATTGCAGTAACGCTGTACTTGACAGGGCCCAGACTTGACATGGCGTAAACCGAACGATGTGCGCTGTATTTGGCAGGAAATTTGGAGAAGAACGCGCATCGAATTGTGGACATATTACCAATAACAGCGGAGATGCGTTAAATTGAATATTGAAGCCTGAATATGCAGTACTGATATAACATTGGACTTGACCTCGACCCGACTTGACATAATGCATTCAGGAGCAGGTGCGCTGTATTCAGCAGCAAATGTATAGTATTTCGCGGATTGAACTGTGGACATGTTTCAAATGGAATCAGAGATACGTTCAATTGAATATTTCCGGCAGAATCTCCAAAATGGCAATAACGCTGTATTTGACAGGACACAGCATTGACAATGCGCAAACCGGTTGATGCGCCCTGTATTTGGCAGCAAATGTGGAGTATAACACACATGGCGTTGTCGAGATAGCACCAATGGCAGTGTAGAAACGTTCAATGGAATTTTCGATCCTGAATATGCAGTACTGCAATATCATTGGATTTGAACTAGAACCGAGTTGACATAATGTAAGCTGGTGCAGGTCTGCTGTATTTGGCAGCAAATGTGGAGTATAACGCGCATCGAATTGTCGTGATACCACCAGTAGCAGCGGAGATACGTTCAATAGAATATTTAATGCTTAATTTGCAAATCTGCAGTTGGGGTGGAATTGACGGGGCCCAGAATTGACATAGCAAAAACGGGCAGATTTGTGCTGTATTTGGCAGAAATTGTGGATTATAACGCGAGTCGAATTGTAGATATATCACCAATAGCATGCGTAAATACGTCCAAATGGAAATTGAAGCCGGAATATGCAGAACTGCAATTATAATGTGTTCGAAGGGCAAAGAGTTGACATAGTGCGAACCGGCTGATTTGCGCTGTATCTGGCAGCAAATGAGAAGTACATCTCACGCCTAATCAGCGCCCAATCTCCAATAGCAGCGGTGATACGTTCAAATGAATATTCAATAATGTACCTGATACGATACAAGTAGTATTCTACTTTAACGGGACGAATGTGTTGAAAGTTCTGGATCTTTGGAGCCGAGATAATTTTATAGGAACACTAAATTTACATTAACGATTCATATTAAAATAGTAATATATTTATTCCATGGACGATTCCTAATATATTCATCGATTCATACTTTCTTCCATACCCGACTCTTAACCGACTCTAAACCGACTGACTAGTTTCCAGTCATCCGTTTTTCGGGACGCAGTCACACACATACCTCCACACATCGACACTCACATACAAGTATCTCTACTACGCATTTAACCAAGTCCAGCACAGAAAATTACACATATCTCAACAGAATGTAACGCACTGCACGACGCAGCGTCAATGTAAGATACATTGTCGACATTTCGTCAGAATATTGGTGCATCTGAAACAAATTGCCGTCTAAATGGAATCATTTTATTTCAAGATTTACGCTACATTTCTGAATCGTTTTCGCCGGACAAGTCCCTTTCACGTTCTCGCAAAAGCAAGCAGTCAAATTAAGGTACATACTATCAATTAGAATCTAGTACATTTTTGTGATCCAACATCGATGGGACGATTTCGCTTCGGAATTTTCGGAGGACCACGTATCCTTCCAACGACGACCGCCGTACGAGCAGCGGATAAGCTTACTTCGCGTCTTAGGTTCCGTCCACCACGTACTCTACTTCTTGATTCTTGGTTGGCAGCTTTCGTGGCTGCTGGCCCGAGAAACTCTTTCCTGACTCGCTTTCTCGTATGTCGCATGTGACGTCTTGCTGTCCGTCGTAGACACTTGTCCGATCTACATACGTTCAACCATTTGCGCGAGACAAGCGCGGCGCTCTGCAGGGTCGGGGGATCCAATCTTCGAAGTATCAAGTGCGAAATCTCCAGTGGTAGTTCGGAAATGATATCTACCTTGCTTGGCACGAACAGACCAACGACGCGTAATAGAGATCTAAAAATCTCCATGTTGCTTCCACTGTTCCGCGAGCACGACTGACGGCCTGACTGAGAATCGAGGCATATATATGTGCTGCTCGTCACGGTGGACTGCGAGTTCCGCTTCCGGGTGAGAGAGCTGGTCAGTTCGCCCGCGTGTGCATGTATTTTCATACGTATATGTCGGGTTTCCATTAGAATTAGGGTTAGGGGCGTCAAACGAATCTTCGTTTGGGTTACACATTGTCGTTATGCAATATAGAAGACATTGACTAGTGCAAATGCGATTATTATAGAATTGGACAAGTAACCGTGGTAATTCGATACTCGAGAAACTAATGACCATGATCCTAGGTTCGATAACGAATCCGCGGTCAACGGGATTATGGATGAACATGCTCACAAAATCTAAGTCGGACTCTTTGTTAAAACGTGGAATATCCACCGAGCGTGCAGACGCTAAGTAACTCGCTAATACGACCTCACGTGAGAATGACATTCCGTCGCGATGATGCTGCAGAGGAAAACTATGATTGGGTGTGTCTAAGGACACGAGATCCTCGGATTCGTCGAGGATAGCCTTCGTTTGGAAGGTGCGGGAAAATGGCGTTGCTGCTAATTGGTCAATCTCCATATCGGTGGTTAGAAAAAGATGCTAGCCGCTCTCGGGGGAATGTTGCTCGTGGGAGACGGCGTTCGTTGAAAAATAGGTCTCTCCTATCTTCCCGTACCTGGGACAAAGATTGTTTGACTGTCTGAAGGACTTTAGCCAACTAAATCTTAAGATTCATAACGGGCCCTCAGGCTAGCTGAATATGTACTGCGGAGACGCATCGACATCTGGCAATCATCTTAATCGAAGAACAGTGTCTGCGAGAGACGCGACACGGGACAGAGACCGTTGGAATGTTTACTGTCGCGTGTCGCCAGAAATAATTCTTTTAAGGAGGGGTACAGAATTATTTCATACCTTTGATATATAAAGCGTTCATGCCGTGACCGCGGCTACGTTCGGCGACTGGCTGTCGCCTCGATCCCAAACTCATTATCACAAATCTCGAACAAATACAATCGGATCGAAAGACGACAATTGCTTAATTACGCCTATGATAAAATCTAGATTACGGTGTTAAGGGATTTTCCCCAGGTTCCAAAGGGAAGGCTCCGATGTACTTTCATCTCCGACATATGTATAGCAGTTGTGTGTGAAATAAAGTAAATTATTTATATTTCCGAATCATCTCTTTATCTTGACAATAACACGCATCGAACTGTCAACATACCACCAATACCAGCGGTGATACGTATAATTGAATAGATAAGCCAAAGTGCAACTACAATGGATTCGACAGGATACAGAGATGACATTGCGCAAACCGATTGATGTGGGTTGTATGTGATAAATGTGGGGTATAGTGCGCATCGAATTGTTGTCATATCTCCAGTGGAATGGGAGATACGTTCAATTGAATATTTCCGGTAGAATCTCCAAAACGGCAATTACCGTGGATTGGACAGGACACAGAGTTGACATTGTGCAAAACGGTTGATGTGCGCCGTGTTTGGCAGCGAATGAGGAGTATAACGCGCATCGAATTTACGACATACCACCAATATCAGAGGAAATACGATTAATTGCATACTGAAGCCTAAATATCCCAAACACCCAAATACATATGTATCCCAAGTACAGAGTTGACATTGCGCAACCCGGTTGATGTGCGCTGTCTTTGGCAGCAAATGTACGGTACAACGCGGATGGAATTGTCGAAATATCTCAAATGGAAACGCTGATACGTTCAATTGAATATTTCAGGCAGAATCTGCAAAATTGCAGTAACGCTGTACTTGACAGGGCCCAGACTTGACATGGCGTAAACCGAACGATGTGCGCTGTATTTGGCAGGAAATTTGGAGAAGAACGCGCATCGAATTGTGGACATATTACCAATAACAGCGGAGATGCGTTAAATTGAATATTGAAGCCTGAATATGCAGTACTGATATAACATTGGACTTGACCTCGACCCGACTTGACATAATGCATTCAGGAGCAGGTGCGCTGTATTCAGCAGCAAATGTATAGTATTTCGCGGATTGAACTGTGGACATGTTTCAAATGGAATCAGAGATACGTTCAATTGAATATTTCCGGCAGAATCTCCAAAATGGCAATAACGCTGTATTTGACAGGACACAGCATTGACAATGCGCAAACCGGTTGATGCGCCCTGTATTTGGCAGCAAATGTGGAGTATAACACACATGGCGTTGTCGAGATAGCACCAATGGCAGTGTAGAAACGTTCAATGGAATTTTCGATCCTGAATATGCAGTACTGCAATATCATTGGATTTGAACTAGAACCGAGTTGACATAATGTAAGCTGGTGCAGGTCTGCTGTATTTGGCAGCAAATGTGGAGTATAACGCGCATCTAATTGTCGTGATACCACCAGTAGCAGCGGAGATACGTTCAATAGAATATTTAATGCTTAATTTGCAAATCTGCAGTTGGGGTGGAATTGACGGGGCCCAGAATTGACATAGCAAAAACGGGCAGATTTGTGCTGTATTTGGCAGAAATTGTGGATTATAACGCGAGTCGAATTGTAGATATATCACCAATAGCATGCGTAAATACGTAAATGGAAATTGAAGCCGGAATATGCAGAACTGCAATTATAATGTATTCGACAGGGCAAAGAGTTGACATAGTGCGAACCGGCTGATTTGCGCTGTATCTGGCAGCAAATGAGAAGTACATCTCACGCCTAATCAGCGCCCAATCTCCAATAGCAGCGGTGATACGTTCAAATGAATATTCAATAATGTACCTGTTACGATACATGTAGTATTCTACTTTAACGGGACGAATGTGTTGAAAGTTCTGGATCTTTGGAGCCGAGATAATTTTATAGGAACACTAAATTTACATTAACGATTCATATTAAAATAGTAATATATTTATTCCATGGACGATTCCTAATATATTCATCGATTCATACTTTCTTCCATACCCGACTCTTAACCGACTCTAAACCGACTGACTAGTTTCCAGTCATCCGTTTTTCGGGACGCAGTCACACACATACCTCCACACATCGACACTCACATACAAGTATCTCTACTACGCATTTAACCAAGTCCAGCACAGAAAATTACACATATCTCAACAGATTGTAACGCACTGCACGACGCAGCGTCAATGTAAGATACATTGTCGACATTTCGTCAGAATATTGGTGCATCTGAAACAAATTGCCGTCTAAATGGAATCATTTTATTTCAAGATTTACGCTACATTTCTGAATCGTTTTCGCCGGACAAGTCCCTTTCACGTTCTCGCAAAAGCAAGCAGTCAAATTAAGGTACATACTATCAATTAGAATCTAGTACATTTTTGTGATCCAACATCGATGGGACGATTTCGCTTCGAAATTTTCGGATGACCACGTATCCTTCCAACGACGACCGCCGTACGAGCAGCGGATAAGCTTACTTCGCGTCTTAGGTTCCGTCCACCACGTACTCTACTTCTTGATTCTTGGTTGGCAGCTTTCGTGGCTGCTGGCCCGAGAAACTCTTTCCTGACTCGCTTTCTCGTATGTCGCATGTGACGTCTTGCTGTCCGTCGTAGACACTTGTCCGATCTACATACGTTCAACCATTTGCGCGAGACAAGCGCGGCGCTCTGCAGGGTCGGGGGATCCAATCTTCGAAGTATCAAGTGCGAAATCTCCAGTGGTAGTTCGGAAATGATATCTACCTTGCTTGGCACGAACAGACCAACGACGCGTAATAGAGATCTAAAAATCTCCATGTTGCTTCCACTGTTCCGCGAGCACGACTGACGGCCTGACTGAGAATCGAGGCATATATATGTGCTGCTCGTCACGGTGGACTGCGAGTTCCGCTTCCGGGTGAGAGAGCTGGTCAGTTCGCCCGCGTGTGCATGTATTTTCATACGTATATGTCGGGTTTCCATTAGAATTAGGGTTAGGGGCGTCAAACGAATCTTCGTTTGGGTTACACATTGTCGTTATGCAATATAGAAGACATTGACTAGTGCAAATGCGATTATTATAGAATTGGACAAGTAACCGTGGTAATTCGATACTCGAGAAACTAATGACCATGATCCTAGGTTCGATAACGAATCCGCGGTCAACGGGATTATGGATGAACATGCTCACAAAATCTAAGTCGGACTCTTTGTTAAAACGTGGAATATCCACCGAGCGTGCAGACGCTAAGTAACTCGCTAATACGACCTCACGTGAGAATGACATTCCGTCGCGATGATGCTGCAGAGGAAAACTATGATTGGGTGTGTCTAAGGACACGAGATCCTCGGATTCGTCGAGGATAGCCTTCGTTTGGAAGGTGCGGGAAAATGGCGTTGCTGCTAATTGGTCAATCTCCATATCGGTGGTTAGAAAAAGATGCTAGCCGCTCTCGGGGGAATGTTGCTCGTGGGAGACGGCGTTCGTTGAAAAATAGGTCTCTCCTATCTTCCCGTACCTGGGACAAAGATTGTTTGACTGTCTGAAGGACTTTAGCCAACTAAATCTTAAGATTCATAACGGGCCCTCAGGCTAGCTGAATATGTACTGCGGAGACGCATCGACATCTGGCAATCATCTTACTCGAAGAACAGTGTCTGCGAGAGACGCGACACGGGACAGAGACCGTTGGAATGTTTACTGTCGCGTGTCGCCAGAAATAATTCTTTTAAGGAGGGGTACAGAATTACTTCATACCTTTGATATATAAAGCGTTCATGCCGTGACCGCGGCTACGTTCGGCGACTGGCTGTCGCCTCGATCCCAAACTCATTATCACAAATCTCGAACAAATACAATCGGATCGAAAGACGACAATTGCTTAATTACGCCTATGATAAAATCTAGATTACGGTGTTAAGGGATTTTCCCCAGGTTCCAAAGGGAAGGCTCCGATGTACTTTCATCTCCGACATATGTATAGCAGTTGTGTGTGAAATAAAGTAAATTATTTATATTTCCGAATCATCTCTTTATCTTGACAATAACACGCATCGAACTGTCAACATACCACCAATACCAGCGGTGATACGTATAATTGAATAGATAAGCCAAAGTGCAACTACAATGGATTCGACAGGATGCAGAGATGACATTGCGCAAACCGATTGATGTAGGTTGTATGTGATAAATGTGGGGTATAGTGCGCATCGAATTGTTGTCATATCTCCAGTGGAATGGGAGATACGTTCAATTGAATATTTCCGGTAGAATCTCCAAAACGGCAATTACCGTGGATTGGACAAGACACAGAGTTGACATTGTGCAAAACGGTTGATGTGCGCCGTGTTTGGCAGCGAATGAGGAGTATAACGCGCATCGAATTTACGACATACCACCAATATCAGAGGAGATACGATTAATTGCATACTGAAGCCTAAATATCCCAAACACCCAAATACATATGTATCCCAAGTACAGAGTTGACATTGCGCAACCCGGTTGATGTGCGCTGTCTTTGGCAGCAAATGTACGGTACAACGCGGATGGAATTGTCGAAATATCTCAAATGGAAACGCTGATACGTTCAATTGAATATTTCAGGCAGAATCTGCAAAATTGCAGTAACGCTGTACTTGACAGGGCCCAGACTTGACATGGCGTAAACCGAACGATGTGCGCTGTATTTGGCAGGAAATTTGGAGAAGAACGCGCATCGAATTGTGGACATATTACCAATAACAGCGGAGATGCGTTAAATTGAATATTGAAGCCTGAATATGCAGTACTGATATAACATTGGACTTGACCTCGACCCGACTTGACATAATGCATTCAGGAGCAGGTGCGCTGTATTCAGCAGCAAATGTATAGTATTTCGCGGATTGAACTGTGGACATGTTTCAAATGGAATCAGAGATACGTTCAATTGAATATTTCCGGCAGAATCTCCAAAATGGCAATAACGCTGTATTTGACAGGACACAGCATTGACAATGCGCAAACCGGTTGATGCGCCCTGTATTTGGCAGCAAATGTGGAGTATAACACACATGGCGTTGTCGAGATAGCACCAATGGCAGTGTAGAAACGTTCAATGGAATTTTCGATCCTGAATATGCAGTACTGCAATATCATTGGATTTGAACTAGAACCGAGTTGACATAATGTAAGCTGGTGCAGGTCTGCTGTATTTGGCAGCAAATGTGGAGTATAACGCGCATCTAATTGTCGTGATACCACCAGTAGCAGCGGAGATACGTTCAATAGAATATTTAATGCTTAATTTGCAAATCTGCAGTTGGGGTGGAATTGACGGGGCCCAGAATTGACATAGCAAAAACGGGCAGATTTGTGCTGTATTTGGCAGAAATTGTGGATTATAACGCGAGTCGAATTGTAGATATATCACCAATAGCATGCGTAAATACGTAAATGGAAATTGAAGCCGGAATATGCAGAACTGCAATTATAATGTATTCGACAGGGCAAAGAGTTGACATAGTGCGAACCGGCTGATTTGCGCTGTATCTGGCAGCAAATGAGAAGTACATCTCACGCCTAATCAGCGCCCAATCTCCAATAGCAGCGGTGATACGTTCAAATGAATATTCAATAATGTACCTGTTACGATACATGTAGTATTCTACTTTAACGGGACGAATGTGTTGAAAGTTCTGGATCTTTGGAGCCGAGATAATTTTATAGGAACACTAAATTTACATTAACGATTCATATTAAAATAGTAATATATTTATTCCATGGACGATTCCTAATATATTCATCGATTCATACTTTCTTCCATACCCGACTCTTAACCGACTCTAAACCGACTGACTAGTTTCCAGTCATCCGTTTTTCGGGACGCAGTCACACACATACCTCCACACATCGACACTCACATACAAGTATCTCTACTACGCATTTAACCAAGTCCAGCACAGAAAATTACACATATCTCAACAGAATGTAACGCACTGCACGACGCAGCGTCAATGTAAGATACATTGTCGACATTTCGTCAGAATATTGGTGCATCTGAAACAAATTGCCGTCTAAATGGAATCATTTTATTTCAAGATTTACGCTACATTTCTGAATCGTTTTCGCCGGACAAGTCCCTTTCACGTTCTCGCAAAAGCAAGCAGTCAAATTAAGGTACATACTATCAATTAGAATCTAGTACATTTTTGTGATCCAACATCGATGGGACGATTTCGCTTCGAAATTTTCGGAGGACCACGTATCCTTCCAACGACGACCGCCGTACGAGCAGCGGATAAGCTTACTTCGCGTCTTAGGTTCCGTCCACCACGTACTCTACTTCTTGATTCTTGGTTGGCAGCTTTCGTGGCTGCTGGCCCGAGAAACTCTTTCCTGACTCGCTTTCTCGTATGTCGCATGTGACGTCTTGCTGTCCGTCGTAGACACTTGTCCGATCTACATACGTTCAACCATTTGCGCGAGACAAGCGCGGCGCTCTGCAGGGTCGGGGGATCCAATCTTCGAAGTATCAAGTGCGAAATCTCCAGTGGTAGTTCGGAAATGATATCTACCTTGCTTGGCACGAACAGACCAACGACGCGTAATAGAGATCTAAAAATCTCCATGTTGCTTCCACTGTTCCGCGAGCACGACTGACGGCCTGACTGAGAATCGAGGCATATATATGTGCTGCTCGTCACGGTGGACTGCGAGTTCCGCTTCCGGGTGAGAGAGCTGGTCAGTTCGCCCGCGTGTGCATGTATTTTCATACGTATATGTCGGGTTTCCATTAGAATTAGGGTTAGGGGCGTCAAACGAATCTTCGTTTGGGTTACACATTGTCGTTATGCAATATAGAAGACATTGACTAGTGCAAATGCGATTATTATAGAATTGGACAAGTAACCGTGGTAATTCGATACTCGAGAAACTAATGACCATGATCCTAGGTTCGATAACGAATCCGCGGTCAACGGGATTATGGATGAACATGCTCACAAAATCTAAGTCGGACTCTTTGTTAAAACGTGGAATATCCACCGAGCGTGCAGACGCTAAGTAACTCGCTAATACGACCTCACGTGAGAATGACATTCCGTCGCGATGATGCTGCAGAGGAAAACTATGATTGGGTGTGTCTAAGGACACGAGATCCTCGGATTCGTCGAGGATAGCCTTCGTTTGGAAGGTGCGGGAAAATGGCGTTGCTGCTAATTGGTCAATCTCCATATCGGTGGTTAGAAAAAGATGCTAGCCGCTCTCGGGGGAATGTTGCTCGTGGGAGACGGCGTTCGTTGAAAAATAGGTCTCTCCTATCTTCCCGTACCTGGGACAAAGATTGTTTGACTGTCTGAAGGACTTTAGCCAACTAAATCTTAAGATTCATAACGGGCCCTCAGGCTAGCTGAATATGTACTGCGGAGACGCATCGACATCTGGCAATCATCTTACTCGAAGAACAGTGTCTGCGAGAGACGCGACACGGGACAGAGACCGTTGGAATGTTTACTGTCGCGTGTCGCCAGAAATAATTCTTTTAAGGAGGGGTACAGAATTACTTCATACCTTTGATATATAAAGCGTTCATGCCGTGACCGCGGCTACGTTCGGCGACTGGCTGTCGCCTCGATCCCAAACTCATTATCACAAATCTCGAACAAATACAATCGGATCGAAAGACGACAATTGCTTAATTACGCCTATGATAAAATCTAGATTACGGTGTTAAGGGATTTTCCCCAGGTTCCAAAGGGAAGGCTCCGATGTACTTTCATCTCCGACATATGTATAGCAGTTGTGTGTGAAATAAAGTAAATTATTTATATTTCCGAATCATCTCTTTATCTTGACAATAACACGCATCGAACTGTCAACATACCACCAATACCAGCGGTGATACGTATAATTGAATAGATAAGCCAAAGTGCAACTACAATGGATTCGACAGGATGCAGAGATGACATTGCGCAAACCGATTGATGTAGGTTGTATGTGATAAATGTGGGGTATAGTGCGCATCGAATTGTTGTCATATCTCCAGTGGAATGGGAGATACGTTCAATTGAATATTTCCGGTAGAATCTCCAAAACGGCAATTACCGTGGATTGGACAGGACACAGAGTTGACATTGTGCAAAACGGTTGATGTGCGCCGTGTTTGGCAGCGAATGAGGAGTATAACGCGCATCGAATTTACGACATACCACCAATATCAGAGGAGATACGATTAATTGCATACTGAAGCCTAAATATCCCAAACACCCAAATACATATGTATCCCAAGTACAGAGTTGACATTGCGCAACCCGGTTGATGTGCGCTGTCTTTGGCAGCAAATGTACGGTACAACGCGGATGGAATTGTCGAAATATCTCAAATGGAAACGCTGATACGTTCAATTGAATATTTCAGGCAGAATCTGCAAAATTGCAGTAACGCTGTACTTGACAGGGCCCAGACTTGACATGGCGTAAACCGAACGATGTGCGCTGTATTTGGCAGGAAATTTGGAGAAGAACGCGCATCGAATTGTGGACATATTACCAATAACAGCGGAGATGCGTTAAATTGAATATTGAAGCCTGAATATGCAGTACTGATATAACATTGGACTTGACCTCGACCCGACTTGACATAATGCATTCAGGAGCAGGTGCGCTGTATTCAGCAGCAAATGTATAGTATTTCGCGGATTGAACTGTGGACATGTTTCAAATGGAATCAGAGATACGTTCAATTGAATATTTCCGGCAGAATCTCCAAAATGGCAATAACGCTGTATTTGACAGGACACAGCATTGACAATGCGCAAACCGGTTGATGCGCCCTGTATTTGGCAGCAAATGTGGAGTATAACACACATGGCGTTGTCGAGATAGCACCAATGGCAGTGTAGAAACGTTCAATGGAATTTTCGATCCTGAATATGCAGTACTGCAATATCATTGGATTTGAACTAGAACCGAGTTGACATAATGTAAGCTGGTGCAGGTCTGCTGTATTTGGCAGCAAATGTGGAGTATAACGCGCATCTAATTGTCGTGATACCACCAGTAGCAGCGGAGATACGTTCAATAGAATATTTAATGCTTAATTTGCAAATCTGCAGTTGGGGTGGAATTGACGGGGCCCAGAATTGACATAGCAAAAACGGGCAGATTTGTGCTGTATTTGGCAGAAATTGTGGATTATAACGCGAGTCGAATTGTAGATATATCACCAATAGCATGCGTAAATACGTAAATGGAAATTGAAGCCGGAATATGCAGAACTGCAATTATAATGTATTCGACAGGGCAAAGAGTTGACATAGTGCGAACCGGCTGATTTGCGCTGTATCTGGCAGCAAATGAGAAGTACATCTCACGCCTAATCAGCGCCCAATCTCCAATAGCAGCGGTGATACGTTCAAATGAATATTCAATAATGTACCTGTTACGATACATGTAGTATTCTACTTTAACGGGACGAATGTGTTGAAAGTTCTGGATCTTTGGAGCCGAGATAATTTTATAGGAACACTAAATTTACATTAACGATTCATATTAAAATAGTAATATATTTATTCCATGGACGATTCCTAATATATTCATCGATTCATACTTTCTTCCATACCCGACTCTTAACCGACTCTAAACCGACTGACTAGTTTCCAGTCATCCGTTTTTCGGGACGCAGTCACACACATACCTCCACACATCGACACTCACATACAAGTATCTCTACTACGCATTTAACCAAGTCCAGCACAGAAAATTACACATATCTCAACAGAATGTAACGCACTGCACGACGCAGCGTCAATGTAAGATACATTGTCGACATTTCGTCAGAATATTGGGGCATCTGAAACAAATTGCCGTCTAAATGGAATCATTTTATTTCAAGATTTACGCTACATTTCTGAATCGTTTTCGCCGGACAAGTCCCTTTCACGTTCTCGCAAAAGCAAGCAGTCAAATTAAGGTACATACTATCAATTGGAATCTAGTACATTTTTGTAATCCAACATCGATGGGACGATTTCGCTTCGAAATTTTCGGAGGACCACGTATCCTTCCAACGACGACCGCCGTACGAGCAGCGGATAAGGTTACTTCGCGTCTTAGGTTCCGTCCACCACGTACTCTACTTCTTGATTCTTGGTTGGCAGCTTTCGTGGCTGCTGGCCCGAGAAACTCTTTCCTGACTCGCTTTCTCGTATGTCGCATGTGACGTCTTGCTGTCCGTCGTAGACACTTGTCCGATCTACATACGTTCAACCATTTGCGCGAGACAAGCGCGGCGCTCTGCAGGGTCGGGGGATCCAATCTTCGAAGTATCAAGTGCGAAATCTCCAGTGGTAGTTCGGAAATGATATCTACCTTGCTTGGCACGAACAGACCAACGACGCGTAATAGAGATCTAAAAATCTCCATGTTGCTTCCACTGTTCCGCGAGCACGACTGACGGCCTGACTGAGAATCGAGGCATATATATGTGCTGCTCGTCACGGTGGACTGCGAGTTCCGCTTCCGGGTGAGAGAGCTGGTCAGTTCGCCCGCGTGTGCATGTATTTTCATACGTATATGTCGGGTTTCCATTAGAATTAGGGTTAGGGGCGTCAAACGAATCTTCGTTTGGGTTACACATTGTCGTTATGCAATATAGAAGACATTGACTAGTGCAAATGCGATTATTATAGAATTGGACAAGTAACCGTGGTAATTCGATACTCGAGAAACTAATGACCATGATCCTAGGTTCGATAACGAATCCGCGGTCAACGGGATTATGGATGAACATGCTCACAAAATCTAAGTCGGACTCTTTGTTAAAACGTGGAATATCCACCGAGCGTGCAGACGCTAAGTAACTCGCTAATACGACCTCACGTGAGAATGACATTCCGTCGCGATGATGCTGCAGAGGAAAACTATGATTGGGTGTGTCTAAGGACACGAGATCCTCGGATTCGTCGAGGATAGCCTTCGTTTGGAAGGTGCGGGAAAATGGCGTTGCTGCTAATTGGTCAATCTCCATATCGGTGGTTAGAAAAAGATGCTAGCCGCTCTCGGGGGAATGTTGCTCGTGGGAGACGGCGTTCGTTGAAAAATAGGTCTCTCCTATCTTCCCGTACCTGGGACAAAGATTGTTTGACTGTCTGAAGGACTTTAGCCAACTAAATCTTAAGATTCATAACGGGCCCTCAGGCTAGCTGAATATGTACTGCGGAGACGCATCGACATCTGGCAATCATCTTACTCGAAGAACAGTGTCTGCGAGAGACGAGACACGGGACAGAGACCGTTGGAATGTTTACTGTCGCGTGTCGCCAGAAATAATTCTTTTAAGGAGGGGTACAGAATTACTTCATACCTTTGATATACAAAGCGTTCATCCCGTGACCGCGGCTACGTTCGGCGACTGGCTGTCGCCTCGATCCCAAACTCATTATCACAAATCTCGAACAAATACAATCGGATCGAAAGACGACAATTGCTTAATTACGCCTATGATAAAATCTAGATTACGGTGTTAAGGGATTTTCCCCAGGTTCCAAAGGGAAGGCTCCGATGTACTTTCATCTCCGACATATGTATAGCAGTTGTGTGTGAAATAAAGTAAATTATTTATATTTCCGAATCATCTCTTTACCTTGACAATAACACGCATCGAACTGTCAACATACCACCAATACCAGCGGTGATACGTATAATTGAATAGATAAGCCTAAATATGCCAAAGTGCAACTACAATGGATTCGACAGGATACAGAGATGACATTGCGCAAACCGATTGATGTGGGTTGTATGTGACAAATGTGGGGCATAGTGCGCATCGAATTGTTGTCATATCTCCAGTGGAATGGGAGATACGTTCAATTGAATATTTCCGGTAGAATCTCCAAAACGGCAATTACCGTGGATTGGACAGGACACAGAGTTGACATTGTGCAAAACGGTTGATGTGCGCCGTGTTTGGCAGCGAATGAGGAGTATAACGCGCATCGAATTGTCGACATACCACCAATAGCAGCGGAGACACATGCAATTGAATATTTAAGCCTAAATGTGTGAAACCGCAATTATAATGAATTTGTCAGGGGCCTGAGCTGACATACCGCAAACAGGCTGGTGTGCGCTGCATTTGGCTGCAATTGTGCTGCGTAGTGAGCAACGAGTTTTCGAGATATCACCAATGGCAACGGAGATACGTTCAATAGAATATTGAATCCTGAATATGCAGAACTGGAATAACATTGGATTTGTCCTCGACCGGAGTTCACGTAATGAAAACAGGAGCAGGTGCGCTGTATTTGGCAGCAAATGTGGAGTATAATGCGCATCGAATTGTTGACGTGCCACCAATATCAGCGGAGATACGTTTAATTGAATACTGAAGCCTAAATATGCAAAACTGCAAATACAAATGTTTTGGCAGGGACCAGGGTTGACATTGCAAAAACCGGCTGATTGGCGCTGAATTTTGCAGCGAATGAGGAGTACAACGCGCATCGAATTTACGACATACCACCAATATCAGAGGAGATACGATTAATTGCATACTGAAGCCTAAATATCCCAAACACCCAAATACATATGTATCCCAAGTACAGAGTTGACATTGCGCAACCCGGTTGATGTGCGCTGTCTTTGGCAGCAAATGTACGGTACAACGCGGATCGAATTGTCGAAATATCTCAAATGGAAACGCTGATACGTTCAATTGAATATTTCAGGCAGAATCTGCAAAATTGCAGTAACGCTGTACTTGACAGGGCCCAGACTTGACATGGCGTAAACCGAACGATGTGCGCTGTATTTGGCAGGAAATTTGGAGAAGAACGCGCATCGAATTGTGGACATATTACCAATAACAGCGGAGATGCGTTAAATTGAATATTGAAGCCTGAATATGCAGTACTGATATAACATTGGACTTGACCTCGACCCGACTTGACATAATGCATTCAGGAGCAGGTGCGCTGTATTCAGCAGCAAATGTATAGTATTTCGCGGATTGAACTGTGGACATGTTTCAAATGGAATCAGAGATACGTTCAATTGAATATTTCCGGCAGAATCTCCAAAATGGCAATAACGCTGTATTTGACAGGACACAGCATTGACAATGCGCAAACCGGTTGATGCGCCCTGTATTTGGCAGCAAATGTGGAGTATAACACACATGGCGTTGTCGAGATAGCACCAATGGCAGTGTAGAAACGTTCAATGGAATTTTCGATCCTGAATATGCAGTACTGCAATATCATTGGATTTGAACTAGAACCGAGTTGACATAATGTAAGCTGGTGCAGGTCTGCTGTATTTCGCAGCAAATGTGGAGTATAACGCGCATCGAATTGTCGTGATACCACCAGTAGCAGCGGAGATACGTTCAATAGAATATTTAATGCTTAATTTGCAAATCTGCAGTTGGGGTGGAATTGACGGGGCCCAGAGTTGACATAGCAAAAACGGGCAGATTTGTGCTGTATTTGGCAGAAATTGTGGATTATAACGCGAGTCGAATTGTAGATATATCACCAATAGCATGCGTAAATACGTCCAAATGGAAATTGAAGCCGGAAAATGCAGAACTGCAATTATAATGTGTTCGAAGGGCAAAGAGTTGACATAGTGCGAACCGGCTGATTTGCGCTGTATCTGGCAGCAAATGAGAAGTACATCTCACGCCTAATCAGCGCCCAATCTCCAATAGCAGCGGTGATACGTTCAAATGAATATTCAATAATGAACCTGTTACGATACATGTAGTATTCTACTTTAACGGGACGAATGTGTTGAAAGTTCTGGATCTTTGGAGCCGAGATATTTTTATAGGAACACTAAATTTACATTAACGATTCATATTAAAATAGTAATATATTTATTCCATGGACGATTCCTAATATATTCATCGATTCATACTTTCTTCCATACCCGACTCTTAACCGACTCTAAACCGACTGACTAGTTTCCAGTCATCCGTTTTTCGGGAAGGAGTACACACACATACCTCCACACATCGACACTCACATACAAGTATCTCTACTACGCATTTAACCAAGTCCAGCACAGAAAATTACACATATCTCAACAGAATGTAACGCACTGCACGACGCAGCGTCAATGTAAGATACATTGTCGACATTTCGTCAGAATATTGGTGCATATGAAACAAATTGCCGTCTCAATGGAATCATTTTATTTCAAGATTTACGCTACATTTCTGAATCGTTTTCGCCGGACAAGTCCCTTTCACGTTCTCGCAAAAGCAAGCAGTCAAATTAAGGTACATACTATCAATTAGAATCTAATACATTTTTGTGATCCAACATCGATGGGACGACTTCGCTTCGAAATTTTCGGAGGACCACGTATCCTTCCAACGACGACCGCCGTACGAGCAGCGGATAAGCTTACTTCGCGTCTTAGGTTCCGTCCACCACGTACTCTACTTCTTGATTCTTGGTTGGCAGCTTTCGTGGCTGCTGGCCCGAGAAACTCTTTCCTGACTCGCATTCTCGTATGTCGCATGTGACGTCTTGCTGTCCGTCGTAGACACTTGTCCGATCTACATACGTTCAACCATTTGCGCGAGACAAGCGCGGCGCTCTGCAGGGTCGGGGGATCCAATCTTCGAAGTATCAAGTGCGAAATCTCCAGTGGTAGTTCGGAAATGATATCTACCTTGCTTGGCACAAACAGACCAACGACGCGTAATAGAGATCTAAAAATCTCCATGTTGCTTCCACTGTTCCGCGAGCACGACTGACGGCCTGACTGAGAATCGAGGCATATATATGTGCTGCTCGTCACGGTGGACTGCGAGTTCCGCTTCCGGGTGAGAGAGCTGGTCAGTTCGCCCGCGTGTGCATGTATTTTCATACGTATATGTCGGGTTTCCATTAGAATTAGGGTTAGGGGCGTCAAACGAATCTTCGTTTGGGTTACACATTGTCGTTATGCAATATAGAAGACATTGACTAGTGCAAATGCGATTATTATAGAATTGGACAAGTAACCGTGGTAATTCGATACTCGAGAAACTAATGACCATGATCCTAGGTTCGATAACGAATCCGCGGTCAACGGGATTATGGATGAACATGCTCACAAAATCTAAGTCGGACTCTTTGTTAAAACGTGGAATATCCACCGAGCGTGCAGACGCTAAGTAACTCGCTAATACGACCTCACGAGAGAATGACATTCCGTCGCGATGATGCTGCAGAGGAAAACTATGATTGGGTGTGTCTAAGGACACGAGATCCTCGGATTCGTCGAGGATAGCCTTCGTTTAGAAGGTGCGGGAAAATGGCGTTGCTGCTAATTGGTCAATCTCCATATCGGTGGTTAGAAAAAGATGCTAGCCGCTCTCGGGGGAATGTTGCTCGTGGGAGACGGCGTTCGTTGAAAAATAGGTCTCTCCTATCTTCCCGTACCTGGGACAAAGATTGTTTGACTGTCTGAAGGACTTTAGCCAACTAAATCTTAAGATTCATAACGGGCCCTCAGGCTAGCTGAATATGTACTGCGGAGACGCATCGACATCTGGCAATCATCTTACTCGAAGAACAGTGTCTGCGAGAGACCAGACACGGGACAGAGACCGTTGGATCGTTTACTGTCGCGTGTCGCCAGAAATAATTCTTTTAAGGATGGGTACAGAATTAATTCATACCTTTGATATACAAAGCGTTCATCCCGTGACCGCGGCTACGTTCGGCGACTGGCTGTCGCCTCGATCCCAAACTCATTATCACAAATCTCGAACAAATACAATCGGATCGAAAGACGACAATTGCTTAATTACGCCTATGATAAAATCTAGATTACGGTGTTAAGGGATTTTCCCCAGGTTCCAAAGGGAAGGCTCCGATGTACTTTCATCTCCGACATATGTATAGCAGTTGTGTGTGAAATAAAGTAAATTATTTATATTTCCGAATCATCTCTTTACCTTGACAATAACACGCATCGAACTGTCAACATACCACCAATACCAGCGGTGATACGTATAATTGAATAGATAAGCCTAAATATGCCAAAGTGCAACTACAATGGATTCGACAGGATACAGAGATGACATTGCGCAAACCGATTGATGTGGGTTGTATGTGACAAATGTGGGGCATAGTGCGCATCGAATTGTTGTCATATCTCCAGTGGAATGGGAGATACGTTCAATTGAATATTTCCGGTAGAATCTCCAAAACGGCAATTACCGTGGATTGGACAGGACACAGAGTTGACATTGTGCAAAACGGTTGATGTGCGCCGTGTTTGGCAGCGAATGAGGAGTATAACGCGCATCGAATTGTCGACATACCACCAATAGCAGCGGAGACACATGCAATTGAATATTTAAGCCTAAATGTGTGAAACCGCAATTATAATGAATTTGGCAGGGGCCTGAGCTGACATACCGCAAACAGGCTGGTGTGCGCTGCATTTGGCTGCAATTGTGCTGCGTAGTGAGCAACGAGTTTTCGAGATATCACCAATGGCAACGGAGATACGTTCAATAGAATATTGAATCCTGAATATGCAGAACTGGAATAACATTGGATTTGTCCTCGACCGGAGTTCACGTAATGAAAACAGGAGCAGGTGCGCTGTATTTGGCAGCAAATGTGGAGAATAATGCGCATCGAATTGTTGACGTGCCACCAATATCAGCGGAGATACGTTTAATTGAATACTGAAGCCTAAATATGCAAAACTGCAATTACAAATGTTTTGGCAGGGACCGGGGTTGACATTGCAAAAACCGGCTGATTGGCGCTGAATTTTGCAGCGAATGAGGAGTACAACGCGCATCGAATTTACGACATACCACCAATATCAGAGGAGATACGATTAATTGCATACTGAAGCCTAAATATCCCAAACACCCAAATACATATGTATCCCAAGTACAGAGTTGACATTGCGCAACCCGGTTGATGTGCGCTGTCTTTGGCAGCAAATGTACGGTACAACGCGGATCGAATTGTCGAAATATCTCAAATGGAAACGCTGATACGTTCAATTGAATATTTCAGGCAGAATCTGCAAAATTGCAGTAGCGCTGTACTTGACAGGGCCCAGACTTGACATGGCGTAAACCGAACGATGTGCGCTGTATTTGGCAGGAAATTTGGAGAAGAACGCGCATCGAATTGTGGACATATTACCAATAACAGCGGAGATGCGTTAAATTGAATATTGAAGCCTGAATATGCAGTACTGATATAACATTGGACTTGACCTCGACCCGACTTGACATAATGCATTCAGGAGCAGGTGCGCTGTATTCAGCAGCAAATGTATAGTATTTCGCGGATTGAACTGTGGACATGTTTCAAATGGAATCAGAGATACGTTCAATTGAATATTTCCGGCAGAATCTCCAAAATGGCAATAACGCTGTATTTGACAGGACACAGCATTGACAATGCGCAAACCGGTTGATGCGCCCTGTATTTGGCAGCAAATGTGGAGTATAACACACATGGCGTTGTCGAGATAGCACCAATGGCAGTGTAGAAAAGTTCAATGGAATTTTCGATCCTGAATATGCAGTACTGCAATATCATTGGATTTGAACTAGAACCGAGTTGACATAATGTAAGCTGGTGCAGGTCTGCTGTATTTGGCAGCAAATGTGGAGTATAACGCGCGTCGAATTGTCGTGATACCACCAGTAGCAGCGGAGATACGTTCAATAGAATATTTAATGCTTAATTTGCAAATCTGCAGTTGGGGTGGAATTGACGGGGCCCAGAATTGACATAGCAAAAACGGTCAGATTTGTGCTGTATTTGGCAGAAATTGTGGATTATAACGCGAGTCGAATTGTAGATATATCACCAATAGCATGCGTAAATACGTCCAAATGGAAATTGAAGCCGGAATATGCAGAACTGCAATTATAATGTATTCGACAGGGCAAAGAGTTGACATAGTGCGAACCGGCTGATTTGCGCTGTATCTGGCAGCAAATGAGAAGTACATCTCACGCCTAATCAGCGCCCAATCTCCAATAGCAGCGGTGATACGTTCAAATGAATATTCAATACTGTACCTGTTACGATACATGTAGTATTCTACTTTAACGGGACGAATGTGCTGAAAGTTCTGGATCTTTGGAGCCGAGATAATTTTATAGGAACACTAAATTTACATTAACGATTCATATTAAAATAGTAATATATTTATTCCATGGACGATTCCTAATATATTCATCGATTCATACTTTCTTCCATACCCGACTCTTAACCGACTCTAAACCGACTGACTAGTTTCCAGTCATCCGTTTTTTCTGAAGCAGTACACACACATACCTCCACACATCGACACGCACATACAAGTATCTCTACTACGCATTTAACCAAGTCCAGCACAGAAAATTACACATATCTCAATAGAATGTAACGCACTGCACGACGCAGCGTCAATGTAAGATACATTGTCGACATTTCGTCAGAATATTGGTGCATCTGAAACAAATTGCCGTCTCAATGGAATCATTTTATTTCAAGATTTACGCTACATTTCTGAATCGTTTTCGCCGGACAAGTCCCTTTCACGTTCTCGCAAAAGTAACCAGTCAAATTAAGGTACAATCTATCAATTAGAATCTAATACATTTTTGTGATCCAACATCGATGGGACGATTTCGCTTCGAAATTTTCGGAGGACCACGTATCCTTCCAACGACGACCGCCGTACGAGCAGCGGATAAGCTTACTTCGCGTCTTAGGTTCCGCCCACCACGTACTCTACTTCTTGATTCTTGGTTGGCAGCTTCCGTGGCTGCTGGCCCGAGAAACTCTTTCCTGACTCGCTTTCTCGTATGTCGCATGTGACGTCTTGCTGTCCGTCGTAGACACTTGTCCGATCTACATACGTTCAACCATTTGCGCGAGACAAGCGCGGCGCTCTGCAGGGTGGGGGGATCCAATCTTCGAAGTATCAAGTGCGAAATCTCCAGTGGTAGTTCGGAAATGATATCTACCTTGCTTGGCACGAACAGACCAACGACGCGTAATAGAGATCTAAAAATCTCCATGTTGCTTCCACTGTTCCGCGAGCACGACTGACGGCCTGACTGAGAATCGAGGCATATATATGTGCTGCTCGTCACGGTGGACTGCGAGTTCCGCTTCCGGGTGAGAGAGCTGGTCAGTTCGCCCGCGTGTGCATGTATTTTCATACGTATATGTCGGGTTTCCATTAGAATTAGGGTTAGGGGCGTCAAACGAATCTTCGTTTGGGTTACACATTGTCGTTATGCAATATAGAAGACATTGACTAGTGCAAATGCGATTATTATAGAATTGGGCAAGTAACCGTGGTAATTCGATACTCGAGAAACTAATGACCATGATCCTAGGTTCGATAACGAATCCGCGGTCAACGGGATTATGGATGAACATGCTCACAAAATCTAAGTCGGAATCTTTGTTAAAACGTGGAATATCCACCGAGCGTGCAAACGCTAAGTAACTCGCTAATACGACCTCACGAGAGAATGACATTCCGTCGCGATGATGCTGCAGAGGAAAACTATGATTGGGTGTGTCTAAGGACACGAGATCCTCGGATTCGTCGAGGATAGCCTTCGTTTAGAAGGTGCGGGAAAATGGCGTTGCTGCTAATTGGTCAATCTCCATATCGGTGGTTAGAAAAAGATGCTAGCCGCTCTCGGGGGAATGTTGCTCGTGGGAGACGGCGTTCGTTGAAAAATAGGTCTCTCCTATCTTCCCGTTCCTGGGACAAAGATTGTTTGACTGTCTGAAGGACTTTAGCCAACTAAATCTTAAGATTCATAACGGGCCCTCAGGCTAGCTGAATATGTACTGCGGAGACGCATCGACATCTGGCAATCATCTTACTCGAAGAACAGTGTCTGCGAGAGACGAGACACGGGACAGAGACCGTTGGAATGTTTACTGTCGCGTGTCGCCAGAAATAATTCTTTTAAGGAGGGGTACAGAATTACTTCATACCTTTGATATACAAAGCGTTCATCCCGTGACCGCGGCTACGTTCGGCGACTGGCTGTCGCCTCGATCCCAAACACATTATCACAAATCTCGAACAAATACAATCGGATCGAAAGACGACAATTGCTTAATTACGCCTATGATAAAATCTAGATTACGGTGTTAAGGGATTTTCCCCAGGTTCCAAAGGGAAGGCTCCGATGTACTTTCATCTCCGACATATGTATAGCAGTTGTGTGTGAAATAAAGTAAATTATTTATATTTCCGAATCATCTCTTTACCTTGACAATAACACGCATCGAACTGTCAACATACCACCAATACCAGCGGTGGTACGTATAATTGAATAGATAAGCCAAAGTGCAACTACAATGGATTCGACAGGATACAGAGATGACATTGCGCAAACCGATTGATGTGGGTTGTATGTGACAAATGTGGGGTATAGTGCGCATCGAATTGTTGTCATATCTCCAGTGGAATGGGAGATACGTTCAATTGAATATTTCCGGTAGAATCTCCAAAACGGCAATTACCGTGGATTGGACAGGACACAGAGTTGACATTGTGCAAAACGGTTGATGTGCGCCGTGTTTGGCAGCGAATGAGGAGTATAACGCGCATCGAATTGTCGACATACCACCAATAGCAGCGGAGACACATGCAATTGAATATTTAAGCCTAAATGTGTGAAACCGCAATTATAATGAATTTGGCAGGGGCCTGAGCTGACATACCGCAAACAGGCTGGTGTGCGCTGCATTTGGCTGCAATTGTGCTGCGTAGTGAGCAACGAGTTTTCGAGATATCACCAATGGCAACGGAGATACGTTCAATAGAATATTGAATCCTGAATATGCAGAACTGGAATAACATTGGATTTGTCCTCGACCGGAGTTCACGTAATGGAAACAGGAGCAGGTGCGCTGTATTTGGCAGCAAATGTGGAGTATAATGCGCATCGAATTGTTGACGTGCCACCAATATCAGCGGAGATACGTTTAATTGAATACTGAAGCCTAAATATGCAAAACTGCAATTACAAATGTTTTGGCAGGGACCAGGGTTGACATTGCAAAAACCGGCTGATTGGCGCTGAATTTTGCAGCGAATGAGGAGTACAACGCGCATCGAATTTACGACATACCACCAATATCAGAGGAGATACGATTAATTGCATACTGAAGCCTAAATATCCCAAACACCCAAATACATATGTATCCCAAGTACAGAGTTGACATTGCGCAACCCGGTTGATGTGCGCTGTCTTTGGCAGCAAATGTACGGTACAACGCGGATCGAATTGTCGAAATATCTCAAATGGAAACGCTGATACGTTCAATTGAATATTTCAGGCAGAATCTGCAAAATTGCAGTAGCGCTGTACTTGACAGGGCCCAGACTTGACATGGCGTAAACCGAACGATGTGCGCTGTATTTGGCAGGAAATTTGGAGAAGAACGCGCATCGAATTGTGGACATATTACCAATAACAGCGGAGATGCGTTAAATTGAATATTGAAGCCTGAATATGCAGTACTGATATAACATTGGACTTGACCTCGACCCGACTTGACATAATGCATTCAGGAGCAGGTGCGCTGTATTCAGCAGCAAATGTATAGTATTTCGCGGATTGAACTGTGGACATGTTTCAAATGGAATCAGAGATACGTTCAATTGAATATTTCCGGCAGAATCTCCAAAATGGCAATAACGCTGTATTTGACAGGACACAGCATTGACAATGCGCAAACCGGTTGATGCGCCCTGTATTTGGCAGCAAATGTGGAGTATAACACACATGGCGTTGTCGAGATAGCACCAATGGCAGTGTAGAAACGTTCAATGGAATTTTCGATCCTGAATATGCAGTACTGCAATATCATTGGATTTGAACTAGAACCGAGTTGACATAATGTAAGCTGGTGCAGGTCTGCTGTATTTGGCAGCAAATGTGGAGTATAACGCGCATCGAATTGTCGTGATACCACCAGTAGCAGCGGAGATACGTTCAATAGAATATTTAATGCTTAATTTGCAAATCTGCAGTTGGGGTGGAATTGACGGGGCCCAGAATTGACATAGCAAAAACGGGCAGATTTGTGCTGTATTTGGCAGAAATTGTGGATTATAACGCGAGTCGAATTGTAGATATATCACCAATAGCATGCGTAAATACGTCCAAATGGAAATTGAAGCCGGAATATGCAGAACTGCAATTATAATGTATTCGACAGGGCAAAGAGTTGACATAGTGCGAACCGGCTGATTTGCGCTGTATCTGGCAGCAAATGAGAAGTACATCTCACGCCTAATCAGCGCCCAATCTCCAATAGCAGCGGTGATACGTTCAAATGAATATTCAATACTGTACCTGTTACGATACATGTAGTATTCTACTTTAACGGGACGAATGTGTTGAAAGTTCTGGATCTTTGGAGCCGAGATAATTTTATAGGAACACTAAATTTACATTAACGATTCATATTAAAATAGTAATATATTTATTCCATGGACGATTCCTAATATATTCATCGATTCATACTTTCTTCCATACCCGACTCTTAACCGACTCTAAACCGACTGACTAGTTTCCAGTCATCCGTTTTTCGGGAAGCAGTACACACACATACCTCCACACATCGACACGCACATACAAGTATCTCTACTACGCATTTAACCAAGTCCAGCACAGAAAATTACACATATCTCAATAGAATGTAACGCACTGCACGACGCAGCGTCAATGTAAGATACATTGTCGACATTTCGTCAGAATATTGGTGCATCTGAAACAAATTGCCGTCTCAATGGAATCATTTTATTTCAAGATTTACGCTACATTTCTGAATCGTTTTCGCCGGACAAGTCCCTTTCACGTTCTCGCAAAAGTAACCAGTCAAATTAAGGTACAATCTATCAATTAGAATCTAATACATTTTTGTGATCCAACATCGATGGGACGATTTCGCTTCGAAATTTTCGGAGGACCACGTATCCTTCCAACGACGACCGCCGTACGAGCAGCGGATAAGCTTACTTCGCGTCTTAGGTTACGCCCACCACGTACTCTACTTCTTGATTCTTGGTTGGCAGCTTCCGTGGCTGCTGGCCCGAGAAACTCTTTCCTGACTCGCTTTCTCGTATGTCGCATGTGACGTCTTGCTGTCCGTCGTAGACACTTGTCCGATCTACATACGTTCAACCATTTGCGCGAGACAAGCGGGGCGCTCTGCAGGGTGGGGGGATCCAATCTTCGAAGTATCAAGTGCGAAATCTCCAGTGGTAGTTCGGAAATGATATCTACCTTGCTTGGCACGAACAGACCAACGACGCGTAATAGAGATCTAAAAATCTCCATGTTGCTTCCACTGTTCCGCGAGCACGACTGACGGCCTGACTGAGAATCGAGGCATATATATGTGCTGCTCGTCACGGTGGACTGCGAGTTCCGCTTCCGGGTGAGAGAGCTGGTCAGTTCGCCCGCGTGTGCATGTATTTTCATACGTATATGTCGGGTTTCCATTAGAATTAGGGTTAGGGGCGTCAAACGAATCTTCGTTTGGGTTACACATTGTCGTTATGCAATATAGAAGACATCGACTAGTGCAAATGCGATTATTATAGAATTGGACAAGTAACCGTGGTAATTCGATACTCGAGAAACTAATGACCATGATCCTAGGTTCGATAACGAATCCGCGGTCAACGGGATTATGGATGAACATGCTCACAAAATCTAAGTCGGACTCTTTGTTAAAACGTGGAATATCCACCGAGCGTGCAGACGCTAAGTAACTCGCTAATACGACCTCACGAGAGAATGACATTCCGTCGCGATGATGCTGCAGAGGAAAACTATGATTGGGTGTGTCTAAGGACACGAGATCCTCGGATTCGTCGAGGATAGCCTTCGTTTAGAAGGTGCGGGAAAATGGCGTTGCTGCTAATTGGTCAATCTCCATATCGGTGGTTAGAAAAAGATGCTAGCCGCTCTCGGGGGAATGTTGCTCGTGGGAGACGGCGTTCGTTGAAAAATAGGTCTCTCCTATCTTCCCGTACCTGGGACAAAGATTGTTTGACTGTCTGAAGGACTTTAGCCAACTAAATCTTAAGATTCATAACGGGCCCTCAGGCTAGCTGAATATGTACTGCGGAGACGCATCGACATCTGGCAATCATCTTACTCGAAGAACAGTGTCTGCGAGAGACGAGACACGGGACAGAGACCGCTGGAATGTTTACTGTCGCGTGTCGCCAGAAATAATTCTTTTAAGGAGGGGTACAGAATTACTTCATACCTTTGATATACAAAGCGTTCATCCCGTGACCGCGGCTACGATCGGCGACTGGCTGTCGCCTCGATCCCAAACTCATTATCACAAATCTCGAACAAATACAATCGGATCGAAAGACGACAATTGCTTAATTACGCCTATGATAAAATCTAGATTACGGTGTTAAGGGATTTTCCCCAGGTTCCAAAGGGAAGGCTCCGATGTACTTTCATCTCCGACATATGTATAGCAGTTGTGTGTGAAATAAAGTAAATTATTTATATTTCCGAATCATCTCTTTACCTTGACAATAACACGCATCGAACTGTCAACATACCACCAATACCAGCGGTGATACGTATAATTGAATAGATAAGCCAATGTGCAACTACAATGGATTCGACAGGATACAGAGATGACATTGCGCAAACCGATTGATGTCGGTTGTATGTGACAAATGTGGGGTATAGTGCGCATCGAATTGTTGTCATATCTCCAGTGGAATGGGAGATACGTTCAATTGAATATTTCCGGTAGAATCTCCAAAACGGCAATTACCGTGGATTGGACAGGACACAGAGTTGACATTGTGCAAAACGGTTGATGTGCGCCATGTTTGGCAGCGAATGAGGAGTATAACGCGCATCGAATTGTCGACATACCACCAATAGCAGCGGAGACACATGCAATTGAATATTTAAGCCTAAATGTGTGAAACCGCAATTATAATGAATTTGGCAGGGGCCTGAGCTGACATACCACAAACAGGCTGGTGTGCGCTGCATTTGGCTGCAATTGTGCTGCGTAGTGAGCAACGAGTTTTCGAGATGTCACCAATGGCAACGGAGATACGTTCAATAGAATATTGAATCCTGAATATGCAGAACTGGAATAACATTGGATTTGCCCTCGACCGGAGTTCACGTAATGAAAACAGGAGCAGGTGCGCTGTATTTGGCAGCAAATGTGAAGTATAACACACATGGCGTTGTCGAGATAGCACCAATGGCAGTGTAGAAACGTTCAATGGAATTTTCGATCCTGAATATGCAGTACTGCAATATCATTGGATTTGAACTAGAACCGAGTTGACAGAATGTAAGCTGGTGCAGGTCTGCTGTATTTGGCAGCAAATGTGGAGTATAACGCGCGTCGAATTGTCGTGATACCACCAGTAGCAGCGGAGATACGTTCAATAGAATATGTAATGCTTAATTTGCAAATCTGCAGTTGGGGTGGAAATGACGGGGCCCAGAATTGACATAGCAAAAACGGGCAGATTTGTGCTGTATTTGGCAGAAATTGTGGATTATAACGCGAGTCGAATTGTAGATATATCACCGATAGCATCCGTAAATACGTCCAAATGGAAATTGAAGCCGGAATATGCAGAACTGCAATTATAATGTATTCGACAGGGCAAAGAGTTGACATAGTGCGAACCGGCTGATTTGCGCTGTATCTGGCAGCAAATGAGAAGTACATCTCACGCCTAATCAGCGCCCAATCTCCAATAGCAGCGGTGATACGTTCAAATGAATATTCAATAATGTACCTGTTACGATACATGTAGTATTCTACTTTAACGGGACGAATGTGTTGAAAGTTCTGGATCTTTGGAGCCGAGATAATTTTATAGGAACACTAAATTTACATTAACGATTCATATTAAAATAGTAATATATTTATTCCATGGACGATTCCTAATATATTCATCGATTCATACTTTCTTCCATACCCGACTCTTAACCGACTCTAAACCGACTGACTAGTTTCCAGTCATCCGTTTTTCGGGAAGCAGTACACACACATACCTCCACACATCGACACGCACATACAAGTATCTCTACTACGCATTTAACCAAGTCCAGCACAGAAAATTACACATATCTCAACAGAATGTAACGCACTGCACGACGCAGCGTCAATGTAAGATACATTGTCGACATTTCGTCAGAATATTGGTGCATCTGAAACAAATTGCCGTCTCAATGGAATCATTTTATTTCAAGATTTACGCTACATTTCTGAATCGTTTTCGCCGGACAAGTCCCTTTCACGTTCTCGCAAAAGCAAGCAGTCAAATTAAGGTACATACTATCAATTAGAATCTAATACATTTTTGTGATCCAACATCGATGGGACGATTTCGCTTCGAAATTTTCGGAGGACCACGTATCCTTCCAACGACGACCGCCGTACGAGCAGCGGATAAGCTTACTTCGCGTCTTAGGTTCCGTCCACCACGTACTCTACTTCTAGATTCTTGGTTGGCAGCTTTCGTGGCTGCTGGCCCGAGAAATTCTTTCCTGACTCGCTTTCTCGTATGTCGCATGTGACGTCTTGCTGTCCGTCGTAGACACTTGTCCGATCTACATACGTTCAACCATTTGCGCGAGACAAGCGCGGCGCTCTGCTGGGTCGGGGGATCCAATCTTCGAAGTATCAAGTGCGAAATCTCCAGTGGTAGTTCGGAAATGATATCTACCTTGCTTGGCACGAACAGAACAACGACGCGTAATAGAGATCTAAAAATCTCCATGTTGCTTCCACTGTTCCGCGAGCACGACTGACGGCCTGACTGAGAATCGACGCATATATATGTGCTGCTCGTCACGGTGGACTGCGAGTTCCGCTTCCGTGTGAGAGAGCTGGTCAGTTCGCCCGCGTGTGCATGTATTTTCATACGTATATGTCGGGTTTCCATTAGAATTAGGGTTAGGGGCGTCAAACGAATCTTCGTTTGGGTTACACATTGTCGTTATGCAATATAGAAGACATTGACTAGTGCAAATGCGATTATTATAGAATTGGACAAGTAACCGTGGTAATTCGATACTCGAGAAACTAATGACCATGATCCTAGGTTCGATAACGAATCCGCGGTCAACGGGATTATGGATGAACATGCTCACAAAATCTAAGTCGGACTCTTTGTTAAAACGTGGAATATCCACCGAGCGTGCAGACGCTAAGTAACACGCTAATACGACCTCACGAGAGAATGACATTCCGTCGCGATGATGCTGCAGAGGAAAACTATGATTGGGTGTGTCTAAGGACACGAGATCCTCGGATTCGTCGAGTATAGCCTTCGTTTAGAAGGTGCGGGAAAATGGCGTTGCTGCTAATTGGTCAATCTCCATATCGGTGGTTAGAAAAAGATGCTAGCCGCTCTCGGGGGAATGTTGCTCGTGGGAGACGGCGTTCGTTGAAAAATAGGTCTCTCCTATCTTCCCGTACCTGGGACAAAGATTGTTTGACTGTCTGAAGGACTTTAGCCAACTAAATCTTAAGATTCATAACGGGCCCTCAGGCTAGCTGAATATTTACTGCGGAGACGCATCGACATCTGGCAATCATCTTACTCGAAGAACAGTGTCTGCGAGAGACGAGACACGGGACAGAGACCGTTGGAATGTTTACTGTCGCGTGTCGCCAGAAATAATTCTTTTAAGGAGGGGTACAGAATTTGTTAAGGAAATCAGAGGATTTGGAAATACAAATAACTGACTTTATTTCACACACAACAGCTATACATCTATATTGCACTCTGAAGAACGTCTTGCACGCACGCTTGTCGCCAACCGACTCTTCCAGATGCTTCTTTACGACGACTTTGTCTCAACTCAGACCAGGACACCCTCTAACGCTTACACACACACTCTCATGTACAGTGTAAATTATCACTTTCCTAACACGCCTCCTTACATTTATACTGTACACTTAATTTTATTTACATTTCTCTTATTTTACATTCATCCATGACCTAAACCTTTCAAATTTCTCTCTACACAGTGCCTACGTAAAAATATCCGCAGTGTTTTCTTCTGTACTTACTTTTATTATGTTTATCTTATTTTCCTTTACGTACTCGTGAACGTAGTGGTAATGAACTTCAATGTGTTTCGAATTTTTTGTAAAATTTCCGTACTTTGCTATACTCATTACTCCAGAGTTATCCTCATAAATTTTTACAGGGTTATCGTCTAGATTTACATCGAAGATTTTTATTAATTCTCTGATAGCCATTACTTCGCTCACCGCTTCCGATAGAGCTACATACTCTGCATACGTTGAGGCTTTTGTCACACACCTTTGTTTTTTAGACTTCCATCCAATTACATTTCCATACAATCTAATTACATACCCAGAAGTCGATTTCCTATCTATATGATCTCCTGCCCAATCGGCGTCCACATAACAGTCTATCGTTTCGCATTTTTCATTGCTTTTATAATGTAGCCCTAAATCTCTAGTCCGGTACAAATATTTCAGTATTCGCAAAGCATATTTAAAATGTGTCTCGTTACAACAATCTTGAAATCTACTCAGATAATTCACACTATAACTTATATCGGGTCTGGTATTTACACTAATATACAGCAATGCGCCAATTAAATTCTTGTATCCAATGTCCTCTCTATTTATATCAGCTTTTTCAATTTTTAAGTTGGTCTCCATAGGTGTACAATACAATTTGCTATTATGTAATTTATATTTGTTTACTAATGATTCTATGTATTTCTTTTGGCTTAATCTCATTTCCTTTTTTAAATAATCATAGTCTATATTTATTCCAAGATATTCTTTTACTTCACCTAAATCTTTCATTTCAAATTTATCAGTTAATAATTTTTTTACACTTTGTATCTTCCCTTTGTTTTTACTACAAATCAGCAAATCGTCTACGTATATTAACAAATAAACAACATTTTCTCCCTCTCCATAAGTATATAAGCACAATTCTACATTATTCTTCTTAAAACCTAATCTCGTCACATACCTATCAAAACACTCATACCAGTCCCTCGGACTTTCCTTTAACCCATAAAGCGCTTTCGATAATTTACAAACTCTATTCGTTCCGTCCGCATATCCCTTTGGTTGATTTACATATAACTCCGAGGTTACTTCACCATTTAAAAAGGCAGTTTCTACATCCATTTGCTCAATTATTAATCCATTTTGACAACAATATGATAACAATATTTTAAAGGTCTGATTACTCGCTACTGGAGAATATATGTCATCGGCTACGTTTCTTTGTTGAAACCCCCTTACTACTAATCTAGCCTTATACCTGTCCTTTGATTTTTTCGTGTAAACCCATTTTACATCTAATACTTCTTTGCCTTTTACCCTTTCTACCAATTTCCAAGTTTTATTCTTATAGAGACATTCTATTTCCTTATCCATAGCCTGTTTCCAATCTTCATTATTTTCGCAACAAATCGCCTCCTCAAATGTACGAGGGATATCTATTTTACAATAATTTGCATGAATCTCGCGAATATTTTCCTTTTCTGGATACCTTACTGGAGTTTTCTTAATACTGAATGTATTACTGAATACTTAATGTTTGAGCTTTCAGTACTACTATCATTTTCATCTTCCCTACCTTCTAACTCTTCCTTATCCATACCATCCAATGAATAATTATCTTCGCTATCATTTCTATCTGCCTCTAATGAATTTTCCTCATAACCGATACATTTAGTGTCTGTCTCTATGACCTCTACATGTCTAGCTATTGTTATTTTCCCACCTAATAAGACTCTGTATCCTACTTCACTATATCCTAATAGAATTCCCATATCTGCCTTCTTGTCCCATTTGGAAACTCTTTTTTGTTCTGGCCTTCTTACAAAAACTTTACTTCCATATAGATGTAGATTTTTAACACTTGGTTTTCTCCCGAAAAATATTTCAAAAGGTGTCTTTCTCTCTATAGTATTCGCTAATATTCGATTTTTCAAGTATACCGCTGTACAAACTATTTCCGGCCAGTACTTTTTATGTACTTTCGCTTCCGCTAACAAGCAACGCGCCATGTCCATCACTGTTCTATTATACCTTTCCGCTGTCCCGTTTAATTCATGTACGTATGTTGGACAATTATTTATTCTTATACCTTTATCCCTAGCAAATTTATAAATTCGATTATTTAAATATTCTTTACCATTATCGCATCTTAATATTTTTAACCTCTTGCCCGTTAAATTTTCGGCTTTATTTACGAACTGTACGAAAGAATCAAAGACCTCATCCTTTGATTTTATACAATAGATCCTAGCTATTTTACTATAATCATCGATAAATGAAATAAAATATTTTTCTCCATTCAATCCGGTAGTCTTAAAGGGACCACATACGTCCGTATGAATAATTTCCATTATTTCCCTAGCCTTAGTTCGATTATTTTTGAAAGGTAAGTTATGCATTTTGCTTTCTATACACACCCTACATTTCAAAAGTTCCTTTTCAAATTCATTCGGTATGCCAGTCACTAGCTGCTCTTTACCCAAAATCTTTAAGTATTTAAAATTTAAGTGTCCTAGCATCCTATGCCATCTTTCCTTTTTACTCATACCACTACGTTCGGCGCTGTTTACTAAGTGCTTCTTCCCTTTCAATATACTTTTTATTCTATATGTCCCATTCTCTTTGAACGCGACAGCTGTAAGTTTATTATCCTCATCTATTACTTTCGCAATATTTCCTTTGGAAATAACCGTATTCTTATTGTCTGATAGTTTACCTAAACTAATCAAATTTGCGGACATTTCTTTCGCGTAAAATACTTTCCTCATATTTATTTTATTTTGTTTTCCGAAAGCTTCAAAATAACTTATAACATTCCCAACTTTTGTCGCTTTTATCGGTCTATTATCGCCTAAATATATATTTACCGGTTCTTTTAGGTCGATAGATTTATCAAAATAATTTATGTCATTAATTATGTGATCGGTACAACCGCTATCTAATAGCCACATTATTTCCTTCTCACTTATCTCATTCGTCTCGCTGTTGTGTGCTGCGTGCGCCGTTGCTATCCATGTGCCTGCTCTTGAGTTTCCATGCTCGCCCGTGCCGGTTGTTGATTGACGATGGAAGTTTCCACGTCCCCTGCTCGTATTGCCTTTGTATCCTTGTCCTCTGCTGCGACCACGTGTTGGCCCATGCCTATAGCCGTTACTGCTTCCCGCTTGGACGCCATTTTGACACTCTCTCGCAAAGTGTCCTAATCTTCCACATTTGAAGCATCCTTCCTTTTTTGCAGAAAAGGCGTTGGTTTGCCTTTCTCCACGATTGGACTTATTTTTCTTCTCCGCCATTTCAATTTTATTTTTCACATACGCTACCGTTTGATCCTCTTCTTTCAATGCATCTATTATGTCCGCTATGTAGCTGTATTCTTCGAGTAACGTATTCAGCATGTAATTTAGTTTTTCCCTCTCACTCACTTGTGCGCCCGCACTTTTTAATTCATTTGTTAATTTTTCGAAATCTCTGAAAAACGATGCTGAATCACCGTAGTTATCCAGTCTTATCTTTTCCAATCTCCTTCTGCACACAATCTGTAGTGCCGTCGACTCTTTCAAGTACATTTCATCGAACTTTTTTACTATTTCATACGCCGTTTTTTCTTCCCTAACATACTCCAATTGTCCATTCGATATTGCACTATAAATTATATTTATTGCTTTCAAATCCTTTTTGTCCCAGTCTTCATTGTCTCTTTCGTTCTTCATTCTTGTTATAACAATATCACATTCCTTATACTTGAGAAACATCGTAATTCTTTGCTTCCACATTCCATAATCCTCACCATCGAATTTAGGTATCATGATTTCCGATCTCTCCATTTTAATTGATTCCTTATATCTTACTCAAGCGTTCCCACGTGCTCGAAGTATATCTTTTCTCTTCTTTCTTTGAACGTTTCTTCCCTTATTGAAACTCACTCGAACTAACTCGCAAGATTGAAAAAACACGCACTAAATATCTTGCAAAACTATAAACCACGCTCTGCTACCATGTTAAGGAAATCAGAGGATTTGGAAATACAAATAACTGACTTTATTTCACACACAACAGCTATACATCTATATTACACTCTGAAGAACGTCTTGCACGCACGCTTGTCGCCAACCGACTCTTCCAGATGCTTCTTTACGACGACTTTGTCTCAACTCAGACCAGGACACCCCCTAACGCTTACACACACACTCTCATGTACAGTGTAAATGTATCACTTTCCTAACAGAATTACTTCATACCTTTGATATACAAAGCGTTCATCCCGTGACCGCGGCTACGTTCGGCGACTGGCTGTCGCCTCGATCCCAAACTCATTATCACAAATCTCGAACAAATACAATCGGATCGAAAGACGACAATTGCTTAATTACGCCTATGACAAAATCTAGATTACGGTGTTAAGGGATTTTCCCCAGGTTCCAAAGGGAAGGCTCCGATGTACTTTCATCTCCGACATATGTATAGCAGTTGTGTGTGAAATGAAGTAAATTATTTATATTTCCGAATCATCTCTTTACCTTGACAATAACACGCATCGAACTGTCAACATACCACCAATACCAGCGGTGATACGTATAATTGAATAGATAAGCCTAAATATGCCAAAGTGCAACTACAATGGATTCGACAGGATACAGAGATGACATTGCGCAAACCGATTAATGTGCGCTGTCTTTGGCAGCAAATGTACGGTACAACGCGGATCGAATTGTCGAAATATCTCAAATGGAAACGCTGATACGTTCAATTGAATATTTCAGGCAGAATCTGCAAAATTGCAGTAACGCTGTACTTGACAGGGCCCAGACTTGACATGGCGTAAACCGAACGATGTGCGCTGTATTTGGCAGGAAATTTGGAGAAGACCGCGCATCGAATTGTGAACATATTACCAATAACAGCGGAGATGCGTTAAATTGAATATTGAAGCCTGAATATGCAGTACTGATATAACATTGGACTTGACCTCGACCCGACTTGACATAATGCATTCAGGAGCAGGTGCGCTGTATTCAGCAGCAAATGTATAGTATTTCGCGGATTGAACTGTGGACATGTTTCAAATGGAATCAGAGATACGTTCAATTGAATATTTCCGGCAGAATCTCCAAAATGGCAATAACGCTGTATTTGACAGGACACAGCATTGACAATGCGCAAACCGGTTGATGCGCCCTGTATTTGGCAGCAAATGTGGAGTATAACACACATGGCGTTGTCGAGATAGCACCAATGGCAGTGTAGAAACGTTCAATGGAATTTTCGATCCTGAATATGCAGTACTGCAATATCATTGGATTTGAACTAGAACCGAGTTGACATAATGTAAGCTGGTGCAGGTCTGCTGTATTTGGCAGCAAATGTGGAGTATAACGCGCATCGAATTGTCGTGATACCACCAGTAGCAGCGGAGATACGTTCAATAGAATATTTAATGCTTAATTTTCAAATCTGCAGTTGGGGTGGAACTGACGGGGCCCAGAATTGACATAGCAAAAACGGGCAGATTTGTGCTGTATTTGGCAGAAATTGTGGATTATAACGCGAGTCGATTTGTAGATATATCACCAATAGCATGCGTAAATACGTCCAAATGGAAATTGAAGCCGGAATATGCAGAACTGCAATTATAATGTATTCGACAGGGCAAAGAGTTGACATAGTGCGAACCGGCTGATTTGCGCTGTATCTGGCAGCAAATGAGAAGTACATCTCACGCCTAATCCGCGCCCAATCTCCAATAGCAGCGGTGATACGTTCAAATGAATATTCAATAATGTACCTGTTACGATACATGTAGTATTCTACTTTAACGGGACGAATGTGTTGAAAGTTCTGGATCTTTGGAGCCGAGATAATTTTATAGGAACACTAAATTTACATTAACGATTCATATTAAAATAGTAATATATTTATTCCATGGACGATTCCTAATATATTCATCGATTCATACTTTCTTCCATACCCGACTCTTAACCGACTCTAAACCGACTGACTAGTTTCCAGTCATCCGTTTTTCGGGAAGCAGTACACACACATACCTCCACACATCGACACGCACATACAAGTATCTCTACTACGCATTTAACCATGTCCAGCACAGAAAATTACACATATCTCAACAGAATGTAACGCACTGCACGACGCAGCGTCAATGTAAGATACATTGTCGACATTTCGTCAGAATATTGGTGCATCTGAAACAAATTGCCGTCTCAATGGAATCATTTTATTTCAAGATTTACGCTACATTTCTGAATCGTTTTCGCCGGACAAGTCCCTTTCACGTTCTCGCAAAAGCAAGCAGTCAAATTAAGGTACATACTATCAATTAGAATCTAATACATTTTTGTGATCCAACATCGATGGGACGATTTCGCTTCGAAATTTTCGGAGGACCACGTATCCTTCCAACGACGACCGCCGTACGAGCAGCGGATAAGCTTACTTCGCGTCTTAGGTTCCGTCCACCACGTACTCTACTTCTTGATTCTTGGTTGGCAGCTTTCGTGGCTGCTGGCCCGAGAAACTCTTTCCTGACTCGCTTTCTCGTATGTCGCATGTGACGTCTTGCTGTCCGTCGTAGACACTTGTCCGATCTACATACGTTCAACCATTTGCGCGAGACAAGCGCGGCGCTCTGCAGGGTAGGGGGATCCAATCTTCGAAGTATCAAGTGCGAAATCTCCAGTGGTAGTTCGGAAATGATATCTACCTTGCTTGGCACGAACAGACCAACGACGCGTAATAGAGATCTAAAAATCTCCATGTTGCTTCCACTGTTCCGCGAGCACGACTGACGGCCTGACTGAGAATCGAGGCATATATATGTGCTGCTCGTCACGGTGGACTGCGAGTTCCGCTTCCGGGTGAGAGAGCTGGTCAGTTCGCCCGCGTGTGCATGTATATTCATACGTATATGTCGGGGTTCCATTAGAATTAGGGTTAGGGGCGTCAAACGAATCTTCGTTTGGGTTACACATTGTCGTTATGCAATATAGAAGACATTGACTAGTGCAAATGCGATTATTATAGAATTGGACAAGTAACCGTGGTAATTTGATACTCGAGAAACTAATGATCATGATCCTAGGTTCGATAACGAATCCGCGGTCAACGGGATTATGGATGAACATGCTCACAAAATCTAAGTCGGACTCTTTGTTAAAACGTGGAATATACACCGAGCGTGCAGACGCTAAGTAACTCGCTAATACGACCTCACGAGAGAATGACATTCCGTCGCGATGATGCTGCAGAGGAAAACTATGATTGGGTGTGTCTAAGGACACGAGATCCTCGGATTCGTCGAGGATAGCCTTCGTTTAGAAGGTGCGGGAAAATGGCGTTGCTGCTAATTGGTCAATCTCCATATCGGTGGTTAGAAAAAGATGCTAGCCGCTCTCGGGGGAATGTTGCTCGTGGGAGACGGCGTTCGTTGAAAAATAGGTCTCTCCTATCTTCCCGTACCTGGGACAAAGATTGTTTGACTGTCTGAAGGACTTTAGCCAACTAAATCTTAAGATTCATAACGGGCCCTCAGGCTAGCTGAATATGTACTGCGGAGACGCATCGACATCTGGCAATCATCTTACTCGAAGAACAGTGTCTGCGAGAGACGAGACACGGGACAGAGACCGTTGGAATGTTTACTGTCGCGTGTCGCCAGAAATAATTCTTTTAAGGAGGGGTACAGAATTACTTCATACCTTTGATATACAAAGCGTTCATCCCGTGACCGCGGCTACGTTCGGCGACTGGCTGTCGCCTCGATCCCAAACTCATTATCACAAATCTCGAACAAATACAATCGGATCGAAAGACGACAATTGCTTAATTACGCCTATGATAAAATCTAGATTACGGTGTTAAGGGATTTTCCCCAGGTTCCAAAGGGAAGGCTCCGATGTACTTTCATCTCCGACATATGTATAGCAGTTGTGTGTGAAATAAAGTAAATTATTTATATTTCCGAATCATCTCTTTACCTTGACAATAACACGCATCGAACTGTCAACATACCACCAATACCAGCGGTGATACGTATAATTGAATAGATAAGCCAAAGTGCAACTACAATGGATTCGACAGGATACAGAGATGACATTGCGCAAACCGATTGATGTGGGTTGTATGTGACAAATGTGGGGTATAGTGCGCATCGAATTGTTGTCATATCTCCAGGGGAATGGGAGATACGTTCAATTGAATATTTCCGGTAGAATCTCCAAAACGGCAATTACCGTGGATTGGACAGGACACAGAGTTGACATTGTGCAAAACGGTTGATGTGCGCCGTGTTTGGCAGCGAATGAGGAGTATAACGCGCATCGAATTGTCGACATACCACCAATAGCAGCGGAGACACATGCAATTGAATATTTAAGCCTAAATGTGTGAAACCGCAATTATAATGAATTTGGCAGGGGCCTGAGCTGACATACCGCAAACAGGCTGGTGTGCGCTGCATTTGGCTGCAATTGTGCTGCGTAGTGAGCAACGAGTTTTCGAGATATCACCAATGGCAACGGAGATACGTTCAATAGAATATTGAATCCTGAATATGCAGAACTGGAATAACATTGGATTTGTCCTCGACCGGAGTTCACGTAATGAAAACAGGAGCAGGTGCGCTGTATTTGGCAGCAAATGTGGAGTATAATGCGCATCGAATTGTTGACGTGCCACCAATATCAGCGGAGATACGTTTAATTGAATACTGAAGCCTAAATATGCAAAACTGCAATTACAAATGTTTTGGCAGGGACCAGGGTTGACATTGCAAAAACCGGCTGATTGGCGCTGAATTTTGCAGCGAATGAGGAGTACAACGCGCATCGAATTTACGACATACCACCAATATCAGAGGAGATACGATTAATTGCATACTGAAGCCTAAATATCCCAAACACCCAAATACATATGTATCCCAAGTACAGAGTTGACATTGCGCAACCCGGTTGATGTGCGCTGTCTTTGGCAGCAAATGGACGGTACAACGCGGATCGAATTGTCGAAATATCTCAAATGGAAACGCTGATACGTTCAATTGAATATTTCAGGCAGAATCTGCAAAATTGCAGTAACGCTGTACTTGACAGGGCCCAGACTTGACATGGCGTAAACCGAACGATGTGCGCTGTATTTGGCAGGAAATTTGGAGAAGAACGCGCATCGAATTGTGGACATATTACCAATAACAGCGGAGATGCGTTAAATTGAATATTGAAGCCTGAATATGCAGTACTGATATAACATTGGACTTGACCTCGACCCGACTTGACATAATGCATTCAGGAGCAGGTGCGCTGTATTCAGCAGCAAATGTATAGTATTTCGCGGATTGAACTGTGGACATGTTTCAAATGGAATCAGAGATACGTTCAATTGAATATTTCCGGCAGAATCTCCAAAATGGCAATAACGCTGTATTTGACAGGACACAGCATTGACAATGCGCAAACCGGTTGATGCGCCCTGTATTTGGCAGCAAATGTGGAGTATAACACACATGGCGTTGTCGAGATAGCACCAATGGCAGTGTAGAAACGTTCAATGGAATTTTCGATCCTGAATATGCAGTACTGCAATATCATTGGATTTGAACTAGAACCGAGTTGACATAATGTAAGCTGGTGCAGGTCTGCTGTATTTGGCAGCAAATGTGGAGTATAACGCTCATCGAATTGTCGTGATACCACCAGTAGCAGCGGAGATACGTTCAATGGAATATTTAATGCTTAATTTGCAAATCTGCAGTTGGGGTGGAATTGACGGGGCCCAGAATTGACATAGCAAAAACGGGCAGATTTGTGCTGTATTTGGCAGAAATTGTGGATTATAACGCGAGTCGAATTGTAGATATATCACCAATAGCATGCGTAAATACGTCCAAATGGAAATTGAAGCCGGAATATGCAGAACTGCAATTATAATGTATTCGACAGGGCAAAGAGTTGACATAGTGCGAACCGGCTGATTTGCGCTGTATCTGGCAGCAAATGGGAAGTACATCTCACGCCTAATCAGCGCCCAATCTCCAATAGCAGCGGTGATACGTTCAAATGAATATTCAGTAATGTACCTGTTACGATACACGTAGTATTCTACTTTAACGGGACGAATGTGTTGAAAGTTCTGGATCTTTGGAGCCGAGATAATTTTATAGGAACACTAAATTTACATTAACGATTCATATTAAAATAGTAATATATTTATTCCATGGACGATTCCTAATATATTCATCGATTCATACTTTCTTCCATACCCGACTCTTAACCGACTCTAAACCGACTGACTAGTTTCCAGTCATCCGTTTTTCGGGAAGCAGTACACACACATACCTCCACACATCGACACGCACATACAAGTATCTCTACTACGCATTTAACCAAGTCCAGCACAGAAAATTACACATATCTCAACAGAATGTAACGCACTGCACGACGCAGCGTCAATGTAAGATACATTGTCGACATTCGTCAGAATATTGGTGCATCTGAAACAAATTGCCGTCTCAATGGAATCATTTTATTTCAAGATTTACGCTACATTTCTGAATCGTTTTCGCCGGACAAGTCCCTTTCACGTTCTCGCAAAAGCAAGCAGTCAAATTAAGGTACATACTATCAATTAGAATCTAATACATTTTTGTGATCCAACATCGATGGGACGATTTCGCTTCGAAATTTTCGGAGGACCACGTATCCTTCCAACGACGACCGCCGTACGAGCAGCGGATAAGCTTACTTCGCGTCTTAGGTTCCGTCCACCACGTACTCTACTTCTTGATTCTTGGTTGGCAGCTTTCGTGGCTGCTGGCCCGAGAAACTCTTTCCTGACTCGCTTTCTCGTATGTCGCATGTGACGTCTTGCTGTCCGTCGTAGACACTTGTCCGATCTACATACGTTCAACCATTTGCGCGAGACAAGCGCGGCGCTCTGCAGGGTCGGGGGATCCAATCTTCGAAGTATCAAGTGCGAAATCTCCAGTGGTAGTTGGGAAATGATATCTACCTTGCTTGGCACGAACAGACCAACGACGCGTAATAGAGATCTAAAAATCTCCATGTTGCTTCCACTGTTCCGCGAGCACGACTGACGGCCTGACTGAGAATCGAGGCATATATATGTGCTGCTCGTTACGGTGGACTGCGAGTTCCGCTTCCGGGTGAGAGAGCTGGTCAGTTCGCCCGCGTGTGCATGTATTTTCATACGTATATGTCGGGTTTCCATTAGAATTAGGGTTAGGGGCGTCAAACGAATCTTCGTTTGGGTTACACATTGTCGTTATGCAATATAGATGACATTGACTAGTGCAAATGCGATTATTATAGAATTGGACAAGTAACCGTGGTAATTCGATACTCGAGAAACTAATGACCATGATCCTAGGTTCGATAACGAATCCGCGGTCAACGGGATTATGGATGAACATGCTCACAAAATCTAAGTCGGACTCTTTGTTAAAACGTGGAATATCCACCGAGCGTGCAGACGCTAAGTAACTCGCTAATACGACCTCACGAGAGAATGACATTCCGTCGCGATGATGCTGCAGAGGAAAACTATGATTGGGTGTGTCTAAGGACACGAGATCCTCGGATTCGTCGAGGATAGCCTTCGTTTAGAAGGTGCGGGAAAATGGCGTTGCTGCTAATTGGTCAATCTCCATATCGGTGGTTAGAAAAAGATGCTAGCCGCTCTCGGGGGAATGTTGCTCGTGGGAGACGGCGTTCGTTGAAAAATAGGTCTCTCCTATCTTCCCGTACCTGGGACAAAGATTGTTTGACTGTCTGAAGGACTTTAGCCAACTAAATCTTAAGATTCATAACGGGCCCTCAGGCTAGCTGAATATGTACTGCGGAGACGCATCGACATCTGGCAATCATCTTACTCGAAGAACAGTGTCTGCGAGAGACGAGACACGGGACAGAGACCGTTGGAATGTTTACTGTCGCGTGTCGCCAGAAATAATTCTTTTAAGGAGGGGTACAGAATTACTTCATACCTTTGATATACAAAGCGTTCATCCCGTGACCGCGGCTACGTTCGGCGACTGGCTGTCGCCTCGATCCCAAACTCATTATCACAAATCTCGAACAAATACAATCGGATCGAAAGACGACAATTGCTTAATTACGCCTATGATAAAATCTAGATTACGGTGTTAAGGGATTTTCCCCAGGTTCCAAAGGGAAGGCTCCGATGTACTTTCATCTCCGACATATGTATAGCAGTTGTGTGTGAAATAAAGTAAATTATTTATATTTCCGAATCATCTCTTTACCTTGACAATAACACGCATCGAACTGTCAACATACCACCAATACCAGCGGTGATACGTATAATTGAATAGATAAGCCTAAATATGCCAAAGTGCAACTACAATGGATTCGACAGGATACAGAGATGACATTGCGCAAACCGATTGATGTGGGTTGTATGTGACAAATGTGGGGTATAGTGCGCATCGAATTGTTGTCATATCTCCAGTGGAATGGGAGATACGTTCAATTGAATATTTCCGGTAGAATCTCCAAAACGGCAATTACCGTGGATTGGACAGGACACAGAGTTGACATTGTGCAAAACGGTTGATGTGCGCCGTGTTTGGCAGCGAATGAGGAGTATAACGCGCATCGAATTGTCGACATACCACCAATAGCAGCGGAGACACATGCAATTGAATATTTAAGCCTAAATGTGTGAAACCGCAATTATAATGAATTTGGCACGGGCCTGAGCTGACATACCGCAAACAGGCTGGTGTGCGCTGCATTTGGCTGCAATTGTGCTGCGTAGTCAGCAACGAGTTTTCGAGATATCACCAATGGCAACGGAGATACGTTCAATAGAATATTGAATCCTGAATATGCAGAACTGGAATAACATTGGATTTGTCCTCGACCGGAGTTCACGTAATGAAAACAGGAGCAGGTGCGCTGTATTTGGCAGCAAATGTGGAGTATAATGCGCATCGAATTGTTGACGTGCCACCAATATCAGCGGAGATACGTTTAATTGAATACTGAAGCCTAAATATGCAAAACTGCAATTACAAATGTTTTGGCAGGGACCAGGGTTGACATTGCAAAAACCGGCTGATTGGCGCTGAATTTTGCAGCGAATGAGGAGTACAACGCGCATCGAATTTACGACATACCACCAATATCAGAGGAGATACGATTAATTGCATACTGAAGCCTAAATATCCCAAACACCCAAATACATATGTATCCCAAGTACAGAGTTGACATTGCGCAACCCGGTTGATGTGCGCTGTCTTTGGCAGCAAATGGACGGTACAACGCGGATCGAATTGTCGAAATATCTCAAATGGAAACGCTGATACGTTCAATTGAATATTTCAGGCAGAATCTGCAAAATTGCAGTAACGCTGTACTTGACAGGGCCCAGACTTGACATGGCGTAAACCGAACGATGTGCGCTGTATTTGGCAGGAAATTTGGAGAAGAACGCGCATCGAATTGTGGACATATTACCAATAACAGCGGAGATGCGTTAAATTGAATATTGAAGCCTGAATATGCAGTACTGATATAACATTGGACTTGACCTCGACCCGACTTGACATAATGCATTCAGGAGCAGGTGCGCTGTATTCAGCAGCAAATGTATAGTATTTCGCGGATTGAACTGTGGACATGTTTCAAATGGAATCAGAGATACGTTCAATTGAATATTTCCGGCAGAATCTCCAAAATGGCAATAACGCTGTATTTGACAGGACACAGCATTGACAATGCGCAAACCGGTTGATGCGCCCTGTATTTGGCAGCAAATGTGGAGTATAACACACATGGCGTTGTCGAGATAGCACCAATGGCAGTGTAGAAACGTTCAATGGAATTTTCGATCCTGAATATGCAGTACTGCAATATCATTGGATTTGAACTAGAACCGAGTTGACATAATGTAAGCTGGTGCAGGTCTGCTGTATTTGGCAGCAAATGTGGAGTATAACGCTCATCGAATTGTCGTGATACCACCAGTAGCAGCGGAGATACGTTCAATGGAATATTTAATGCTTAATTTGCAAATCTGCAGTTGGGGTGGAATTGACGGGGCCCAGAATTGACATAGCAAAAACGGGCAGATTTGTGCTGTATTTGGCAGAAATTGTGGATTATAACGCGAGTCGAATTGTAGATATATCACCAATAGCATGCGTAAATACGTCCAAATGGAAATTGAAGCCGGAATATGCAGAACTGCAATTATAATGTATTCGACAGGGCAAAGAGTTGACATAGTGCGAACCGGCTGATTTGCGCTGTATCTGGCAGCAAATGGGAAGTACATCTCACGCCTAATCAGCGCCCAATCTCCAATAGCAGCGGTGATACGTTCAAATGAATATTCAGTAATGTACCTGTTACGATACACGTAGTATTCTACTTTAACGGGACGAATGTGTTGAAAGTTCTGGATCTTTGGAGCCGAGATAATTTTATAGGAACACTAAATTTACATTAACGATTCATATTAAAATAGTAATATATTTATTCCATGGACGATTCCTAATATATTCATCGATTCATACTTTCTTCCATACCCGACTCTTAACCGACTCTAAACCGACTGACTAGTTTCCAGTCATCCGTTTTTCGGGAAGCAGTACACACACATACCTCCACACATCGACACGCACATACAAGTATCTCTACTACGCATTTAACCAAGTCCAGCACAGAAAATTACACATATCTCAACAGAATGTAACGCACTGCACGACGCAGCGTCAATGTAAGATACATTGTCGACATTTCGTCAGAATATTGGTGCATCTGAAACAAATTGCCGTCTCAATGGAATCATTTTATTTCAAGATTTACGCTACATTTCTGAATCGTTTTCGCCGGACAAGTCCCTTTCACGTTCTCGCAAAAGCAAGCAGTCAAATTAAGGTACATACTATCAATTAGAATCTAATACATTTTTGTGATCCAACATCGATGGGACGATTTCGCTTCGAAATTTTCGGAGGACCACGTATCCTTCCAACGACGACCGCCGTACGAGCAGCGGATAAGCTTACTTCGCGTCTTAGGTTCCGTCCACCACGTACTCTACTTCTTGATTCTTGGTTGGCAGCTTTCGTGGCTGCTGGCCCGAGAAACTCTTTCCTGACTCGCTTTCTCGTATGTCGCATGTGACGTCTTGCTGTCCGTCGTAGACACTTGTCCGATCTACATACGTTCAACCATTTGCGCGAGACAAGCGCGGCGCTCTGCAGGGTCGGGGGATCCAATCTTCGAAGTATCAAGTGCGAAATCTCCAGTGGTAGTTGGGAAATGATATCTACCTTGCTTGGCACGAACAGACCAACGACGCGTAATAGAGATCTAAAAATCTCCATGTTGCTTCCACTGTTCCGCGAGCACGACTGACGGCCTGACTGAGAATCGAGGCATATATATGTGCTGCTCGTTACGGTGGACTGCGAGTTCCGCTTCCGGGTGAGAGAGCTGGTCAGTTCGCCCGCGTGTGCATGTATTTTCATACGTATATGTCGGGTTTCCATTAGAATTAGGGTTAGGGGCGTCAAACGAATCTTCGTTTGGGTTACACATTGTCGTTATGCAATATAGATGACATTGACTAGTGCAAATGCGATTATTATAGAATTGGACAAGTAACCGTGGTAATTCGATACTCGAGAAACTAATGACCATGATCCTAGGTTCGATAACGAATCCGCGGTCAACGGGATTATGGATGAACATGCTCACAAAATCTAAGTCGGACTCTTTGTTAAAACGTGGAATATCCACCGAGCGTGCAGACGCTAAGTAACTCGCTAATACGACCTCACGAGAGAATGACATTCCGTCGCGATGATGCTGCAGAGGAAAACTATGATTGGGTGTGTCTAAGGACACGAGATCCTCGGATTCGTCGAGGATAGCCTTCGTTTAGAAGGTGCGGGAAAATGGCGTTGCTGCTAATTGGTCAATCTCCATATCGGTGGTTAGAAAAAGATGCTAGCCGCTCTCGGGGGAATGTTGCTCGTGGGAGACGGCGTTCGTTGAAAAATAGGTCTCTCCTATCTTCCCGTACCTGGGACAAAGATTGTTTGACTGTCTGAAGGACTTTAGCCAACTAAATCTTAAGATTCATAACGGGCCCTCAGGCTAGCTGAATATGTACTGCGGAGACGCATCGACATCTGGCAATCATCTTACTCGAAGAACAGTGTCTGCGAGAGACGAGACACGGGACAGAGACCGTTGGAATGTTTACTGTCGCGTGTCGCCAGAAATAATTCTTTTAAGGAGGGGTACAGAATTACTTCATACCTTTGATATACAAAGCGTTCATCCCGTGACCGCGGCTACGTTCGGCGACTGGCTGTCGCCTCGATCCCAAACTCATTATCACAAATCTCGAACAAATACAATCGGATCGAAAGACGACAATTGCTTAATTACGCCTATGATAAAATCTAGATTACGGTGTTAAGGGATTTTCCCCAGGTTCCAAAGGGAAGGCTCCGATGTACTTTCATCTCCGACATATGTATAGCAGTTGTGTGTGAAATAAAGTAAATTATTTATATTTCCGAATCATCTCTTTACCTTGACAATAACACGCATCGAACTGTCAACATACCACCAATACCAGCGGTGATACGTATAATTGAATAGATAAGCCTAAATATGCCAAAGTGCAACTACAATGGATTCGACAGGATACAGAGATGACATTGCGCAAACCGATTGATGTGGGTTGTATGTGACAAATGTGGGGTATAGTGCGCATCGAATTGTTGTCATATCTCCAGTGGAATGGGAGATACGTTCAATTGAATATTTCCGGTAGAATCTCCAAAACGGCAATTACCGTGGATTGGACAGGACACAGAGTTGACATTGTGCAAAACGGTTGATGTGCGCCGTGTTTGGCAGCGAATGAGGAGTATAACGCGCATCGAATTGTCGACATACCACCAATAGCAGCGGAGACACATGCAATTGAATATTTAAGCCTAAATGTGTGAAACCGCAATTATAATGAATTTGGCACGGGCCTGAGCTGACATACCGCAAACAGGCTGGTGTGCGCTGCATTTGGCTGCAATTGTGCTGCGTAGTCAGCAACGAGTTTTCGAGATATCACCAATGGCAACGGAGATACGTTCAATAGAATATTGAATCCTGAATATGCAGAACTGGAATAACATTGGATTTGTCCTCGACCGGAGTTCACGTAATGAAAACAGGAGCAGGTGCGCTGTATTTGGCAGCAAATGTGGAGTATAATGCGCATCGAATTGTTGACGTGCCACCAATATCAGCGGAGATACGTTTAATTGAATACTGAAGCCTAAATATGCAAAACTGCAATTACAAATGTTTTGGCAGGGACCAGGGTTGACATTGCAAAAACCGGCTGATTGGCGCTGAATTTTGCAGCGAATGAGGAGTACAACGCGCATCGAATTTACGACATACCACTAATATCAGAGGAGATACGATTAATTGCATACTGAAGCCTAAATATCCCAAACACCCAAATACATATGTATCCCAAGTACAGAGTTGACATTGCGCAACCCGGTTGATGTGCGCTGTCTTTGGCAGCAAATGTACGGTACAACGCGGATCGACTTGTCGAAATATCTCAAATGGAAACGCTGATACGTTCAATTGAATATTTCAGGCAGAATCTGCAAAATTGCAGTAACGCTGTACTTGACAGGGCCCAGACTTGACATGGCGTAAACAGAACGATGTGCGCAGTATTTGGCAGGAAATTTATAGAAGAACGCGCATCGAATTGTGGACATATTACCAATAACAGCGGAGATGCGTTAAATTGAATATTGAAGCCTGAATATGCAGTACTGATATAACATTGGACTTGACCTCGACCCGACTTGACATAATGCATTCAGGAGCAGGTGCGCTGTATTCAGCAGCAAATGTATAGCATTTCGCGATTGAACTGTGGACATGTTTCAAATGGAATCAGAGATACGTTCAATTGAATATTTCCGGCAGAATCTCCAAAATGGCAATAACGCTGTATTTGACAGGACACAGCATTGACAATGCGCAAACCGGTTGATGCGCCCTGTATTTGGCAGCAAATGTGGAGTATAACACACATGGCGTTGTCGAGATAGCACCAATGGCAGTGTAGAAACGTTCAATGGAATTTTCGATCCTGAATATGCAGTACTGCAATATCATTGGATTTGAACTAGAACCGAGTTGACATAATGTAAGCTGGTGCAGGTCTGCTGTTTTTGGCAGCAAATGTGGAGTATAACGCGCGTCGAATTGTCGTGATACCACCAGTAGCAGCGGAGATACGTTCAATAGAATATTTAATGCTTAATTTGCAAATCTGCAGTTGGGGTGGAATTGACGGGGCCCAGAATTGACATAGCAAAAACGGGCAGATTTGTGCTGTATTTGGCAGAAATTGTGGATTATAACGCGAGTCGAATTGTAGATATATCACCAATAGCATGCGTAAATACGTCCAAATGGAAATTGAAGCCGGAATATGCAGAACTGCAATTATAATGTGTTCGAAGGGCAAAGAGTTGACATAGTGCGAACCGGCTGATTTGCGCTGTATCTGGCAGCAAATGAGAAGTACATCTTACGCCTAATCAGCGCCCAATCTCCAATAGCAGCGGTGATACGTTCAAATGAATAATCAATAATGTACCTGTTACGATACATGTAGTATTCTACTTTAACGGGACGAATGTGTTGAAAGTTCTGGGATCTTTGGAGCCGAGATAATTTTATAGGAACACTAAATTTACATTAACGATTCATATTAAAATTGTAATATATTTATTTCATGGACGATTCCTAATATATTCATCGATTCATACTTTCTTCCATACCCGACTCTTAACCGACTCTAAACCGACTGAGTAGATTCCAGTCATCCGTTTTTCGGGACGCAGTCACACACATACCTCCACACATCGACACTCACATACAAGTATCTCTACTACGCATTTAACCAAGTCCAGCACAGAAAATTACACATATCTCAACAGAATGTAACGCACTGCACGACGCAGCGTCAATGTAAGATACATTGTCGACATTTCGTCAGAATATTGGCGCATCTGAAACAAATTGCCGTCTCAATGGAATCATTTTATTTCAAGATTTACGCTACATTTCTGAATCGTTTTCGCCGGACAAGTCCCTTTCACGTTCTCGCAAAAGCAAGCAGTCAAATTAAGGTACATACTATCAATTAGAATCTAATACATTTTTGTGATCCAACATCGATGGGACGATTTCGCTTCGAAATTTTCGGAGGACCACGTATCCTTCCAACGACGACCGCCGTACGAGCAGCGGATAAGCTTACTTAGCGTCTTAGGTTCCGTCCACCACGTACTCTACTTCCTGATTCTTGGTTGGCAGCTTTCGTGGCTGCTGGCCCGAGAAAATCTTTCCTGACTCGCTTTCTCGTATGTCGCATGTGACGTCTTGCTGTCCGTCGTAGACACTTGTCCGATCTACATACGTTCAACCATTTGCGCGAGACAAGCGCGGCGCTCTGCAGGGTCGGGGGATCCAATCTTCGAAGTATCAAGTGCGAAATCTCCAGTGGTAGTTCGGAAATGATATCTACCTTGCTTGGCACGAACAGACCAACGACGCGTAATAGAGATCTAAAAATCTCCATGTTGCTTCCACTGTTCCGCGAGCACGACTGACGGCCTGACTGAGAATCGAGGCATATATATGTGCTGCTCGTCACGGTGGACTGCGAGTTCCGCTTCCGGGTGAGAGAGCTGGTCAGTTCGCCCGCGTGTGCATGTATTTTCATACGTATATGTCGGGTTTTCATTAGAATTAGGGTTAGGGGCGTCAAACGAATCTTCGTTTGGGTTACACATTGTCGTTATGCAATATAGAAGACATTGACTAGTGCAAATGCGATTATTATAGAATTGGACAAGTAACCGTGGTAATTCGATACTCGAGAAACTAATGACCATGATCCTAGGTTCGATAACGAATCCGCGGTCAACGGGATTATGGATGAACATGCTCACAAAATCTAAGTCGGACTCTTTGTTAAAACGTGGAATATCCACCGAGCGTGCAGACGCTAAGTAACTCGCTAATACGACCTCACGAGAGAATGACATTCCGTCGCGATGATGCTGCAGAGGAAAACTATGATTGGGTGTGTCAAAGGTCACGAGATCCTCGGATTCGTCGAGGATAGCCTTCGTTTAGAAGGTGCGGGAAAATGGCGTTGCTGCTAATTGGTCAATCTCCATATCGGTGGTTAGAAAAAGATGCTAGCCGCTCTCGGGGGAATGTTGCTCGTGGGAGACGGCGTTCGTTGAAAAATAGGTCTCTCCTATCTTCCCGTACCTGGGACAAAGATTGTTTGACTGTCTGAAGGACTTTAGCCAACTAAATCTTAAGATTCATAACGGGCCCTCAGGCTAGCTGAATATGTACTGCGGAGACGCATCGACATCTGGCAATCATCTTACTCGAAGAACAGTGTCTGCGAGAGACGAGACACGGGACAGAGACCGTTGGAATGTTTACTGTCGCGTGTCGCCAGAAATAATTCTTTTAAGGAGGGGTACAGAATTACTTCATACCTTTGATATACAAAGCGTTCATCCCGTTACCGCGGCTACGTTCGGCGACTGGCTGTCGCCTCGATCCCAAACTCATTATCACAAATCTAGAACATATACAATCGGATCGAAAGACGACAATTGCTTAATTACGCCTATGATAAAATCTAGATTACGGTGTTAAGGGATTTTCCCCAGGTTCCAAAGGGAAGGCTCCGATGTACTTTCATCTCCGACATATGTATAGCAGTTGTGTGTGAAATAAAGTAAATTATTTATATTTCCGAATCATCTCTTTACCTTGAAAATAACACGCATCGAACTGTCAACATACCACCAATACCAGCGGTGATACGTATAATTGAATAGATAAGCCAAAGTGCAACTACAATGGATTCGACAGGATACAGAGATGACATTGCGCAAACCGATTGATGTGGGTTGTATGTGACAAATGTGGGGTATAGTGCGCATCGAATTGTTGTCATATCTCCAGTGGAATGGGAGATACGTTCAATTGAATATTTCCGGTAGAATCTCCAAAACGGCAATTACCGTGGATTGGACAGGACACAGAGTTGACATTGTGCAAAACGGTTGATGTGCGCCGTGTTTGGCAGCGAATGAGGAGTATAACGCGCATCGAATTGTCGACATACCACCAATAGCAGCGGAGACACATGCAATTGAATATTTAAGCCTAAATGTGTGAAACCGCAATTATAATGAATTTGGCAGGGGCCTGAGCTGACATACCGCAAACAGGCTGGTGTGCGCTGCATTTGGCTGCAATTGTGCTGCGTAGTGAGCTACGAGTTTTCGAGATATCACCAATGGCAACGGAGATACGTTCAATAGAATATTGAATCCTGAATATGCAGAACTGGAATAACATTGGATTTGTCCTCGACCGGAGTTCACGTAATGAAAACAGGAGCAGGTGCGCTGTATTTGGCAGCAAATGTGGAGTATAGTGCGCATAGAATTGTTGACGTGCCACCAATATCAGCGGAGATACGTTTAATTGAATACTGAAGCCTAAATATGCAAAACTGCAATTACAAATGTTTTGGCAGGGACCAGGGTTGACATTGCAAAAACCGGCTGATTGGCGCTGAATTTTGCAGCGAATGAGGAGTACAACGCGCACCGAATTTACGACATACCACCAATATCAGAGGAGATACGATTAATTGCATACTGAAGCCTAAATATCCCAAACACCCAAATACATATGTATCCCAAGTACAGAGTTGACATTGCGCAACCCGGTTGATGTGCGCTGTCTTTGGCAGCAAATGTACGGTTCAACGCGGATCGAATTGTCGAAATATCTCAAATGGAAACGCTGATACGTTCAATTGAATATTTCAGGCAGAATCTGCAAAATTGCAGTAACGCTGTACTTGACAGGGCCCAGACTTGACATGGCGTAAACCGAACGATGTGCGCTGTATTTGGCAGGAAATTTGGAGAAGAACGCGCATCGAATTGTGGACATATTACCAATAACAGCGGAGATGCGTTAAATTGAATATTGAAGCCTGAATATGCAGTACTGATATAACATTGGACTTGACCTCGACCCGACTTGACATAATGCATTCAGGAGCAGGTGCGCTGTATTCAGCAGCAAATGTATAGTATTTCGCGGATTGAACTGTGGACATGTTTCAAATGGAATCAGAGATACGTTCAATTGAATATTTCCGGCAGAATCTCCAAAATGGCAATAACGCTGTATTTGACAGGACACAGCATTGACAATGCGCAAACCGGTTGATGCGCCCTGTATTTGGCAGCAAATGTGGAGTATAACACACATGGCGTTGTCGAGATAGCACCAATGGCAGTGTAGAAACGTTCAATGGAATTTTCGATCCTGAATATGCAGTACTGCAATATCATTGGATTTGAACTAGAACCGAGTTGACATAATGTAAGCTGGTGCAGGTCTGCTGTATTTGGCAGCAAATGTGGAGTATAACGCGCGTCGAATTGTCGTGATACCACCAGTAGCAGCGGAGATACGTTCAATAGAATATTTAATGCTTAATTTGCAAATCTGCAGTTGGGGTGGAATTGACGGGGCCCAGAATTGACATAGCAAAAACGGGCAGATTTGTGCTGTATTTGGCAGAAATTGTGGATTATAACGCGAGTCGAATTGTAGATATATCACCAATAGCATGCGTAAATACGTCCAAATGGAAATTGAAGCCGGAATATGCAGAACTGCAATTATAATGTGTTCGAAGGGCAAAGAGTTGACATAGTGCGAACCGGCTGATTTGCGCTGTATCTGGCAGCAAATGAGAAGTACATCTCACGCCTAATCAGCGCCCAATCTCCAATAGCAGCGGTGATACGTTCAAATGAATATTCAACAATGTACCTGTTACGATACATGTAGTATTCTACTTTAACGGGACGAATGTGTTGAAAGTTCTGGATCTTTGGAGCCGAGATAATTTTATAGGAACACTAAATTTACATTAACGATTCATATTAAAATAGTAATATATTTATTCCATGGACGATTCCTAATATATTCATCGATTCATACTTTCTTCCATACCCGACTCTTAACCGACTCTAAACCGACTGACTAGTTTCCAGTCATCTGTTTTTCGGGAAGCAGTACACACACATACCTCCACACATCGACACTCACATACAAGTATCTCTACTACGCATTTAACCAAGTCCAGCACAGAAAATTACACATATCTCAACAGAATGTAACGCACTGCACGACGCAGCGTCAATGTAAGATACATTGTCGACATTTCGTCAGAATATTGGTGCATCTGAAACAAATTGCCGTCTCAATGGAATCATTTTATTTCAAGATTTACGCTACATTTCTGAATCGTTTTCGCCGGACAAGTCCCTTTCACGTTCTCGCAAAAGCAAGCAGTCAAATTAAGGTACATACTATCAATTAAAATCTAATACATTTTTGTGATCCAACATCGATGGGACGATTTCGCTTCGAAATTTTCGGAGGACCACGTATCCTTCCAACGACGACCGCCGTACGAGCAGCGGATAAGCTTACTTCGCGTCTTAGGTTCCGTCCACCACGTACTCTACTTCTTGATTCTTGGTTGGCAGCTTTCGTGGCTGCTGGCCCGAGAAACTCTTTCCTGACTCGCTTTCTCGTATGTCGCATGTGACGTCTTGCTGTCCGTCGTAGACACTTGTCCGATCTACATACGTTCAACCATTTGCGCGAGACAAGCGCGGCGCTCTGCAGGGTCGGGGGATCCAATCTTCGAAGTATCAAGTGCGAAATCTCCAGTGGTAGTTCGGAAATGATATCTACCTTGCTTGGCACGAACAGACCAACGACGCGTAATAGAGATCTAAAAATCTCCATGTTGCTTCCACTGTTCCGCGAGCACGACTGACGGCCTGACTGAGAATCGAGGCATATATATGTGCTGCTCGTCACGGTGGACTGCGAGTTCCGCTTTCGGGTGAGAGAGCTGGTCAGTTCGCCCGCGTGTGCATGTATTTTCATACGTATGTGTCGGGTTTCCATTAGAATTAGGGTTAGGGGCGTCAAACGAATCTTCGTTTGGGTTACACATTGTCGTTATGCAATATAGAAGACATTGACTAGTGCAAATGCGATTATTATAGAATTGGACAAGTAACCGTGGTAATTCGATACTCGAGAAACTAATGACCATGATCCTAGGTTCGATAACGAATACGCGGTCAACGGGATTATGGATGAACATGCTCACAAAATCTAAGTCGGACTCTTTGTTAAAACGTGGAATATCCACCGAGCGTGCAGACGCTAAGTAACTCGCTAATACGACCTCACGAGAGAATGACATTCCGTCGCGATGATGCTACAGAGGAAAACTATGATTGGGTGTGTCTAAGGACACGAGATCCTCGGATTCGTCGAGGATAGCCTTCGTTTAGAAGGTGCGGGAAAATGGCGTTGCTGCTAATTGGTCAATCTCCATATCGGTGGTTAGAAAAAGATGCTAGCCGCTCTCGGGGGAATGTTGCTCGTGGGAGACGGCGTTCGTTGAAAAATAGGTCTCTCCTATCTTCCCGTACCTGGGACAAGGATTGTTTGACTGTCTGAAGGACTTTAGCCAACTAAATCTTAAGATTCATAACGGGCCCTCAGGCTAGCTGAATATGTACTGCGGAGACGCATCGACATCTGGCAATCATCTTACTCGAAGAACAGTGTCTGCGAGAGACGAGACACGGGACAGAGACCGTTGGAATGTTTACTGTCGCGTGTCGCCAGAAATAATTCTTTTAAGGAGGGGTACAGAATTACTTCATACCTTTGATATACAAAGCGTTCATCCCGTGACCGCGGCTACGTTCGGCGACTGGCTGACGCCTCGATCCCAAACTCATTATCACAAATCTCGAACAAATACAATCGGATCGAAAGACGACAATTGCTTAATTACGCCTATGATAAAATCTAGATTACGGTGTTAAGGGATTTTCCCCAGGTTCCAAAGGGAAGGCTCCGATGTACTTTCATCTCCGACATATGTATAGCAGTTGTGTGTGAAATAAAGTAAATTATTTATATTTCCGAATCATCTCTTTACCTTGACAATAACACGCATCGAACTGTCAACATACCACCAATACCAGCGGTGATACGTATAATCGAATAGATAAGCCTAAATATGCCAAAGTGCAACTACAATGGATTCGACAGGATACAGAGATGACATTGCGCAAACCGATTGATGTGGGTTGTATGTGACAAATGTGGGGTATAGTGCGCATCGAATTGTTGTCATATCTCCAGTGGAATGGGAGATACGTTCAATTGAATATTTCCGGTAGAATCTCCAAAACGGCAATTACCGTGGATTGGACAGGACACAGAGTTGACATTGTGCAAAACGGTTGATGTGCGCCGTGTTTGGCAGCGAATGAGGAGTATAACGCGCATCGAATTGTCGACATACCACCAATAGCAGCGGAGACACATGCAATTGAATATTTAAGCCTAAATGTGTGAAACCGCAATTATAATGAATTTGGCAGGGGCCTGAGCTGACATACCGCAAACAGGCTGGTGTGCGCTGCATTTGGCTGCAATTGTGCTGCGTAGTGAGCTACGAGTTTTCGAGATATCACCAATGGCAACGGAGATACGTTCAATAGAATATTGAATCCTGAATATGCAGAACTGGAATGACATTGGATTTGTCCTCGACCGGAGTTCACGTAATGAAAACAGGAGCAGGTGCGCTGTATTTGGCAGCAAATGTGGAGTATAGTGCGCATAGAATTGTTGACGTGCCACCAATATCAGCGGAGATACGTTTAATTGAATACTGAAGCCTAAATATGCAAAACTGCAATTACAAATGTTTTGGCAGGGACCAGGGTTGACATTGCAAAAACCGGCTGATTGGCGCTGAATTTTGCAGCGAATGAGGAGTACAACGCGCACCGAATTTACGACATACCACCAATATCAGAGGAGATACGATTAATTGCATACTGAAGCCTAAATATCCCAAACACCCAAATACATATGTATCCCAAGTACAGAGTTGACATTGCGCAACCCGGTTGATGTGCGCTGTCTTTGGCAGCAAATGTACGGTTCAACGCGGATCGAATTGTCGAAATATCTCAAATGGAAACGCTGATACGTTCAATTGAATATTTCAGGCAGAATCTGCAAAATTGCAGTAACGCTGTACTTGACAGGGCCCAGACTTGACATGGCGTAAACCGAACGATGTGCGCTGTATTTGGCAGGAAATTTGGAGAAGAACGCGCATCGAATTGTGGACATATTACCAATAACAGCGGAGATGCGTTAAATTGAATATTGAAGCCTGAATATGCAGTACTGATATAACATTGGACTTGACCTCGACCCGACTTGACATAATGCATTCAGGAGCAGGTGCGCTGTATTCAGCAGCAAATGTATAGTATTTCGCGGATTGAACTGTGGACATGTTTCAAATGGAATCAGAGATACGTTCAATTGAATATTTCCGGCAGAATCTCCAAAATGGCAATAACGCTGTATTTGACAGGACACAGCATTGACAAAGCGCAAACCGGTTGATGCGCCCTGTATTTGGCAGCAAATGTGGAGTATAACACACATGGCGTTGTCGAGATAGCACCAATGGCAGTGTAGAAACGTTCAATGGAATTTTCGATCCTGAATATGCAGTACTGCAATATCATTGGATTTGAACTAGAACCGAGTTGACATAATGTAAGCTGGTGCAGGTCTGCTGTATTTGGCAGCAAATGTGGAGTATAACGCGCGTCGAATTGTCGTGATACCACCAGTAGCAGCGGAGATACGTTCAATAGAATATTTAATGCTTAATTTGCAAATCTGCAGTTGGGGTGGAATTGACGGGGCCCAGAATTGACATAGCAAAAACGGGCAGATTTGTGCTGTATTTGGCAGAAATTGTGGATTATAACGCGAGTCGAATTGTAGATATATCACCAATAGCATGCGTAAATACGTCCAAATGGAAATTGAAGCCGGAATATGCAGAACTGCAATTATAATGTGTTCGAAGGGCAAAGAGTTGACATAGTGCGAACCGGCTGATTTGCGCTGTATCTGGCAGCAAATGAGAAGTACATCTCACGCCTAATCAGCGCCCAATCTCCAATAGCAGCGGTGATACGTTCAAATGAATATTCAACAATGTACCTGTTACGATACATGTAGTATTCTACTTTAACGGGACGAATGTGTTGAAAGTTCTGGATCTTTGGAGCCGAGATAATTTTATAGGAACACTAAATTTACATTAACGATTCATATTAAAATAGTAATATATTTATTCCATGGACGATTCCTAATATATTCATCGATTCATACTTTCTTCCATACCCGACTCTTAACCGACTCTAAACCGACTGACTAGTTTCCAGTCATCTGTTTTTCGGGAAGCAGTACACACACATACCTCCACACATCGACACTCACATACAAGTATCTCTACTACGCATTTAACCAAGTCCAGCACAGAAAATTACACATATCTCAACAGAATGTAACGCACTGCACGACGCAGCGTCAATGTAAGATACATTGTCGACATTTCGTCAGAATATTGGTGCATCTGAAACAAATTGCCGTCTCAATGGAATCATTTTATTTCAAGATTTACGCTACATTTCTGAATCGTTTTCGCCGGACAAGTCCCTTTCACGTTCTCGCAAAAGCAAGCAGTCAAATTAAGGTACATACTATCAATTAAAATCTAATACATTTTTGTGATCCAACATCGATGGGACGATTTCGCTTCGAAATTTTCGGAGGACCACGTATCCTTCCAACGACGACCGCCGTACGAGCAGCGGATAAGCTTACTTCGCGTCTTAGGTTCCGTCCACCACGTACTCTACTTCTTGATTCTTGGTTGGCAGCTTTCGTGGCTGCTGGCCCGAGAAACTCTTTCCTGACTCGCTTTCTCGTATGTCGCATGTGACGTCTTGCTGTCCGTCGTAGACACTTGTCCGATCTACATACGTTCAACCATTTGCGCGAGACAAGCGCGGCGCTCTGCAGGGTCGGGGGATCCAATCTTCGAAGTATCAAGTGCGAAATCTCCAGTGGTAGTTCGGAAATGATATCTACCTTGCTTGGCACGAACAGACCAACGACGCGTAATAGAGATCTAAAAATCTCCATGTTGCTTCCACTGTTCCGCGAGCACGACTGACGGCCTGACTGAGAATCGAGGCATATATATGTGCTGCTCGTCACGGTGGACTGCGAGTTCCGCTTTCGGGTGAGAGAGCTGGTCAGTTCGCCCGCGTGTGCATGTATTTTCATACGTATGTGTCGGGTTTCCATTAGAATTAGGGTTAGGGGCGTCAAACGAATCTTCGTTTGGGTTACACATTGTCGTTATGCAATATAGAAGACATTGACTAGTGCAAATGCGATTATTATAGAATTGGACAAGTAACCGTGGTAATTCGATACTCGAGAAACTAATGACCATGATCCTAGGTTCGATAACGAATACGCGGTCAACGGGATTATGGATGAACATGCTCACAAAATCTAAGTCGGACTCTTTGTTAAAACGTGGAATATCCACCGAGCGTGCAGACGCTAAGTAACTCGCTAATACGACCTCACGAGAGAATGACATTCCGTCGCGATGATGCTACAGAGGAAAACTATGATTGGGTGTGTCTAAGGACACGAGATCCTCGGATTCGTCGAGGATAGCCTTCGTTTAGAAGGTGCGGGAAAATGGCGTTGCTGCTAATTGGTCAATCTCCATATCGGTGGTTAGAAAAAGATGCTAGCCGCTCTCGGGGGAATGTTGCTCGTGGGAGACGGCGTTCGTTGAAAAATAGGTCTCTCCTATCTTCCCGTACCTGGGACAAGGATTGTTTGACTGTCTGAAGGACTTTAGCCAACTAAATCTTAAGATTCATAACGGGCCCTCAGGCTAGCTGAATATGTACTGCGGAGACGCATCGACATCTGGCAATCATCTTACTCGAAGAACAGTGTCTGCGAGAGACGAGACACGGGACAGAGACCGTTGGAATGTTTACTGTCGCGTGTCGCCAGAAATAATTCTTTTAAGGAGGGGTACAGAATTTGTTAAGGAAATCAGAGGATTTGGAAATACAAATAACTGACTTTATTTCACACACAACAGCTATACATCTATATTACACTCTGAAGAACGTCTTGCACGCACGCTTGTCGCCAACCGACTCTTCCAGATGCTTCTTTACGACGACTTTGTCTCAACTCAGACCAGGACACCCTTTAACGCTTACACACACACTCTCATGTACAGTGTAAATGTATCACTTTCCTAACACGCCTCCTTACATTTATACTGTACACTTAATTTTATTTACATTTCTCTTATTTTACATTCATCCATGACCTAAACCTTTCAAATTTCTCTCTACACAGTGCCTTCGTAAAAATATCCGCAGTGTTTTCTTCTGTACTTACTTTTATTATGTTTATCTTATTTTCCTTTACGTACTCGTGAACGTAGTGGTAATGAACTTCAATGTGTTTCGAATTTTTTGTAAAATTTCCGTACTTTGCTATACTCATTACTCCAGAGTTATCCTCATAAATTTTTACAGGGTTATCGTCTAGATTTACATCGAAGATTTTTATTAATTCTCTGATAGCCATTACTTCGCTCACCGCTTCCGATAGAGCTACATACTCTGCATACGTTGAGGCTTTTGTCACACACCTTTGTTTTTTAGACTTCCATCCAATTACATTTCCATACAATCTAATTACATACCCAGAAGTCGATTTCCTATCTATATGATCTCCTGCCCAATCGGCGTCCACATAACAGTCTATCGTTTCGCATTTTTCATTGCTTTTATAATGTAGCCCTAAATCTCTAGTCCGGTACAAATATTTCAGTATTCGCAAAGCATATTTAAAATGTGTCTCGTTACAACAATCTTGAAATCTACTCAGATAATTCACACTATAACTTATATCGGGTCTGGTATTTACACTAATATACAGCAATGCGCCAATTAAATTCTTGTATCCAATGTCCTCTCTATTTATATCAGCTTTTTCAATTTTTAAGTTGGTCTCCATAGGTGTACAATACAATTTGCTATTATGTAATTTATATTTGTTTACTAATGATTCTATGTATTTCTTTTGGCTTAATCTCATTTCCTTTTTTAAATAATCATAGTCTATATTTATTCCAAGATATTCTTTTACTTCACCTAAATCTTTCATTTCAAATTTATCAGTTAATAATTTTTGTACACTTTGTATCTTCCCTTTGTTTTTACTACAAATCAGCAAATCGTCTACGTATATTAACAAATAAACAACATTTTCTCCCTCTCCATAAGTATATAAGCACAATTCTACATTATTCTTCTTAAAACCTAATCGCGTCACATACCTATCAAAACACTCATACCAGTCCCTCGGACTTTCTTTTAACCCATAAAGCGCTTTCGATAATTTACAAACTCTATTCGTTCCGTCCGCATATCCCTTTGGTTGATTTACATATACCTCCGAGGTTACTTCACCATTTAAAAAGGCAGTTTCTACATCCATTTGCTCAATTATTAATCCATTTTGACAACAATATGATAACAATATTTTAAAGGTCTGATTACTCGCTACTGGAGAATATATGTCATCGGCTACGTTTCTTTGTTGAAACCCCCTTACTACTAATCTAGCCTTATACCTGTCCTTTGATTTTTTCGTGTAAACCCATTTTACATCTAATACTTCTTTGCCTTTTACCCTTTCTACCAATTTCCAAGTTTTATTCTTATAGAGACATTCTATTTCCTTATCCATAGCCTGTTTCCAATCTTCATTATTTTCGCAACAAATCGCCTCCTCAAATGTACGAGGGATATCTATTTTACAATAATTTGCATGAATCTCGCGAATATTTTCCTTTTCTGGATACCTTACTGGAGTTTTCTTAATACTGAATGTATTACTGAATACTTAATGTTTGAGCTTTCAGTACTACTATCATTTTCATCTTCCCTACCTTCTAACTCTTCCTTATCCATACCATCCAATGAATAATTATCTTCGCTATCATTTCTATCTGCCTCTAATGAATTTTCCTCATAACCGATACATTTAGTGTCTGTCTCTATGACCTCTACATGTCTAGCTATTGTTATTTTCCCACCTAATAAGACTCTGTATCCTACTTCACTATATCCTAATAGAATTCCCATATCTGCCTTCTTGTCCCATTTGGAAACTCTTTTTTGTTCTGGCCTTCTTACAAAAACTTTACTTCCATATAGATGTAGATTTTTAACACTTGGTTTTCTCCCGAAAAATATTTCAAAAGGTGTCTTTCTCTCTATAGTATTCGCTAATATTCGATTTTTCAAGTATACCGCTGTACAAACTATTTCCGGCCAGTACTTTTTATGTACTTTCGCTTCCGCTAACAAGCAACGCGCCATGTCCATCACTGTTCTATTATACCTTTCCGCTGTCCCGTTTAATTCATGTACGTATGTTGGACAATTATTTATTCTTATACCTTTATCCCTAGCAAATTTATAAATTCGATTATTTAAATATTCTTTACCATTATCGCATCTTAATATTTTTAACCTCTTGCCCGTTAAATTTTCGGCTTCATTTACGAACTGTACGAAAGAATCAAAGACCTCATCCTTTGATTTTATACAATAGATCCTAGCTATTTTACTATAATCATCGATAAATGAAATAAAATATTTTTCTCCATTCAATCCGGTAGTCTTAAAGGGACCACATACGTCCGTATGAATAATTTCCATTATTTCCCTAGCCTTAGTTCGATTATTTTTGAAAGGTAAGTTATGCATTTTGCTTTCTATACACACCCTACATTTCAAAAGTTCCTTTTCAAATTCATTCGGTATGCCAGTCACTAGCTGCTCTTTACCCAAAATCTTTAAGTATTTAAAATTTACGTGTCCTAGCATCCTATGCCATCTTTCCTTTTTACTCATACCACTACGTTCGGCGCTGTTTACTAAGTGCTTCTTCCCTTTCAATATACTTTTTATTCTATATGTCCCATTCTCTTTGAACGCGACAGCTGTAAGTTTATTATCCTCATCTATTACTTTCGCAATATTTCCTTTGGAAATAACCGTATTCTTATTGTCTGTTAGTTTACCTAAACTAATCAAATTTGCGGACATTTCTTTCGCGTAAAATACTTTCCTCATATTTATTTTATTTTGTTTTCCGAAAGCTTCAAAATAACTTATAACATTCCCAACTTTTGTCGCTTTTATCGGTCTATTATCGCCTAAATATATATTTACCGGTTCTTTTAGGTCGATAGATTTATCAAAATAATTTATGTCATTAATTATGTGATCGGTACAACCGCTATCTAATAGCCACATTATTTCCTTCTCACTTATCTCATTCGTCTCGCTGTTGTGTGCTGCGTGCGCCGTTGCTATCCATGTGCCTGCTCTTGAGTTTCCATGCTCGCCCGTGCCGGTTGTTGATTGACGATGGAAGTTTCCACGTCCCCTGCTCGTATTGCCTTTGTATCCTTGTCCTCTGCTGCGACCACGTGTTGGCCCATGCCTATAGCCGTTACTGCTTCCCGCTTGGACGCCATTTTGACAATCTCTCGCAAAGTGTCCTAATCTTCCACATTTGAAGCATCCTTCCTTTTTTGCAGAAAAGGCGTTGGTTTGCCTTTCTCCACGATTGGACTTATTTTTCTTCTCCGCCATTTCAATTTTATTTTTCACATACGCTACCGTTTGATCCTCTTCTTTCAATGCATCTATTATGTCCGCTATGTAGCTGTATTCTTCGGGTAACGTATTCAGCATGTAATTTAGTTTTTCCCTCTCACTCACTTGTGCGCCCGCACTTTTTAATTCATTTGTTAATTTTTCGAAATCTCTGAAAAACGATGCTGAATCACCGCAGTTATCCAGTCTTATCTTTTCCAATCTCCTTCTGCACACAATCTGTAGTGCCGTCGACTCTTTCAAGTACATTTCATCGAACTTTTTTACTATTTCATACGCCGTTTTTTCTTCCCTAACATACTCCAATTGTCCATTCGATATTGCACTATAAATTATATTTATTGCTTTCAAATCCTTTTTGTCCCAGTCTTCATTGTCTCTTTCGTTCTTCATTCTTGTTATAACAATATCACATTCCTTATACTTGAGAAACATCGTAATTCTTTGCTTCCACATTCCATAATCCTCACCATCGAATTTAGGTATCATGATTTCCGATCTCTCCATTTTAATTGATTCCTTATATCTTACTCAAGCGATCCCACGTGCTCGAAGTATATCTTTTCTCTTCTTTCTTTGAACGTTTCTTCCCTTATTGAAACTCACTCGAACTAACTCGCAAGATTGAAAAAACACGCACTAAATATCTTGCAAAACTATAAACCACGCTCTGCTACCATGTTAAGGAAATCAGAGGATTTGGAAATACAAATAACTGACTTTATTTCACACACAACAGCTATACATCTATATTACACTCTGAAGAACGTCTTGCACGCACGCTTGTCGCCAACCGACTCTTCCAGATGCTTCTTTACGACGACTTTGTCTCAACTCAGACCAGGACACCCTCTAACGCTTACACACACACTCTCATGTACAGTGTAAATGTATCACTTTCCTAACACGCCTCCTTACATTTATACTGTACACTTAATTTTATTTACATTTCTCTTATTTTACATTCATCCATGACCTAAACCTTTCAAATTTCTCTCTACACAGTGCCTTCGTAAAAATATCCGCAGTGTTTTCTTCTGTACTTACTTTTATTATGTTTATCTTATTTTCCTTTACGTACTCGTGAACGTAGTGGTAATGAACTTCAATGTGTTTCGAATTTTTTGTAAAATTTCCGTACTTTGCTATACTCATTACTCCAGAGTTATCCTCATAAATTTTTACAGGGTTATCGTCTAGATTTACATCGAAGATTTTTATTAATTCTCTGATAGCCATTACTTCGCTCACCGCTTCCGATAGAGCTACATACTCTGCATACGTTGAGGCTTTTGTCACACACCTTTGTTTTTTAGACTTCCATCCAATTACATTTCCATACAATCTAATTACATACCCAGAAGTCGATTTCCTATCTATATGATCTCCTGCCCAATCGGCGTCCACATAACAGTCTATCGTTTCGCATTTTTCATTTCTTTTATAATGTAGCCCTAAATCTCTAGTCCGGTACAAATATTTCAGTATTCGCAAAGCATATTTAAAATGTGTCTCGTTACAACAATCTTGAAATCTACTCAGATAATTCACACTATAACTTATATCGGGTCTGGTATTTACACTAATATACAGCAATGCGCCAATTAAATTCTTGTATCCAATGTCCTCTCTATTTATATCAGCTTTTTCAATTTTTAAGTTGGTCTCCATAGGTGTACAATACAATTTGCTATTATGTAATTTATATTTGTTTACTAATGATTCTATGTATTTCTTTTGGCTTAATCTCATTTCCTTTTTTAAATAATCATAGTCTATATTTATTCCAAGATATTCTTTTACTTCACCTAAATCTTTCATTTCAAATTTATCAGTTAATAATTTTTGTACACTTTGTATCTTCCCTTTGTTTTTACTACAAATCAGCAAATCGTCTACGTATATTAACAAATAAACAACATTTTCTCCCTCTCCATAAGTATATAAGCACAATTCTACATTATTCTTCTTAAAACCTAATCGCGTCACATACCTATCAAAACACTCATACCAGTCCCTCGGACTTTCTTTTAACCCATAAAGCGCTTTCGATAATTTACAAACTCTATTCGTTCCGTCCGCATATCCCTTTGGTTGATTTACATATACCTCCGAGGTTACTTCACCATTTAAAAAGGCAGTTTCTACATCCATTTGCTCAATTATTAATCCATTTTGACAACAATATGATAACAATATTTTAAAGGTCTGATTACTCGCTACTGGAGAATATATGTCATCGGCTACGTTTCTTTGTTGAAACCCCCTTACTACTAATCTAGCCTTATACCTGTCCTTTGATTTTTTCGTGTAAACCCATTTTACATCTAATACTTCTTTGCCTTTTACCCTTTCTACCAATTTCCAAGTTTTATTCTTATAGAGACATTCTATTTCCTTATCCATAGCCTGTTTCCAATCTTCATTATTTTCGCAACAAATCGCCTCCTCAAATGTACGAGGGATATCTATTTTACAATAATTTGCATGAATCTCGCGAATATTTTCCTTTTCTGGATACCTTACTGGAGTTTTCTTAATACTGAATGTATTACTGAATACTTAATGTTTGAGCTTTCAGTACTACTATCATTTTCATCTTCCCTACCTTCTAACTCTTCCTTATCCATACCATCCAATGAATAATTATCTTCGCTATCATTTCTATCTGCCTCTAATGAATTTTCCTCATAACCGATACATTTAGTGTCTGTCTCTATGACCTCTACATGTCTAGCTATTGTTATTTTCCCACCTAATAAGACTCTGTATCCTACTTCACTATATCCTAATAGAATTCCCATATCTGCCTTCTTGTCCCATTTGGAAACTCTTTTTTGTTCTGGCCTTCTTACAAAAACTTTACTTCCATATAGATGTAGATTTTTAACACTTGGTTTTCTCCCGAAAAATATTTCAAAAGGTGTCTTTCTCTCTATAGTATTCGCTAATATTCGATTTTTCAAGTATACCGCTGTACAAACTATTTCCGGCCAGTACTTTTTATGTACTTTCGCTTCCGCTAACAAGCAACGCGCCATGTCCATCACTGTTCTATTATACCTTTCCGCTGTCCCGTTTAATTCATGTACGTATGTTGGACAATTATTTATTCTTATACCTTTATCCCTAGCAAATTTATAAATTCGATTATTTAAATATTCTTTACCATTATCGCATCTTAATATTTTTAACCTCTTGCCCGTTAAATTTTCGGCTTCATTTACGAACTGTACGAAAGAATCAAAGACCTCATCCTTTGATTTTATACAATAGATCCTAGCTATTTTACTATAATCATCGATAAATGAAATAAAATATTTTTCTCCATTCAATCCGGTAGTCTTAAAGGGACCACATACGTCCGTATGAATAATTTCCATTATTTCCCTAGCCTTAGTTCGATTATTTTTGAAAGGTAAGTTATGCATTTTGCTTTCTATACACACCCTACATTTCAAAAGTTCCTTTTCAAATTCATTCGGTATGCCAGTCACTAGCTGCTCTTTACCCAAAATCTTTAAGTATTTAAAATTTACGTGTCCTAGCATCCTATGCCATCTTTCCTTTTTACTCATACCACTACGTTCGGCGCTGTTTACTAAGTGCTTCTTCCCTTTCAATATACTTTTTATTCTATATGTCCCATTCTCTTTGAACGCGACAGCTGTAAGTTTATTATCCTCATCTATTACTTTCGCAATATTTCCTTTGGAAATAACCGTATTCTTATTGTCTGTTAGTTTACCTAAACTAATCAAATTTGCGGACATTTCTTTCGCGTAAAATACTTTCCTCATATTTATTTTATTTTGTTTTCCGAAAGCTTCCAAATAACTTATAACATTCCCAACTTTTGTCGCTTTTATCGGTCTATTATCGCCTACATATATATTTACCGGTCCTTTTAGGTCGATAGATTTATCAAAATAATTTATGTCATTAATTATGTGATCGGTACAACCGCTATCTAATAGCCACATTATTTCCTTCTCACTTATCTCATTCATCTCGCTGTTGTGTGCTGCGTGCGCCGTTGCTATCCATGTGCCTGCTCTTGAGTTTCCATGCTCGCCCGTGCCGGTTGTTGATTGACGATGGAAGTTTCCACGTCCCCTGCTCGTATTGCCTTTGTATCCTTGTCCTCTGCTGCGACCACGTGTTGGCCCATGCCTATAGCCGTTACTGCTTCCCGCTTGGACGCCATTTTGACACTCTCTCGCAAAGTGTCCTAATCTTCCACATTTGAAGCATCCTTCCTTTTTTGCAGAAAAGGCGTTGGTTTGCCTTTCTCCACGATTGGACTTATTTTTCTTCTCCGCCATTTCAATTTTATTTTTCACATACGCTACCGTTTGATCCTCTTCTTTCAATGCATCTATTATGTCCGCTATGTAGCTGTATTCTTCGGGTAACGTATTCAGCATGTAATTTAGTTTTTCCCTCTCACTCACTTGTGCGCCCGCACTTTTTAATTCATTTGTTAATTTTTCGAAATCTCTGAAAAACGATGCTGAATCACCGCAGTTATCCAGTCTTATCTTTTCCAATCTCCTTCTGCACACAATCTGTAGTGCCGTCGACTCTTTCAAGTACATTTCATCGAACTTTTTTACTATTTCATACGCCGTTTTTTCTTCCCTAACATACTCCAATTGTCCATTCGATATTGCACTATAAATTATATTTATTGCTTTCAAATCCTTTTTGTCCCAGTCTTCATTGTCTCTTTCGTTCTTCATTCTTGTTATAACAATATCACATTCCTTATACTTGAGAAACATCGTAATTCTTTGCGTCCACATTCCATAATCCTCACCATCGAATTTAGGTATCATGATTTCCGATCTCTCCATTTTAATTGATTCCTTATATCTTACTCAAGCGATCCCACGTGCTCGAAGTATATCTTTTCTCTTCTTTCTTTGAACGTTTCTTCCCTTATTGAAACTCACTCGAACTAACTCGCAAGATTGAAAAAACACGCACTAAATATCTTGCAAAACTATAAACCACGCTCTGCTACCATGTTAAGGAAATCAGAGGATTTGGAAATACAAATAACTGACTTTATTTCACACACAACAGCTATACATCTATATTACACTCTGAAGAACGTCTTGCACGCACGCTTGTCGCCAACCGACTCTTCCAGATGCTTCTTTACGACGACTTTGTCTCAACTCAGACCAGGACACCCTCTAACGCTTACACACACACTCTCATGTACAGTGTAAATGTATCACTTTCCTAACACGCCTCCTTACATTTATACTGTACACTTAATTTTATTTACATTTCTCTTATTTTACATTCATCCATGACCTAAACCTTTCAAATTTCTCTCTACACAGTGCCTTCGTAAAAATATCCGCAGTGTTTTCTTCTGTACTTACTTTTATTATGTTTATCTTATTTTCCTTTACGTACTCGTGAACGTAGTGGTAATGAACTTCAATGTGTTTCGAATTTTTTGTAAAATTTCCGTACTTTGCTATACTCATTACTCCAGAGTTATCCTCATAAATTTTTACAGGGTTATCGTCTAGATTTACATCGAAGATTTTTATTAATTCTCTGATAGCCATTACTTCGCTCACCGCTTCCGATAGAGCTACATACTCTGCATACGTTGAGGCTTTTGTCACACACCTTTGTTTTTTAGACTTCCATCCAATTACATTTCCATACAATCTAATTACATACCCAGAAGTCGATTTCCTATCTATATGATCTCCTGCCCAATCGGCGTCCACATAACAGTCTATCGTTTCGCATTTTTCATTGCTTTTATAATGTAGCCCTAAATCTCTAGTCCGGTACAAATATTTCAGTATTCGCAAAGCATATTTAAAATGTGTCTCGTTACAACAATCTTGAAATCTACTCAGATAATTCACACTATAACTTATATCGGGTCTGGTATTTACACTAATATACAGCAATGCGCCAATTAAATTCTTGTATCCAATGTCCTCTCTATTTATATCAGCTTTTTCAATTTTTAAGTTGGTCTCCATAGGTGTACAATACAATTTGCTATTATGTAATTTATATTTGTTTACTAATGATTCTATGTATTTCTTTTGGCTTAATCTCATTTCCTTTTTTAAATAATCATAGTCTATATTTATTCCAAGATATTCTTTTACTTCACCTAAATCTTTCATTTCAAATTTATCAGTTAATAATTTTTTTACACTTTGTATCTTCCCTTTGTTTTTACTACAAATCAGCAAATCGTCTACGTATATTAACAAATAAACAACATTTTCTCCCTCTCCATAAGTATATAAGCACAATTCTACATTATTCTTCTTAAAACCTAATCTCGTCACATACCTATCAAAACACTCATACCAGTCCCTCGGACTTTCTTTTAACCCATAAAGCGCTTTCGATAATTTACAAACTCTATTCGTTCCGTCCGCATATCCCTTTGGTTGATTTACATATACCTCCGAGGTTACTTCACCATTTAAAAAGGCAGTTTCTACATCCATTTGCTCAATTATTAATCCATTTTGACAACAATATGATAACAATATTTTAAAGGTCTGATTACTCGCTACTGGAGAATATATGTCATCAGCTACGTTTCTTTGTTGAAACCCCCTTACTACTAATCTAGCCTTATACCTGTCCTTTCATTTTTTCGTGTAAACCCATTTTACATCTAATACTTCTTTGCCTTTTACCCTTTCTACCAATTTCCAAGTTTTATTCTTATAGAGACATTCTATTTCCTTATCCATAGCCTGTTTCCAATCTTCATTATTTTCGCAACAAATCGCCTCCTCAAATGTACGAGGGATATCTATTTTACAATAATTTGCATGAATCTCGCGAATATTTTCCTTTTCTGGATACCTTACTGGAGTTTTCTTAATACTGAATGTATTACTGAATACTTAATGTTTGAGCTTTCAGTACAACTATCATTTTCATCTTCCCTACCTTCTAACTCTTCCTTATCCATACCATCCAATGAATAATTATCTTCGCTATCATTTCTATCTGCCTCTAATGAATTTTCCTCATAACCGATACATTTAGTGTCTTTCTCTATGACCTCTACATGTCTAGCTATTGTTATTTTCCCACCTAATAAGACTCTGTATCCTACTTCACTATATCCTAATAGAATTCCCATATCTGCCTTCTTGTCCCATTTGGAAACTCTTTTTTGTTCTGGCCTTCTTACAAAAACTTTACTTCCATATAGATGTAGATTTTTAACACTTGGTTTTCTCCCGAAAAATATTTCAAAAGGTGTCTTTCTCTCTATAGTATTCGCTAATATTCGATTTTTCAAGTATACCGCTGTACAAACTATTTCCGGCCAGTACTTTTTATGTACTTTCGCTTCCGCTAACAAGCAACGCGCCATGTCCATCACTGTTCTATTATACCTTTCCGCTGTCCCGTTTAATTCATGTACGTATGTTGGACAATTATTTATTCTTATACCTTTATCCCTAGCAAATTTATAAATTCGATTATTTAAATATTCTTTACCATTATCGCATCTTAATATTTTTAACCTCTTGCCCGTTAAATTTTCGGCTTCATTTACGAACTGTACGAAAGAATCAAAGACCTCATCCTTTGATTTTATACAATAGATCCTAGCTATTTTACTATAATCATCGATAAATGAAATAAAATATTTTTCTCCATTCAATCCGGTAGTCTTAAAGGGACCACATACGTCCGTATGAATAATTTCCATTATTTCCCTAGCCTTAGTTCGATTATTTTTGAAAGGTAAGTTATGCATTTTGCTTTCTATACACACCCTACATTTCAAAAGTTCCTTTTCAAATTCATTCGGTATGCCAGTCACTAGCTGCTCTTTACCCAAAATCTTTAAGTATTTAAAATTTACGTGTCCTAGCATCCTATGCCATCTTTCCTTTTTACTCATACCACTACGTTCGGCGCTGTTTACTAAGTGCTTCTTCCCTTTCAATATACTTTTTATTCTATATGTCCCATTCTCTTTGAACGCGACAGCTGTAAGTTTATTATCCTCATCTATTACTTTCGCAATATTTCCTTTGGAAATAACCGTATTCTTATTGTCTGTTAGTTTACCTAAACTAATCAAATTTGCGGACATTTCTTTCGCGTAAAATACTTTCCTCATATTTATTTTATTTTGTTTTCCGAAAGCTTCCAAATAAATTATAACATTACCAACTTTTGTCGCTTTTATCGGTCTATTATCGCCTACATATATATTTACCGGTCCTTTTAGGTCGATAGATTTATCAAAATAATTTATGTCATTAATTATGTGATCGGTACAACCGCTATCTAATAGCCACATTATTTCCTTCTCACTTATCTCATTCATCTCGCTGTTGTGTGCTGCGTGCGCCGTTGCTATCCATGTGCCTGCTCTTGAGTTTCCATGCTCGCCCGTGCCGGTTGTTGATTGACGATGGAAGTTTCCACGTCCCCTGCTCGTATTGCCTTTGTATCCTTGTCCTCTGCTGCGACCACGTGTTGGCCCATGCCTATAGCCGTTACTGCTTCCCGCTTGGACGCCATTTTGACACTCTCTCGCAAAGTGTCCTAATCTTCCACATTTGAAGCATCCTTCCTTTTTTGCAGAAAAGGCGTTGGTTTGCCTTTCTCCACGATTGGACTTATTTTTCTTCTCCGCCATTTCAATTTTATTTTTCACATACGCTACCGTTTGATCCTCTTCTTTCAATGCATCTATTATGTCCGCTATGTAGCTGTATTCTTCGGGTAACGTATTCAGCATGTAATTTAGTTTTTCCCTCTCACTCACTTGTGCGCCCGCACTTTTTAATTCATTTGTTAATTTTTCGAAATCTCTGAAAAACGATGCTGAATCACCGTAGTTATCCAGTCTTATCTTTTCCAATCTCCTTCTGCACACAATCTGTAGTGCCGTCGACTCTTTCAAGTACATTTCATCGAACTTTTTTACTATTTCATACGCCGTTTTTTCTTCCCTAACATACTCCAATTGTCCATTCGATATTGCACTATAAATTATACTTATTGCTTTCAAATCCTTTTTGTCCCAGTCTTCATTGTCTCTTTCGTTCTTCATTCTTGTTATAACAATATCACATTCCTTATACTTGAGAAACATCGTAATTCTTTGCTTCCACATTCCATAATCCTCACCATCGAATTTAGGTATCATGATTTCCGATCTCTCCATTTTAATTGATTCCTTATATCTTACTCAAGCGTTCCCACGTGCTCGAAGTATATCTATTCTCTTCTTTCTTTGAACGTTTCTTCCCTTATTGAAACTCACTCGAACTAACTCGCAAGATTGAAAAAACACGCACTAAATATCTTGCAAAACTATAAACCACGCTCTGCTACCATGTTAAGGAAATCAGAGGATTTGGAAATACAAATAACTGACTTTATTTCACACACAACAGCTATACATCTATATTACACTCTGAAGAACGTCTTGCACGCACGCTTGTCGCCAACCGACTCTTCCAGATGCTTCTTTACGACGACTTTGTCTCAACTCAGACCAGGACACCCTCTAACGCTTACACACACACTCTCATGTACAGTGTAAATGTATCACTTTCCTAACAGAATTACTTCATACCTTTGATATACAAAGCGTTCATCCCGTGACCGCGGCTACGTTCGGCGACTGGCTGTCGCCTCGATCCCAAACTCATTATCACAAATCTCGAACAAATACAATCGGATCGAAAGACGACAATTGCTTAATTACGCCTATGATAAAATCTAGATTACGGTGTTAAGGGATTTTCCCCAGGTTCCAAAGGGAAGGCTCCGATGTACTTTCATCTCCGACATATGTATAGCAGTTGTGTGTGAAATAAAGTAAATTATTTATATTTCCGAATCATCTCTTTACCTTGACAATAACACGCATCGAACTGACAACATACCACCAATACCTGCGGTGATACGTATAATTGAATAGATAAGCCTAAATATGCCAAAGTGCAACTACAATGGATTCGACAGGATACAGGGATGACATTGCGCAAACCGATTGATGTGGGTTGTATGTGACAAATGTGGGGTATAGTGCGCATCGAATTGTTGTCATATCTCCAGTGGAATGGGAGATACGTTCAATTGAATATTTCCGGTAGAATCTCCAAAACGGCAATTACCGTGGATTGGACAGGACACAGAGTTGACATTGTGCAAAACGGTTGATGTGCGCCGTGTTTGGCAGCGAATGAGGAGTATAACGCGCATCGAATTGTCGACATACCACCAATATCAGCGGAGACACATGCAATTGAATATTTAAGCCTAGATGTGTGAAACCGCAATTATAACGAATTTGGCAGGGGCCTGAGCTGACATACCGCAAACAGGCTGGTGTGCGCTGCATTTGGCTGCAATTGTGCTGCGTAGTGAGCAACGAGTTTTCGAGATATCACCAATGGCAACGGAGATACGTTCAATAGAATATTGAATCCTGAATATGCAGAACTGGAATAACATTGGATTTGTCCTCGACCGGAGTTCACGTAATGAAAACAGGAGCAGGTGCGCTGTATTTGGCAGCAAATGTGGAGTATAATGCGCATCGAATTGTTGACGTGCCACCAATATCAGCGGAGATACGTTTAATTGAATACTGAAGCCTAAATATGCAAAACTGCAATTACAAATGTTTTGGCAGGGATCAGGGTTGACATTGCAAAAACCGGCTGATTGGCGCTGAATTTTGCAGCGAATGAGGAGTACAACGCGCATCGAATTTACGACATACCACCAATATCAGAGGAGATACGATTAATTGCATACTGAAGCCTAAATATCCCAAACACCCAAATACATATGTATCCCAAGTACAGAGTTGACATTGCGCAACCCGGTTGATGTGCGCTGTCTTTGGCAGCAAATGTACGGTACAACGCGGATCGAATTGTCGAAATATCTCAAATGGAAACGCTGATACGTTCAATTGAATATTTCAGGCAGAATCTGCAAAATTGCAGTAACGCTGTACTTGACAGGGCCCAGACTTGACATGGCGTAAACCGAACGATGTGCGCTGTATTTGGCAGGAAATTTGGAGAAGAACGCGCATCGAATTGTGGACATATTACCAATAATAGCGGAGATGCGTTAAATTGAATATTGAAGCCTGAATATGCAGTACTGATATAACATTGGACTTGACCTCGACCCGACTTGACATAATGCATTCAGGAGCAGGTGCGCTGTATTCAGCAGCAAATGTATAGTATTTCGCGGATTGAACTGTGGACATGTTTCAAATGGAATCAGAGATACGTTCAATTGAATATTTCCGGCAGAATCTCCAAAATGGCAATAACGCTGTATTTGACAGGACACAGCATTGACAATGCGCAAACCGGTTGATGCGCCCTGTATTTGGCAGCAAATGTGGAGTATAACACACATGGCGTTGTCGAGATAGCACCAATGGCAGTGTAGAAACGTTCAATGGAATTTTCGATCCTGAATATGCAGTACTGCAATATCATTGGATTTGAACTAGAACCGAGTTGACATAATGTAAGCTGGTGCAGGTCTGCTGTATTTGGCAGCAAATGTGGAGTATAACGCGCGTCGAATTGTCGTGATACCACCAGTAGCAGCGGAGATACGTTCAATAGAATATTTAATGCTTAATTTGCAAATCTGCAGTTGGGGTGGAATTGACGGGGCCCAGAATTGACATAGCAAAAACGGGCAGATTTGTGCTGTATTTGGCAGAAATTGTGGATTATAACGCGAGTCGAATTGTAGATATATCACCGATAGCATGCGTAAATACGTCCAAATGGAAATTGAAGCCGGAATATGCAGAACTGCAATTATAATGTATTCGACAGGGCAAAGAGTTGACATAGTGCGAACCGGCTGATTTGCGCTGTATCTGGCAGCAAATGAGAAGTACATCTCACGCCTAATCAGCGCCCAATCTCCAATAGCAGCGGTGATACGTTCAAAAGAATATTCAATAATGTACCTGTTACGATACATGTAGTATTCTACTTTAACGGGACGAATGTGTTGAAAGTTCTGGATCTTTGGAGCCGAGATAATTTTATAGGAACACTAAATTTACATTAACGATTCATATTAAAATAGTAATATATTTATTCCATGGACGATTCCTAATATATTCATCGATTCATACTTTCTTCCATACCCGACTATTAACCGACTCTAAACCGACTGACTAGTTTCCAGTCATCCGTTTTTCGGGAAGCAGTACACACACATACCTCCACACATCGACACTCACATACAAGTATCTCTACTACGCATTTAACCAAGTCCAGCACAGAAAATTACACATATCTCAACAGAATGTAACGCACTGCACGACGCAGCGTCAATGTAAGATACATTGTCGACATTTCGTCAGAATATTGGTGCATCTGAAACAAATTGCCGTCTCAATGGAATCATTTTATTTCAAGATTTACGCTACATTCCTGAATCGTTTTCGCCGGACAAGTCCCTTTCACGTTCTCGCAAAAGCAAGCAGTCAAATTAAGGTACATACTATTATATATACTATATACTATATATATACTATACTATCAATTAGAATCTAATACATTTTTGTGATCCGACATCGATGGGACGATTTCGCTTCGAAATTTTCGGAGGACCACGTATCCTTCCATCGACGACCGCCGTACGAGCAGCGGATAAGCTTACTTCGCGTCTTAGGTTCCGTCCACCACGTACTCTACTTCTTGATTCTTGGTTGGCAGCTTTCGTGGCTGCTGGCCCGAGAAACTCTTTCCTGACTCGCTTTCTCGTATGTCGCATGTGACGTCTTGCTGTCCGTCGTAGACACTTGTCCGATCTACATACGTTCAACCATTTGCGCGAGACAAGCGCGGCGCTCTGCAGGGTCGGGGGATCCAATCTTCGAAGTATCAAGTGCGAAATCTCCAGTGGTAGTTCGGAAATGATATCTACCTTGCTTGGCACGAACAGACCAACGACGCGTAATAGAGATCTAAAAATCTCCATGTTGCTTCCACTGTTCCGCGAGCACGACTGACGGCCTGACTGAGAATCGAGGCATATATATGTGCTGCTCGTCACGGTGGACTGCGAGTTCCGCTTCCGGGTGAGAGAGCTGGTCAGTTCGCCCGCGTGTGCATGTATTTTCATACGTATATGTCGGGTTTCCATTAGAATTAGGGTTAGGGGCGTCAAACGAATCTTCGTTTGGGTTACACATTGTCGTTATGCAATATAGAAGACATTGACTAGTGCAAATGCGATTATTATAGAATTGGACAAGTAACCGTGGTAATTCGATACTCGAGAAACTAATGACCATGATCCTAGGTTCGATAACGAATCCGCGGTCAACGGGATTATGGATGAACATGCTCACAAAATCTAAGTCGGACTCTTTGTTAAAACGTGGAATATCCACCGAGCGTGCAGACGCTAAGTAACTCGCTAATACGACCTCACGAGAGAATGACATTCCGTCGCGATGATGCTGCAGAGGAAAACTATGATTGGGTGTGTCTAAGGACACGAGATCCTCGGATTCGTCGAGGATAGCCTTCGTTTAGAAGGTGCGGGAAAATGGCGTTGCTGCTAATTGGTCAATCTCCATATCGGTGGTTAGAAAAAGATGCTAGCCGCTCTCGGGGGAATGTTGCTCGTGGGAGACGGCGTTCGTTGAAAAATAGGTCTCTCCTATCTTCCCGTACCTGGGACAAAGATTGTTTGACTGTCTGAAGGACTTTAGCCAACTAAATCTTAAGATTCATAACGGGCCCTCAGGCTAGCTGAATATGTACTGCGGAGACGCATCGACATCTGGCAATCATCTTACTCGAAGAACAGTGTCTGCGAGAGACGAGACACGGGACAGAGACCGTTGGAATGTTTACTGTCGCGTGTCGCCAGAAATAATTCTTTTAAGGAGGGGTACAGAATTTGTTAAGGAAATCAGAGGATTTGGAAATACAAATAACTGACTTTATTTCACACACAACAGCTATACATCTATATTACACTCTGAAGAACGTCTTGCACGCACGCTTGTCGCCAACCGACTCTTCCAGATGCTTCTTTACGACGACTTTGTCTCAACTCAGACCAGGACACCCTCTAACGCTTACACACACACTCTCATGTACAGTGTAAATGTATCACTTTCCTAACACGCCTCCTTACATTTATACTGTACACTTAATTTTATTTACATTTCTCTTATTTTACATTCATCCATGACCTAAACCTTTCAAATTTCTCTCTACACAGTGCCTTCGTAAAAATATCCGCAGTGTTTTCTTCTGTACTTACTTTTATTATGTTTATCTTATTTTCCTTTACGTACTCGTGAACGTAGTGGTAATGAACTTCAATGTGTTTCGAATTTTTTGTAAAATTTCCGTACTTTGCTATACTCATTACTCCAGAGTTATCCTCATAAATTTTTACAGGGTTATCGTCTAGATTTACATCGAAGATTTTTATTAATTCTCTGATAGCCATTACTTCGCTCACCGCTTCCGATAGAGCTACATACTCTGCATACGTTGAGGCTTTTGTCACACACCTTTGTTTTTTAGACTTCCATCCAATTACATTTCCATACAATCTAATTACATACCCAGAAGTCGATTTCCTATCTATATGATCTCCTGCCCAATCGGCGTCCACATAACAGTCTATCGTTTCGCATTTTTCATTGCTTTTATAATGTAGCCCTAAATCTCTAGTCCGGTACAAATATTTCAGTATTCGCAAAGCATATTTAAAATGTGTCTCGTTACAACAATCTTGAAATCTACTCAGATAATTCACACTATAACTTATATCGGGTCTGGTATTTACACTAATATACAGCAATGCGCCAATTAAATTCTTGTATCCAATGTCCTCTCTATTTATATCAGCTTTTTCAATTTTTAAGTTGGTCTCCATAGGTGTACAATACAATTTGCTATTATGTAATTTATATTTGTTTACTAATGATTCTATGTATTTCTTTTGGCTTAATCTCATTTCCTTTCTTAAATAATCATAGTCTATATTTATTCCAAGATATTCTTTTACTTCACCTAAATCTTTCATTTCAAATTTATCAGTTAATAATTTTTTTACACTTTGTATCTTCCCTTTGTTTTTACTACAAATCAGCAAATCGTCTACGTATATTAACAAATAAACAACATTTTCTCCCTCTCCATAAGTATATAAGCACAATTCTACATTATTCTTCTTAAAACCTAATCTCGTCACATACCTATCAAAACACTCATACCAGTCCCTCGGACTTTCCTTTAACCCATAAAGCGCTTTCGATAATTTACAAACTCTATTCGTTCCGTCCGCATATCCCTTTGGTTGATTTACATATACCTCCGAGGTTACTTCACCATTTAAAAAGGCAGTTTCTACATCCATTTGCTCAATTATTAATCCATTTTGACAACAATATGATAACAATATTTTAAAGGTCTGATTACTCGCTACTGGAGAATATATGTCATCGGCTACGTTTCTTTGTTGAAACCCCCTTACTACTAATCTAGCCTTATACCTGTCCTTTGATTTTTTCGTGTAAACCCATTTTACATCTAATACTTCTTTGCCTTTTACCCTTTCTACCAATTTCCAAGTTTTATTCTTATAGAGACATTCTATTTCCTTATCCATAGCCTGTTTCCAATCTTCATTATTTTCGCAACAAATCGCCTCCTCAAATGTACGAGGGATATCTATTTTACAATAATTTGCATGAATCTCGCGAATATTTTCCTTTTCTGGATACCTTACTGGAGTTTTCTTAATACTGAATGTATTACTGAATACTTAATGTTTGAGCTTTCAGTACTACTATCATTTTCATCTTCCCTACCTTCTAACTCTTCCTTATCCATACCATCCAATGAATAATTATCTTCGCTATCATTTCTATCTGCCTCTAATGAATTTTCCTCATAACCGATACATTTAGTGTCTGTCTCTATGACCTCTACATGTCTAGCTATTGTTATTTTCCCACCTAATAAGACTCTGTATCCTACTTCACTATATCCTAATAGAATTCCCATATCTGCCTTCTTGTCCCATTTGGAAACTCTTTTTTGTTCTGGCCTTCTTACAAAAACTTTACTTCCATATAGATGTAGATTTTTAACACTTGGTTTTCTCCCGAAAAATATTTCAAAAGGTGTCTTTCTCTCTATAGTATTCGCTAATATTCGATTTTTCAAGTATACCGCTGTACAAACTATTTCCGGCCAGTACTTTTTATGTACTTTCGCTTCCGCTAACAAGCAACGCGCCATGTCCATCACTGTTCTATTATACCTTTCCGCTGTCCCGTTTAATTCATGTACGTATGTTGGACAATTATTTATTCTTATACCTTTATCCCTAGCAAATTTATAAATTCGATTATTTAAATATTCTTTACCATTATCGCATCTTAATATTTTTAACCTCTTGCCCGTTAAATTTTCGGCTTCATTTACGAACTGTACGAAAGAATCAAAGACCTCATCCTTTGATTTTATACAATAGATCCTAGCTATTTTACTATAATCATCGATAAATGAAATAAAATATTTTTCTCCATTCAATCCGGTAGTCTTAAAGGGACCACATACGTCCGTATGAATAATTTCCATTATTTCCCTAGCCTTAGTTCGATTATTTTTGAAAGGTAAGTTATGCATTTTGCTTTCTATACACACCCTACATTTCAAAAGTTCCTTTTCAAATTCATTCGGTATGCCAGTCACTAGCTGCTCTTTACCCAAAATCTTTAAGTATTTAAAATTTACGTGTCCTAGCATCCTATGCCATCTTTCCTTTTTACTCATACCACTACGTTCGGCGCTGTTTACTAAGTGCTTCTTCCCTTTCAATATACTTTTTATTCTATATGTCCCATTCTCTTTGAACGCGACAGCTGTAAGTTTATTATCCTCATCTATTACTTTCGCAATATTTCCTTTGGAAATAACCGTATTCTTATTGTCTGTTAGTTTACCTAAACTAATCAAATTTGCGGACATTTCTTTCGCGTAAAATACTTTCCTCATATTTATTTTATTTTGTTTTCCGAAAGCTTCCAAATAACTTATAACATTCCCAACTTTTGTCGCTTTTATCGGTCTATTATCGCCTAAATATATATTTACCGGTTCTTTTAGGTCGATAGATTTATCAAAATAATTTATGTCATTAATTATGTGATCGGTAAAACCGCTATCTAATAGCCACATTATTTCCTTCTCACTTATCTCATTCGTCTCGCTGTTGTGTGCTGCGTGCGCCGTTGCTATCCATGTGCCTGCTCTTGAGTTTCCATGCTCGCCCGTGCCGGTTGTTGATTGACGATGGAAGTTTCCACGTCCCCTGCTCGTATTGCCTTTGTATCCTTGTCCTCTGCTGCGACCACGTGTTGGCCCATGCCTATAGCCGTTACTGCTTCCCGCTTGGACGCCATTTTGACACTCTCTCGCAAAGTGTCCTAATCTTCCACATTTGAAGCATCCTTCCTTTTTTGCAGAAAAGGCGTTGGTTTGCCTTTCTCCACGATTGGACTTATTTTTCTTCTCCGCCATTTCAATTTTATTTTTCACATACGCTACCGTTTGATCCTCTTCTTTCAATGCATCTATTATGTCCGCTATGTAGCTGTATTCTTCGGGTAACGTATTCAGCATGTAATTTAGTTTTTCCCTCTCACTCACTTGTGCGCCCGCACTTTTTAATTCATTTGTTAATTTTTCGAAATCTCTGAAAAACGATGCTGAATCACCGTAGTTATCCAGTCTTATCTTTTCCAATCTCCTTCTGCACACAATCTGTAGTGCCGTCGACTCTTTCAAGTACATTTCATCGAACTTTTTTACTATTTCATACGCCGTTTTTTCTTCCCTAACATACTCCAATTGTCCATTCGATATTGCACTATAAATTATATTTATTGCTTTCAAATCCTTTTTGTCCCAGTCTTCATTGTCTCTTTCGTTCTTCATTCTTGTTATAACAATATCACATTCCTTATACTTGAGAAACATCGTAATTCTTTGCTTCCACATTCCATAATCCTCACCATCGAATTTAGGTATCATGATTTCCGATCTCTCCATTTTAATTGATTCCTTATATCTTACTCAAGCGTTCCCACGTGCTCGAAGTATATCTTTTCTCTTCTTTCTTTGAACGTTTCTTCCCTTATTGAAACTCACTCGAACTAACTCGCAAGATTGAAAAAACACGCACTAAATATCTTGCAAAACTATAAACCACGCTCTGCTACCATGTTAAGGAAATCAGAGGATTTGGAAATACAAATAACTGACTTTATTTCACACACAACAGCTATACATCTATATTACACTCTGAAGAACGTCTTGCACGCACGCTTGTCGCCAACCGACTCTTCCAGATGCTTCTTTACGACGACTTTGTCTCAACTCAGACCAGGACACCCTCTAACGCTTACACACACACTCTCATGTACAGTGTAAATGTATCACTTTCCTAACACGCCTCCTTACATTTATACTGTACACTTAATTTTATTTACATTTCTCTTATTTTACATTCATCCATGACCTAAACCTTTCAAATTTCTCTCTACACAGTGCCTTCGTAAAAATATCCGCAGTGTTTTCTTCTGTACTTACTTTTATTATGTTTATCTTATTTTCCTTTACGTACTCGTGAACGTAGTGGTAATGAACTTCAATGTGTTTCGAATTTTTTGTAAAATTTCCGTACTTTGCTATACTCATTACTCCAGAGTTATCCTCATAAATTTTTACAGGGTTATCGTCTAGATTTACATCGAAGATTTTTATTAATTCTCTGATAGCCATTACTTCGCTCACCGCTTCCGATAGAGCTACATACTCTGCATACGTTGAGGCTTTTGTCACACACCTTTGTTTTTTAGACTTCCATCCAATTACATTTCCATACAATCTAATTACATACCCAGAAGTCGATTTCCTATCTATATGATCTCCTGCCCAATCGGCGTCCACATAACAGTCTATCGTTTCGCATTTTTCATTGCTTTTATAATGTAGCCCTAAATCTCTAGTCCGGTACAAATATTTCAGTATTCGCAAAGCATATTTAAAATGTGTCTCGTTACAACAATCTTGAAATCTACTCAGATAATTCACACTATAACTTATATCGGGTCTGGTATTTACACTAATATACAGCAATGCGCCAATTAAATTCTTGTATCCAATGTCCTCTCTATTTATATCAGCTTTTTCAATTTTTAAGTTGGTCTCCATAGGTGTACAATACAATTTGCTATTATGTAATTTATATTTGTTTACTAATGATTCTATGTATTTCTTTTGGCTTAATCTCATTTCCTTTTTTAAATAATCATAGTCTATATTTATTTCAAGATATTCTTTTACTTCACCTAAATCTTTCATTTCAAATTTATCAGTTAATAATTTTTTTACACTTTGTATCTTCCCTTTGTTTTTACTACAAATCAGCAAATCGTCTACGTATATTAACAAATAAACAACATTTTCTCCCTCTCCATAAGTATATAAGCACAATTCTACATTATTCTTCTTAAAACCTAATCCCGTCACATACCTATCAATACACTCATACCAGTCCCTCGGACTTTCCTTTAACCCATAAAGCGCTTTCGATAATTTACAAACTCTATTCGTTCCGTCCGCATATCCCTTTGGTTGATTTACATATACCTCCGAGGTTACTTCACCATTTAAAAAGGCAGTTTCTACATCCATTTGCTCAATTATTAATCCATTTTGACAACAATATGATAACAATATTTTAAAGGTCTGATTACTCGCTACTGGAGAATATATGTCATCGGCTACGTTTCTTTGTTGAAACCCCCTTACTACTAATCTAGCCTTATACCTGTCCTTTGATTTTTTCGTGTAAACCCATTTTACATCTAATACTTCTTTGCCTTTTACCCTTTCTACCAATTTCCAAGTTTTATTCTTATAGAGACATTCTATTTCCTTATCCATAGCCTGTTTCCAATCTTCATTATTTTCGCAACAAATCGCCTCCTCAAATGTACGAGGGATATCTATTTTACAATAATTTGCATGAATCTCGCGAATATTTTCCTTTTCTGGATACCTTACTGGAGTTTTCTTAATACTGAATGTATTACTGAATACTTAATGTTTGAGCTTTCAGTACTACTATCATTTTCATCTTCCCTACCTTCTAACTCTTCCTTATCCATACCATCCAATGAATAATTATCTTCGCTATCATTTCTATCTGCCTCTAATGAATTTTCCTCATAACCGATACATTTAGTGTCTGTCTCTATGACCTCTACATGTCTAGCTATTGTTATTTTCCCACCTAATAAGACTCTGTATCCTACTTCACTATATCCTAATAGAATTCCCATATCTGCCTTCTTGTCCCATTTGGAAACTCTTTTTTGTTCTGGCCTTCTTACAAAAACTTTACTTCCATATAGATGTAGATTTTTAACACTTGGTTTTCTCCCGAAAAATATTTCAAAAGGTGTCTTTCTCTCTATAGTATTCGCTAATATTCGATTTTTCAAGTATACCGCTGTACAAACTATTTCCGGCCAGTACTTTTTATGTACTTTCGCTTCCGCTAACAAGCAACGCGCCATGTCCATCACTGTTCTATTATACCTTTCCGCTGTCCCGTTTAATTCATGTACGTATGTTGGACAATTATTTATTCTTATACCTTTATCCCTAGCAAATTTATAAATTCGATTATTTAAATATTCTTTACCATTATCGCATCTTAATATTTTTAACCTCTTGCCCGTTAAATTTTCGGCTTCATTTACGAACTGTACGAAAGAATCAAAGACCTCATCCTTTGATTTTATACAATAGATCCTAGCTATTTTACTATAATCATCGATAAATGAAATAAAATATTTTTCTCCATTCAATCCGGTAGTCTTAAAGGGACCACATACGTCCGTATGAATAATTTCCATTATTTCCCTAGCCTTAGTTCGATTATTTTTGAAAGGTAAGTTATGCATTTTGCTTTCTATACACACCCTACATTTCAAAAGTTCCTTTTCAAATTCATTCGGTATGCCAGTCACTAGCTGCTCTTTACCCAAAATCTTTAAGTATTTAAAATTTACGTGTCCTAGCATCCTATGCCATCTTTCCTTTTTACTCATACCACTACGTTCGGCGCTGTTTACTAAGTGCTTCTTCCCTTTCAATATACTTTTTATTCTATATGTCCCATTCTCTTTGAACGCGACAGCTGTAAGTTTATTATCCTCATCTATTACTTTCGCAATATTTCCTTTGGAAATAACCGTATTCTTATTGTCTGTTAGTTTACCTAAACTAATCAAATTTGCGGACATTTCTTTCGCGTAAAATACTTTCCTCATATTTATTTTATTTTGTTTTCCGAAAGCTTCAAAATAACTTATAACATTCCCAACTTTTGTCGCTTTTATCGGTCTATTATCGCCTAAATATATATTTACCGGTTCTTTTAGGTCGATAGATTTATCAAAATAATTTATGTCATTAATTATGTGATCGGTACAACCGCTATCTAATAGCCACATTATTTCCTTCTCACTTATCTCATTCGTCTCGCTGTTGTGTGCTGCGTGCGCCGTTGCTATCCATGTGCCTGCTCTTGAGTTTCCATGCTCGCCCGTGCCGGTTGTTGATTGACGATGGAAGTTTCCACGTCCCCTGCTCGTATTGCCTTTGTATCCTTGTCCTCTGCTGCGACCACGTGTTGGCCCATGCCTATAGCCGTTACTGCTTCCCGCTTGGACGCCATTTTGACAATCTCTCGCAAAGTGTCCTAATCCTCCACATTTGAAGCATCCTTCCTTTTTTGCAGAAAAGGCGTTGGTTTGCCTTTCTCCACGATTGGACTTATTTTTCTTCTCCGCCATTTCAATTTTATTTTTCACATACGCTACCGTTTGATCCTCTTCTTTCAATGCATCTATTATGTCCGCTATGTAGCTGTATTCTTCGGGTAACGTATTCAGCATGTAATTTAGTTTTTCCCTCTCACTCACTTGTGCGCCCGCACTTTTTAATTCATTTGTTAATTTTTCGAAATCTCTGAAAAACGATGCTGAATCACCGTAGTTATCCAGTCTTATCTTTTCCAATCTCCTTCTGCACACAATCTGTAGTGCCGTCGACTCTTTCAAGTACATTTCATCGAACTTTTTTACTATTTCATACGCCGTTTTTTCTTCCCTAACATACTCCAATTGTCCATTCGATATTGCACTATAAATTATATTTATTGCTTTCAAATCCTTTTTGTCCCAGTCTTCATTGTCTCTTTCGTTCTTCATTCTTGTTATAACAATATCACATTCCTTATACTTGAGAAACATCGTAATTCTTTGCTTCCACATTCCATAATCCTCACCATCGAATTTAGGTATCATGATTTCCGATCTCTCCATTTTAATTGATTCCTTATATCTTACTCAAGCGTTCCCACGTGCTCGAAGTATATCTATTCTCTTCTTTCTTTGAACGTTTCTTCCCTTATTGAAACTCACTCGAACTAACTCGCAAGATTGAAAAAACACGCACTAAATATCTTGCAAAACTATAAACCACGCTCTGCTACCATGTTAAGGAAATCAGAGGATTTGGAAATACAAATAACTGACTTTATTTCACACACAACAGCTATACATCTATATTACACTCTGAAGAACGTCTTGCACGCACGCTTGTCGCCAACCGACTCTTCCAGATGCTTCTTTACGACGACTTTGTCTCAACTCAGACCAGGACACCCTCTAACGCTTACACACACACTCTCATGTACAGTGTAAATGTATCACTTTCCTAACAGAATTACTTCATACCTTTGATATACAAAGCGTTCATCCCGTGACCGCGGCTACGTTCGGCGACTGGCTGTCGCCTCGATCCCAAACTCATTATCACAAATCTCGAACAAATACAATCGGATCGAAAGACGACAATTGCTTAATTACGCCTATGATAAAATCAAGATTACGGTGTTAAGGGATTTTCCCCAGGTTCCAAAGGGAAGGCTCCGATGTACTTTCATCTCCGACATATGTATAGCAGTTGTGTGTGAAATAAAGTAAATTATTTATATTTCCGAATCACCTCTTTACCTTGACAATAACACGCATCGAACTGTCAACATACCACCAATACCAGCGGTGATACGTATAATTGAATAGATAAGCCAAAGTGCAACTACAATGGATTCGACAGGATACAGAGATGACATTGCGCAAACCGATTGATGTGGGTTGTATGTGACAAATGTGGGGTATAGTGCGCATCGAATTGTTGTCATATCTCCAGTGGAATGGGAGATACGTTCAATTGAATATTTCCGGTAGAATCTCCAAAACGGCAATTACCGTGGATTGGACAGGACACAGAGTTGACATTGTGCAAAACGGTTGATGTGCGCCGTGTTTGGCAGCGAATGAGGAGTATAACGCGCATCGAATTGTCGACATACCACCAATAGCAGCGGAGACACATGCAATTGAATATTTAAGCCTAAATGTGTGAAACCGCAATTATAATGAATTTGGCAGGGGCCTGAGCTGACATACCACAAACAGGCTGGTGTGCGCTGCATTTGGCTGCAATTGTGCTGCGTAGTGAGCAACGAGTTTTGGAGATATCACCAATGGCAACGGAAGATACGTTTCAATAGAATATTGAATCCTGAATATGCAGAACTGGAACAACATTGGATTTGTCCTCGACCGGAGTTCACGTAATGAAAACAGGAGCAGGTGCGCTGTATTTGGCAGCAAATTTGGAGTATAATGCGCATCGAATTGTTGACGTGCCACCAATATCAGCGGAGATACGTTTAATTGAATACTGAAGCCTAAATATGCAAAACTGCAATTACAAATGTTTTGGCAGGGACCAGGGTTGACATTGCAAAAACCGGCTGATTGGCGCTGAATTTTGCAGCGAATGAGGAGTACAACGCGCATCGAATTTACGACATACCACCAATATCAGAGGAGATACGATTAATTGCATACTGAAGCCTAAATATCCCAAACACCCAAATACATATGTATCCCAAGTACAGAGTTGACATTGCGCAACCCGGTTGATGTGCGCTGTCTTTGGCAGCAAATGTACGGTACAACGCGGATCGAATTGTCGAAATATCTCAAATGGAAACGCTGATACGTTCAATTGAATATTTCAGGCAGAATCTGCAAAATTGCAGTAACGCTGTACTTGACAGGGCCCAGACTTGACATGGCGTAAACCGAACGATGTGCGCTGTATTTGGCAGGAAATTTGGAGAAGAACGCGCATCGAATTGTGGACATATTACCAATAACAGCGGAGATGCGTTAAATTGAATATTGAAGCCTGAATATGCAGTACTGATATAACATTGGACTTGACCTCGACCCGACTTGACATAATGCATTCAGGAGCAGGTGCGCTGTATTCAGCAGCAAATGTATAGTATTTCGCGGATTGAACTGTGGACATGTTTCAAATGGAATCAGAGATACGTTCAATTGAATATTTCCGGCAGAATCTCCAAAATGGCAATAACGCTGTATTTGACAGGACACAGCATTGACAATGCGCAAACCGGTTGATGCGCCCTGTATTTGGCAGCAAATGTGGAGTATAACACACATGGCGTTGTCGAGATAGCACCAATGGCAGTGTAGAAACGTTCAATGGAATTTTCGATCCTGAATATGCAGTACTGCAATATCATTGGATTTGAACTAGAACCGAGTTGACATAATGTAAGCTGGTGCAGGTCTGCTGTATTTGGCAGCAAATGTGGAGTATAACGCGCGTCGAATTGTCGTGATACCACCAGTAGCAGCGGAGATACGTTCAATAGAATATTTAATGCTTAATTTGCAAATCTGCAGTTGGGGTGGAATTGACGGGGCCCAGAATTGACATAGCAAAAACGGGCAGATTTGTGCTGTATTTGGCAGAAATTGTGGATTATAACGCGAGTCGAATTGTAGATATATCACCGATAGCATGCGTAAATACGTCCAAATGGAAATTGAAGCCGGAATATGCAGAACTGCAATTATAATGTGTTCGAAGGGCAAAGAGTTGACATAGTGCGAACCGGCTGATTTGCGCTGTATCTGGCAGCAAATGAGAAGTACATCTCACGCCTAATCAGCGCCCAATCTCCAATAGCAGCGGTGATACGTTCAAATGAATATTCAACAATGTACCTGTTACGATACATGTAGTATTCTACTTTAACGGGACGAATGTGTTGAAAGTTCTGGATCTTTGGAGCCGAGATAATTTTATAGGAACACTAAATTTACATTAACGATTCATATTAAAATAGTAATATATTTATTCCATGGACGATTCCTAATATATTCATCGATTCATACTTTCTTCCATACCCGACTCTTAACCGACTCTAAACCGACTGACTAGTTTCCAGTCATCTGTTTTTCGGGAAGCAGTACACACACATACCTCCACACATCGACACTCACATACAAGTATCTCTACTACGCATTTAACCAAGTCCAGCACAGAAAATTACACATATCTCAACAGAATGTAACTTACTGCACGACGCAGCGTCAATGTAAGATACATTGTCGACATTTCGTCAGAATATTGGTGCATCTGAAACAAATTGCCGTCTCAATGGAATCATTTTATTTCAAGATTTACGCTACATTTCTGAATCGTTTTCGCCGGACAAGTCCCTTTCACGTTCTCGCAAAAGCAAGCAGTCAAATTAAGGTACATACTATCAATTAAAATCTAATACATTTTTGTGATCCAACATCGATGGGACGATTTCGCTTCGAAATTTTCGGAGGACCACGTATCCTTCCAACGACGACCGCCGTACGAGCAGCGGATAAGCTTACTTCGCGTCTTAGGTTCCGTCCACCACGTACTCTACTTCTTGATTCTTGGTTGGCAGCTTTCGTGGCTGCTGGCCCGAGAAACTCTTTCCTGACTCGCTTTCTCGTATGTCGCATGTGACGTCTTGCTGTCCGTCGTAGACACTTGTCCGATCTACATACGTTCAACCATTTGCGCGAGACAAGCGCGGCGCTCTGCAGGGTCGGGGGATCCAATCTTCGAAGTATCAAGTGCGAAATCTCCAGTGGTAGTTCGGAAATGATATCTACCTTGCTTGGCACGAACAGACCAACGACGCGTAATAGAGATCTAAAAATCTCCATGTGGCTTCCACTGTTCCGCGAGCACGACTGACGGCCTGACTGAGAATCGAGGCATATATATGTGCTGCTCGTCACGGTGGACTGCGAGTTCCGCTTCCGGGTGAGAGAGCTGGTCAGTTCGCCCGCGTGTGCATGTATTTTCATACGTATATGTCGGGTTTCCATTAGAATTAGGGTTAGGGGCGTCAAACGAATCTTCGTTTGGGTTACACATTGTCGTTATGCAATATAGAAGACATTGACTAGTGCAAAGGCGATTATTATAGAATTGGACAAGTAACCGTGGTAATTCGATACTCGAGAAACTAATGACCATGATCCTAGGTTCGATAACGAATCCGCGGTCAACGGGATTATGGATGAACATGCTCACAAAATCTAAGTCGGACTCTTTGTTAAAACGTGGAATATCCACCGAGCGTGCAGACGCTAAGTAACTCGCTAATACGACCTCACGAGAGAATGACATTCCGTCGCGATGATGCTGCAGAGGAAAACTATGATTGGGTGTGTCTAAGGACACGAGATCCTCGGATTCGTCGAGGATAGCCTTCGTTTAGAAGGTGCGGGAAAATGGCGTTGCTGCTAATTGGTCAATCTCCATATCGGTGGTTAGAAAAAGATGGCTAGCCGCTCTCGGGGGAATGTTGCTAGTGGGAGACGGCGTTCGTTGAAAAATAGGTCTCTCCTATCTTCCCGTACCTGGGACAAAGATTGTTTGACTGTCTGAAGGACTTTAGCCAACTAAATCTTAAGATTCATAACGGGCCCTCAGGCTAGCTGAATATGTACTGCGGAGACGCATCGACATCTGGCAATCATCTTACTCGAAGAACAGTGTCTGCGAGAGACGAGACACGGGACAGAGACCGTTGGAATGTTTACTGTCGCGTGTCGCCAGAAATAATTCTTTTAAGGAGGGGTACAGAATTACTTCATACCTTTGATATACAAAGCGTTCATCCCGTGACCGCGGCTACGTTCGGCGACTGGCTGTCGCCTCGATCCCAAACTCATTATCACAAATCTCGAACAAATACAATCGGATCGAAAGACGACAATTGCTTAATTACGCCTATGATAAAATCTAGATTACGGTGTTAAGGGATTTTCCCAGGTTCCAAAGGGAAGGCTCCGATGTACTTTCATCTCCGACATATGTATAGCAGTTGTGTGTGAAACAAAGTAAATTATTTATATTTCCGAATCATCTCTTTACCTTGACAATAACACGCATCGAACTGTCAACATACCACCAATACCAGCGGTGATACGTATAATCGAATAGATAAGCCTAAATATGCCAAAGTGCAACTACAATGGATTCGACAGGATACAGAGATGACATTGCGCAAACCGATTGATGTGGGTTGTATGTGACAAATGTGGGGTATAGTGCGCATCGAATTGTTGTCATATCTCCAGTGGAATGGGAGATACGTTCAATTGAATATTTCCGGTAGAATCTCCAAAACGGCAAATACCGTGGATTGGACAGGACACAGAGTTGACATTGTGCAAAACGGTTGATGTGCGCCGTGTTTGGCAGCGAATGAGGAGTATAACGCGCATCGAATTGTCGACATATCACCAATAGCAGCGGAGATACATGCAATTGAATATTTAAGCCTAAATGTGTGAAACCGCAATTATAATGAATTTGGCAGGGGCCTGAGCTGACATACCGCAAACAGGCTGGTGTGCGCTGCATTGGCTGCAATTGTGCTGCGTAGTAAGCAACGAGTTTTCGAGATATCACCAATGGCAACGGAGATACGTTCAATAGAATATTGAATCCTGAATATGCAGAACTGGAATAACATTGGATTTGACCGGAGTTCACGTAATGAAAACAGGAGCAGGTGCGCTGTATTTGGCAGCAAATGTGGAGTATAATGCGCATCGAATTGTTGACGTGCCACCAATATCAGCGGAGATACGTTTAATTGAATACTGAAGCCTAAATATGCAAAACTGCAATTACAAATGTTTTGGCAGGGACCAGGGTTGACATTGCAAAAACCGGCTGATTGGCGCTGAATTTTGCAGCGAATGAGGAGTACAACGCGCATCGAATTTACGACATACCACCAATATCAGAGGAGATACGATTAATTGCATACTGAAGCCTAAATATCCCAAACACCCAAATACATATGTATCCCAAGTACAGAGTTGACATTGCGCAACCGGTTGATGTGCGCTGTCTTTGGCAGCAAATGTACGGTACAACGCGGATCGAATTGTCGAAATATCTCAAATGGAAACGCTGATACGTTCAATTGAATATTTCAGGCAGAATCTGCAAAATTGCAGTAACGCTGTACTTGACAGGGCCCAGACTTGACATGGCGTAAACCGAACGATGTGCGCTGTATTTGGCAGGAAATTTGGAGAAGAACGCGCATCGAATTGTGGACATATTACCAATAACAGCGGAGATGCGTTTAAATTGAATATTGAAGCATGAATATGCAGTACTGATATAACATTGGACTTGACCTCGACCCGACTTGACATAATGCATTCAGGAGCAGGTGCGCTGTATTCAGCAGCAAATGTATAGTATTTCGCGGATTGAACTGTGGACATGTTTCAAATGGAATCAGAGATACGTTCAATTGAATATTTCCGGCAGAATCTCCAAAATGCAATAACGCTGTATTTGACAGGACACAGCATTGACAATGCGCAAACCGGTTGATGCGCCCTGTATTTGGCAGCAAATGTGGAGTATAACACACATGGCGTTGTCGAGATAGCACCAATGGCAGTGTAGAAACGTTCAATGGAATTTTCGATCCTGAATATGCAGTACTGCAATATCATTGGATTTGAACTAGAACCGAGTTGACATAATGTAAGCTGGT